>NC_081356.1:53671918-54024286 GCF_030684315.1 Stegostoma tigrinum | reverse complement strand
GTTTGTAGGTCATTAAGGTACATAATTCTGAAAGCTAATTTGCCATTTATATTCATACTTGAAAGTTAAAACAAAATTGATTTTCATGCTAAATGAATATTAAGTCCCTTGGAGGTCATTATTTCTTCTGAGCCTTCGTGGATTTCAGCCGTCTTGCCTCAGTTATTCCCCAATCACTGCATTTATTACCCTTGTTCCCTGTTATGATACATAACAATAATGCTAATACAACAGAAGATCTAGCTTTACATTACTCCTAGCATTAGTTGCTAGTAAACATTTGACCCTTTCGCTACCTCAAGGCATATCACCGAACAATGTGTTTTTAAAAATACAAAAGAACACTATTAAATCATCACAGCATTTGAAAGTGTTTAATAACCTCTAATATTTTTAAAATAGCTAAACTCTGCTTTAGTTTAGACTTCTGAGCAAAGGTTTGAGGCTTTTTTTAAAAACATTCTTTTCTCATCCTGTTTGCTTCTCCCCCATAGTGTGGGTGCCTCAGAAGGAAAAAAATAACAAAATCTTAATAATCACTTCTACTACCATACATCAAAATGTTACAGGATAAATCATTTAACGCTTAAAAACAAAATTTCATTTAATGGATGGAGATAGACATACCTCAATATTGGACTTCTGTTTTTGACAGAACATTACTTTTCTCAGCAAAAACTGCAATTAGAACTAAAGCTCTCAGACAGACAATTGAAATACCGCCAGTAAAAAAAAGGATGAAAAACATCTTACACAAACTACAAACATCAACTACCAAACAACGCCGAGAAAATAAATTTCTTCCATAAAACAGATGCACACAAGTGTGGCACTTCAAATTATCAAAAAATAGCCAGTGTAGGTACTTGGCAAGTCAAATACTATTGAACCAAATCTCAACTATTTACTGAAATAGAGTTTATTTTGTGAAGAAAATTAAATCTTTTGCTTACTTCCCTCAGCAAGTCAAGGTATGTTGCAGGAATAGTTAGATATTTTTAATACCTGCACAAAACTAAATACTGTCACCTAAAAGCTTGCAGTATAACCTATTCCCTACAACATAGTAGAGAGTAATGTAGTAATTTATTGTTACGTACATTTCGAAAATATTGTAAAAATGTGTATGAGTCACTATAATGCTCTAATGACAAACATAAAGGATCCAATACCCTCACCCACTAAAAGTAACGTAATATACGAAATGCCATGCAAGGACTGTGAGAAACATTACTTAGGCCAAACTGGAAGAAAATTGACAATGAAAGGATACATGAACACCAACTAACCACCAACAGACATTATCAGTTCTTACTGGTCTCAATACACATGGACAAAGGAGGACACAAATTTAACTGGTACAACACATTCATAATAGCACAAGCCAAACAGGGACACGCCAGAGAATTCCTGGAGGCCTGGCAGTCCAACAACAAACACACTATGTATCAGATCCAGTTCAAGCCACTTGAAAACAGCCAAAAATGATCCCAACCACCTCAGCAAACAGAGGCACAAGCGGGATGGAACACCAACGCTTCACGGAGGCGCACTGATATTACCTAGCAGGGTGATGAAATGTCTGCAATCAAACACACTGGCTCATCTATAACCCGAGTTACTAATCTCCTCAAAATCTTTAACAAGGCTTTCTTTATCACACTAGGCTGAGCAGATCCTGTAATTTCCTACATGAAAGTTGCTGCTATAATCCTCTTTAATGACAATAACTCAGACCAGTGCAGTAAGATGAAACACCCATACAAATAACAATTACTTCCTCATTGAAGTCTGTACCATTTAATATCTCCCATGAGCAAATTTTTCAGTCAACCACTGTGAAAGGTGCACCTGCAACTAATTATATAAAATGGCAATTGGAGGGGGAAGTCTAAAAAACAATGGAAGGCAGGAAAATCTGAATGGGGGAATGACAGCTATAGAATATAGAAGAGGGAAAACCATGATGCCATGACAATATGGCATTATAGATTGTGTTGTATATCATTTGAAGAGTTATCAAAGATGAACAAATCCTACAAAAGTAGGCAACACAGTTCTTGATCATCATGTCAAAGAAATCCATCCACTGACTAACCTATATTCTTAAACTAGCACCATTCTTTGGAGGAATTGCAAAAGTTTAGTTTGTTTCCTGGATAACTATTTGGTATTATCCGCATCCCTAGAAAAGGCCTGTATGCTACTGGAAGTCAGGACTGTCTGTGTCACAGCAGTCATTGTTTGCCTGTATGCATAATCTTCCATCTCTGCTAATTGTGTTGGCAACATGGCTCATCTGGTTACATCTGTACTTTGACTTTCTTTGTCCAAAATCTAAAGGCATCATTACAGGAAATTTTCAAGCATTTTTCTCTGTGGGAGAGCTATCAATGGAAGATATTCTTGAAAAACAATAATAGTTTACAAAGAAAAAAAGCTAAATAGTTTGAAATGCTAGCGTTCAGAAGAATTGGTCACAAGAAAATTCACTGTATTTACTAGTTGCATGTCTTAAATAGCTATTTACTGAAGGACTGCACATTAAAAGTGGAATTTCTCATTCTGTGTTCACGCATGCTTCAATGTAAATGATTTGCAACAAATAGAATGCAGAACTGCCTTTAAATTGTCTTCCATTCTTGCATAACAGAAGTCCCACTATATAAATTAAGCAACTTTTAAAAACAGTACAAATACCAAAAAATGGGGACCAAATGGGGTTTTTGACAGCAGCAGCAAATGGTGGGAATTGCTGAAAACATTTTTGGGGTTACAAACTAAATTTGTGAACCTCAAAGTACCAGTGCTTGGGCCTCAACAATCAACAGTCTATACCAATGATGCAGGTAAGCAGATCAGGTGTAGTTCAATCAAGTCTGCTTATGATAGGGAAAGTAAGCTGCGACATGGAGAGACTAGAAGAGACAGAACAGGTCTGTTGGTAGGAAAGTGGTGAAAAGTGAAGCCATGCACTAATTCTTTGAAGACACAGTGAGAAAGTTAGACAAAGGAAAGCCAGTGGACATGATCGACTTAGATTTTCAGAAGACCTTTGACAAGGTATCACATAGGCTGTTAAGTAAGAGCCCATGGTGTTAGCAGCCAAGTATTGGCACGGAGAGAGGATGGGCTGACTGGCAGAAGGTAGACAGTCTGGATAAAGAGGTCTTTGAGGATGGCAGTTGGTGATTAGTTAAGTCCTGAAGAGGTCAGTGTTAGGACCACGTTCATGTTATACATGAGTAATCTAGGCAAAGGAATTGAGGGCATTTTTTCTAAGTTTGCAGATGAAAAAGGTAGGTGGAGGGGCAAGTAGCATTGAGGAGGTGGGGAGGCTGCAGAAAGATTTGGACATGCTAGGAGCGCAGCCAAAGTGGCGGCAAGTCGAATGCCATGTGGGAAAACGTGAGGTTATACTTTGGAGGAAGAACAAAAGACTGTTTTCTAAAGGGGAAAGGCTCAGAAATCTAAAGCACAGAGGGATTTAGGCATCTTAGGTCAGTTGGCAAATACAATGTTAGCGTATATTTTGAGACAGTTAGAATATAAGTGCAGGGATCTATTGCTGAGGCTGTATAAGGTTTTGGTCAGACAGCATTTAGAATTTTATTAGACCTTGTATAGTTCTATGATGATCTTCCAATTGGCTTGACGTGAACTCGCAGGTGACAGTATTCAAATGTATTTTTCTGTCCTTGTGCTTCAGTTATTACACTTTGCAGCTTCCAAAACCTGCAAAAATAGCTATCACAGAGATAGTAGGAACTGCCGATGCTGGAGAATCTGATGTTACAAGGTGTAGAGAGCTAGATGAACACAGCAGGCCAAGCAACATCAGAGGAGTAGGAAGGCTGACGTTTCGGGTCTGAAGAAGGGTCTAGACCCAAAACATCAGCTTTCCTGCTCCTCTGATGCTGCTGAGCCTGCTGTGTTCATCCAGCGTTACACCTTGTTACATCAAAATAGCTATCACTTTAGGGTGACGTAGGTGGAAGTGAATTCTTAAGTTGATGTACAGGGTGCCAATCCACTGTGCTGTTTTGCCTTCATTAGCAGCAAGCTTTTGCAGTATAGTTCGAACCACACACATCCAGATGGGCACACAGTATTCTTACTTTGCCTTTGAGATGGTGTATAAGCTCTGAGGTTTCATGAAATGAGATAGTAGCTGTAGAATTCTACTCATCACATTATTTATATAGCTATTCCAGTTGTCTCATGTCAATGATAACTCCCACCAGAATGCAGAAAGTGGAAGTTTCAGCAATGGTAATGTTTTTAAAATGTTGGGGTGGTAAAGACATTTTCTCTTGCGAGAGAGATAGACATTTTTCTTGACAAACATGTGGACCTTTAAAATACGTCTTACACAGGGCCCTATGCATAGGAACTTAAGGGTCCAACTTGTGAGCAACCTACATGGAACAGGATGGTTGTGCAGCCATGCGGCTGAAAAAGAGGCGACTGATAGTGCAGAATTGGTAACAGTTGCTGTTCGAGGAGATTTGCGTATCATCGTACACAGAGAACATGCAGTTACCATATTGTTGTGGCAAAGAATTAAGTAAGCAAATAGAATGTCAACCTTTATTGAAATCTTACCATATTATATAGATGAGACCACATCTGAAGAACTATGTACTGTTTTGATGGTTTTACACAAATAAGGCTACACTTCTAAGTGGAAGTGCAACAAAAGTTTTGCTAAGCAAAATAAAAGTAAAATTCTGAAGAAGTCATATCAAATTTGAAATATAGACTGTCCCTGTCAACCAGCATTTCTATTTTCATTATGCCAGTTCTGGTATAGGGAATTATTCATTGAGGGGAGACTGGGTGGACAGTGCTATTTCCTGAAGACAAAGAAAAATGCAGGGTGATCCCATTGTAATATCTAATCTTCTTAATGGGCTATGTAGGAAAATACTGGAGTTTCTGAAATTCAGAATGACTGTCTCAGAACAAAAGGAACCAAACAATTTGGACCAAGATGTTGAGAATTTTTTCTTCCAAACAGGTTAAGAATTTTTTTGGAAAATCCTTGGGCTGTAGGTATTTAGTTGAGTACGTTTGAGGCAGTAATCAAGAGATTTTTGGACACTAAAGGAAGTAAGTGACATGAGAATAACGTTTCAAAACAAAAAATGGAGTTGAGATAGAGGTTTGCCATGATATCATGCTGGATATCAGATGAGGCTCAAAATGCCAAAATTACCTCTTCCTGCCCCTACTTATTACTTGGCCTGGCTGCTGAAAGCAATTTAATTGAATAACGGATGTGGTCTCTTCTGCTTTTCAGTTTGTTTTAAATAATCACTGGAAAATTACTCAAACTACTACATATCTCACAATATAAAACGTCTGGTATGAACTCTTCACCACACACTTATGTAAAATATGTCACTAGTTTATTGTAGCTGTGCTCCTAGTAAGCATTCTAAGCAGCAAATTAAAGACATTCTTCGAACTGGAGTAATTTCCTTAGCATTACTTATCAGACAATGTATATAAGATGTAAGCATAAAGATGATGTACGCATAATACAAGATGGGTGGATTTCAGGTGCACACTGCTTAGATTTAACTACTAAGAAAGCCAATAGACATTAGTCGTTATTGATTTAAACAAATGATATTCCTTCAAAAACAAAAAACCTTCAATCCACGTTTTTTCCTGCCTCTGAAAGATGGAAAATAATAAACTTCCAGATCACTATGTACATATCAAGTATATTTAACTGGCAAATAATCTAAAGTGGAGGCACAGCATTATGTATGGGACTCTATGCACAAATCTTACACAAGTCAGAAGAAACATTAACTCTGATATTTTTTTCCTTCACAGATACCGGCAGACCTGTTCAGCTTTTCCATCCACTTTGGTTTTTATTTCCGTTTTACAGCATCCACAGTTCTGTTGGTTTATAAATATGCAAAAGGATTTGCTTTATTTTGTTTGTTACTACAATGTAATCAATATAATTTCCATCGAGAACTTTACCAAAACCTTTGATGTATGAATACATAATATGCCATTATTCTCCTCTAAAAACTTTGGTAAGAACAAATCAACAGCAATCTACAGACCGTATAAATAAACCGCATTGAACCCAGACATTTATCATTGTGGAGACTGCCATACATGAGCTGGCCCTAACCATGATATTATCAGCACTAACAAAATGAGAAGTATTGACATATCAAAACAAGGATCCCAATCGTTACTCAGCAAATCTTTAAGCAGAACATGGTCAACTTTAGAAATCTGAAGCACTTTGGTTACATTAATGCTTAAAAAGAAATGTCAGTGGACTTACACCGACATACTACATAGCAGTGAAGCAGATATTAAATCAACACATTCAAATTTATGGCTTAATGACTCAAAACTATTTCAAATTCTTCAAATAAAGTATAAACTGCCTGGATGACACTACTACTTAATATATTTTCTCTCAAAAGTACTTACCCAACTGTCTCAGTGCATGTATCCAACATGAAAATTTAGCAGTATAAGGTTTACTTTCAGCTGAAAAATTGACCTGAGAATTTAGTTTGGATTTTCAGAGAGAATCCTTACAATTAATGGTTTTGACTGGCTAATGTTGCTACATGCTGTTGATTTATATCCAATTAATATGAACCACGTATTGCAGCACAAAGTATAATTTCATAATTTGACAGTTGTCTGCACTATATAAATCTATCTATACTTAGATCCAACATTTAGAAAACTCTTACATGTCAGTCACTGCATCACTTGCTGTGTGCACCTTCTCAACTCAGAGGGAAAACTGCAGTCCCAATTATCCTCAGTATAATCATGGCTCACATTCTAGTCGGCATCTTTTATTATATTCCTTCATTCACATAAAATTAATGTAACTGTTGTTAATGTTATTATATAACAGGGTCTGACAGGGATGTCTGAAGCCAAGTGAAACTAAGGAACAGCTAATGGTTACATTAATTGTGTATAATTACGTGAAAACTATTACTTATCATACAATATACACATATTGTCATTCATACTTATATATTTATTCATATATGCATCAGTTTCTGTTGTGAATAAAACTCTGGCCAGAAATGTCTAAACATCATTTAAAACTTTGGTTTCTGCAACTATTCTCACCAACTGCATCAATTAGGATGTAAAAGTCTAGACAGTTACAGAAATGAAGTGTCAATATCTTCAACTATAAGTTATTCATCATCATCCTGTTTGGATGTCTTATGACACATAGGTGTGACTCAAACCTGATTACTGCACTACGAGAATCTAATTATATCATTACCAGTCTATTGAAATACTTCTCCAGGTGTTCCTGGATAAAAACTTGAACATTGATGGCTCATATTTCAGCAGTAACAAACAAACAAAACAATCATATTTATTATTCAACTCAAGCTAGGGCAGAGTAAAAGAAACCCAGATTTTCTGGAAAATTAAGCCATTGACTCAATGCTTTTACCTAGTAACAAAAGAAACTCCCACCTTTCCCAAATGCCTGACAGAAAGAAACAAATAATCAATGAAAAAATGCAATCATATTAATTCACAACTTGCGGCTAACCCCTCCTATGCACAAAATATCAAAGTGATACCTAAATTAACACCCTATCCCGATAAATACTCCAATCTATAAAAATATACAACAGCATATTCAAATCAACAAATGCAGTGGGGTTATAGATTAAAAAGACATCCTCAATGCTTCAAACGAATGTGCTAATTGGTAATGTTTGAACTACACAGATGATACATTAAGCAGTCCTTCAGATTAGCCATGCAAACAAGCCACTGAGTAAAAACACCAACTAAAATGGTAATAAGCCATACAGACCAGACAAATTGTAGTTAGAATCTTTAACATTGGGTAGCACCTTTGATTTAACAGGGAATGAGGGCCAAATTTAGGCACAGTTCCTCCTCCTCCTTATTCTTCAGTACAGTAAATATGTATGCGTGTAGGTGATAGGAAGATCAGAGCTGGTTCCAATGCCTTCACAAATAAAATTTGTGTCTTCTAAATTCACACATGGCACGTCACGAGGTTGAGACACAAAGGATTTGCTGTCATCTGTCAAACTGTGTCCCAGAACAAGTCACCACATTTAAAGTAATGGAGGAATGGGAGACTAGCCAGGGAAACATTGGGGTAGCTGATACTGCAGGTGACGGAAGTATGAAATGGCTTTCAGTAACAGATGGACAGAAGTAGATGACATTTTGGGAGGTTAAGTAAATATCTTTGCAATTGATGAAATTACAAGACTCAAAGCACTGTTCAAGTCAAAAAAGAAGCTGCAGTTGCAAATAAAGCAAGGAATTAGAAAAAAAAACAATTTCAATAGCTGACTTCCAAATTCAATCCCATGCCAAAATGCCTGAACCATATGCTGCACTGTTTTGTGGATAGTGACAGTTACACACTGGATTTTAAAGGTGTAGTGTTACAGACTCTCCTTCCCCTTTGCTTTCCTTAATCACCCACCACTGGTGGCAATATGACCTGCAATTCCAGAATACTGCAAAAACAAAATTAATTTTAATGTACAACACTGGGTTATCCCAAGCACCTATCAATGGACAGTACCTATTCTTTAATTTTTGGTAGCTCTCTGGGTTGCTGCATTTGTTGCAAAAAGGAAAATTGATACATTATAAACATGGTGAAATATTTCTCCTTCTTGAAATTTTTGTCGTATATTTCCCAAGATCTTATCCAGTTTGCTCACCCACACAAGTTCCTGATGCACCAATTTGTAAAATCTGTGGCTAAAAGGGGTTAGTGTTGTCAAAGTCTCACCATTTCCCCATGCTAGCCTCTTTTAGCCACAGAATTCTGTGCATCTTGCACCAACTTCAAATGCAGAATCAAGTAAGAGCACCCTTATGCAAAAGCAAAACTATTTTCAGCTTTCTCAAACTGTGAGGACAATCTGGCCATACAGCGGTCTTTTTCATTGTAAGAAAAAAGAAAGCTCAATGATTAAATTATGACGACATTTTGAAAGATATGTATTATTTTGAATCTTGAAATGGCAGTATCTGCTGCACAAAAATAGAAATGTGATGGGATTTGGCCTTCAGCACTGGACCTGCATTGCATTGGAAGGCTCCCTGAAGAGTTAGGCATCACGATTTAGAAGAAACCGAATTGGAAGCTCAGGCCAGACATCCAGGACATGGCAAGTAAAAATAGGGGTGAAATGGCTTGGTTAATGAGAGTCCTGCTTGGCCACACAGCCCATTGCACCTTTCATGACCATATGGACAACTCGAAGCACTTTACATTCAAAGAAGAGTTTTTGAAGCCATTGCTGCAATGTAGAAGACTAAAAGCCATTTTTCACTCTTGTTTCTCGCTGACAGACAATAATATGAAAAAAAGGCAGACAATGATATTTTCAAGTAATATTAATTGGGGCATACAAAAACGGCCAGGGCACCAGGGACAACACACCTGCTCTTCTTTAAGTAGACATAAAGACATCTCATCTCATGGTGAGGGCCAAATTTCGCTTTCGGAGCCGGCAACACAATGGGCTAAGCATGGATTTCACCAGTTTAAAAATTTCCCCGCCCCTCCAGCCTCATCCCATGTCCAACCCTCCCTCTCATCCCCGCCTCCTTAACCTGACATAATCTGTCTATTTCTCTCCCACCTATCTGTCCCTCCCACCTCACTGACCAATCCCTACAACTCACCCATCACCATCCCACTTAACTTCCACAGCCTCACCCATTCTCTCTCTATTTATTTCCCAGCTCCCTTTCCCCTCCCCATTTCTGAAGAAGGGTCCTGACCCGAAACATCAACTTTCCTGCTTCTCTGATGCTACCTGGCCTGCTGTGTTCCTCCAGCTCCACACATGTACAGAGGACCTCAGTTTAAATTTCATCTGAAAGACAGCAGCTCTATCAGAACTGGATGGTCAGAGTCTGATTTTGTCTGATTGCCACATTGGGGACTCTGGGGCTTGATCTTATAGAGTCAGAGAGTCATAAAGCATGGAAGCAGACCCTTTGGTCCAACTAGTCCACATTGACCATGCTCCCAAACTAAACTAGTCCCACCTGCCTGCGTTTGGCTGATGTCCCTCCAAATATTTCTTATTCATGTACCTGTCCAAATGACTTCTAAATGTTGTAACTGTATCTGCATCCATCACTTCCTCTGGCAATTAATTCCACACACTTAACCAGAGTTGTCATTTTTTAATAATCTTTCTCATCTCACCTTTAAAACAGGTCCCCAATTTTGAATTCCCCCAACTTCAGGAAAAGTTCTTTGTAACTCACCATATCCATACCCCTCATGATTTTACAAACCTCTATAAAAAAGAATCCTTCAACATCCTATGGTCCAGCAAAAATATAATCCCAGCTTTACAGTCTATTTTTATATCTCAAACTATCCATTCCTGGCAAAATCCTGGTAAATTCCATCTCAGCCCTCCCAATTTAATAATATACCTTTCCTATAAAAGAGGGCAACCAGAACTGCACACAGTACTCCAGAAGAGGCCTCACCCATATCTTGTACAACCTCAATGTGACATTTAATAATGAAGGGCAGTGGGATCTTAATGCATGGTGTCAAGGATGAAGTTGCGAGATGGATCATAAATAGATACTTCCGAATAGATCTTGTCACTAGAGGACTACTCCTCAGTTGAATGTTAATCAGCAAAAGAGAGCTGGGTACAAATCGAACAAGGTACTTAACCAAGTAGAGATAGTAACTGAACAGTAGAATTGTATTCAGAAATGTAGGCCAAACACAGGTATGTGTAGTCTCAGTACATGTCGTTGTTCTGATGTCTGGTTCACAACAGTTCAGCTTACTTCATCATTCAATCCCAAATGATTTGAGAGATGTGATAAAGGCACTATATTCTCCTAAAGATAAAAGAAAACTAATTTTTCTAATGCATCATCCAAGCCCTTTTTTGCCACTTGCTATAACTTTCTGTAATTTCCTTTGTCTACAGTTCACACTTTGGGACCTGGTCTTAAACAGTGTAAATGGATAACAGTGAGATTTATTTCTTAACCAGCCATGAACAGCAATAATTGTCAGTGCTTATAGATTGGTTTTTCAATCACTCAGGTTCTACGCTTCAAGTGGTATCTTGACTTCTATCGTGTGAACTATTCTATGGCTAACTTGACTTTGATTGCCTCTCCTAACCTCACTACAGAGACTTTCTTCATTCTCACTCTCCTGGATCTTTTGCTGTGTTTAGAAGTTGTACCAAAATGTCTCCTCGAAATCCTACAGTGTGGAAGCAGGCCAATCGGCTCATCAAGCCCACACCGACCCTCCGAAGATTATTCCAGCAAGACCCACCCCGACCATATCCCTGCATTTCCCATGGCTGATCCACCTAACCTAAAACGTCCTTGGACACTATGGGTAGTTTGGCTTGGTCAAGCTGTGTAACCTGCACATTTTCGTACTGTGGGAGGAAACCCACGCAGAAACAGGGAGAATGTGCAAACCAAATCCACATCCTTAGTGTTGTGAGGCAGTACTGTTAACCACTGAGCCACTGTGCCAATGTTGCTTTAAAGCACAATAATAGGTCATAGCTTATCTCACTCTCTCTCTCTCTCTCTCTCTCCTTTCTCTCTTGCCCCCAATAGAAAAGTATATTCTGCAGTATATTTCCTCTGATTAATGTTTTTCACTACTTGGGCAGAATCAACAAAACTAAGATACGAAAAGTACAACAGAAACCCCAGCTTGTTCAGGAGGATGGGCAGAGACAAAGATATAAAATTTGAAACTGAATTAACTATTGATACTTGAATGGCTTAAAAAGGAAAATATGACACAGGAATAAACTACATTTGATCTGTGATCTGTGCTGAATTAGTCAATCCCAACAAACAAGGAAGTAACATAGGGTGGTACAGCGGCTCAGTGCTGTGAGGCAGTACTGCTAACCTAAGGATATGGATTTGGTTTGCACATTCTCCCGGTTTCTGCGTGGGTTTCCTCCCGGAGTGGGAGGTTAATAAAATTTAGTGAATGGCATTCCCACCACCCATCCAGCGAGTCTGAAATCCTACTGGGGTGGGTAGGGGCTGGTGGTGGTTTCAGGCAACATGTTCAAACTTAAGTCTTTTAAGGCCCATGTTACCTGTCAATGGGCCACATCCTGCAAAATTCATTCCAAGGAGGATGGTGATAAGACGGAGGGGGTTAAATACAGGAAGTTCTGCATTAATAAGTCAAGTCAGCGTAAAGCTCTGCCACTGACCTCTCTGTTCCACCTCTGAACTTAGAAGGAATGAATCAAAACAGGACACAAGTGGAGAAAGTCAGAAGAGAGATGAATCATTTACAGATGGGTAAAGGTGGTACACGATGATTAACTGTCAGCACCTAGAAATCATTTTGATTTGAAATTAATTGTTTTTAGCTCACGAGGAACTTGTCAGCCCCACCGAAGGGCCTAAAGATCCCCATCAGCACAGCTTGGCAGATTTTCCACTCCCATGGTAATCAAGATTCTGGAGCATTCATTTAGAGCTGGTCTATTTTGCAGGAGATGTGATCACTGAAATCAAATCAGGACTCTCAGCTCAATTCAACAGCCAACACAAAAGACAATTACTCATGCTTTTAACCAGCTTACACATATAATGAAAAAAAAGCAAATCTAGACAACTGGTAGATTTAAAAAAAGTTAAACCTAATTAAAAATACGTTTGAGCCATAAGTTTTACTTTACTTCCTTGTTTTTCTTCAACCAGATTTGTTTTCATTTTTACTATCAACCACAGGCTAATTTAAAACAGTGATTATATTTAAAAAGCAACCAGCATAAACATGTCTCTTTTAGCTCGAAGTTTTAGACTTGGATCAAATGTGCCGATTAGTCATGTCATAGTATCACGCGTATAATCAGTGCAATCTGACATCAAATAGTACTAATAATTTGCAGGAAGGAATTGCCAAAGGCGGCAAATATGGGGCTTCTCAAATGCAAACACCTACTTAACAGGTTCCTATTTAAATCTTAACAGTGAGAATTGTTAGCGGGGAACAAGAGCCACAATTAATACTCCAAATCATTCGCATTACTTCAGTGTAAGCAAGTATTTTTCAGTTTATACATGGCTGCTTCCAGGGTTGCTGGTCTCCAAGGATAAGGACCAGGACCATGGCTGTTATTAGATCACAGATCACAGAATCCCTACAGTGTAGAAACAGGCCCTTTGGCCCAACAAGTCCACACCGACCCTCAGAGCATTCCATCTCCCTATAACCCAACTAAACTACACCTCCATGAACACACACTTTGGCAATTTAGCATGGCCAATCCACCTGGCCTGCACACCTTTGGACTGCAGGAGGAGACCGGAGCACCTGGAGGAAACCCACACAGACACGGGGAGTATGTGCAAACTCCGCACAGACAGTGAGCCAAGGGTGGAATCGAGCCCAGGTCCCTGGTGCTGTGAGGCAGCAGTGTTAACCCTGTGCCTGTGTGCAGAGCATAATTCCAAAATGTGTGGATAAATCAAAATTCGGAGGTGTGAACATCAAGAAGGATAGTGATAGACTTCTTCAAAAATCAGAGACAAGCTGATAAATTTTACCTGTCACATGCCTGTCAATTCTATTACAGTGAAGTGTAAAATTATATATTTTGGCAGGAAGAATGGGAAAAGGCAACATAAACTGAAGAGTATGATCTAAAGGAGGTGCAGCATATAGTGCTTGGAATACACTAACACAAATATACATCACTTATGTACGCTTTTGGCATGGCAGATTAAGAAAGCAGTTGGTAAGGCAGTCAGGGTCCTGCACTTTATAAATAGAGGTAGAGAGAGCAAAAGAAGAGAAGTTAAGGTGAACTTGTATAAAACATTAGCTTACCCTCAACTGGAGTTTTGGGCACAATTCTGGCCACCATTTTAGAAATGATGTGAAGATGTTAACAGACAGTGCAGAAAAGATTTACAAAACTGGTTCCAGGAATGCAAGAACTCAGTTACAAGGTTAGTTTCAAGAACCTGGTATTGTTCAACGTGGAGAAGGACAACTAAACATTCCAGAAGTCACACAACACCAGGTTATAGTCCAACAGATTTATTTGAAATCACAAGCTTTCAAAGCGCTACCCGTTTGTCGGCTGAAGCAAAGAGACAATGCAGGCACAGAACTTATAATCAGAGATCAAAAGATCATACGATTAGTGTGAGTGGAGCGTCGAAAGACTGAATAATAAGGCAATGCAGGTGATCAAGAGTGTCAGATAGTGTGAGTGAAGTGTTACGAGCTGAATAGCAAGTGAAGGGATGACCTACAATCTGATTAATTAGAACAGTGAGATAATTACAAAAAATAACTTAAAATAAGGTGGTGCTGAAGACAAATCAAATGACTGGAATAATGCGATATGTATAAGAGTTGAGTGCTGAAGGTGTAACCAAAGTAACAAATAATCCAAAACCTCTACCATCTAATTAAAGGGAGAGAGATCATAACAGGTTATCAAGGTGATGGTGTCAAAACAGGACGATTTTACAAATACAGAACAATATGGTGGTGTTACGTGTAGTATGACATGAACCCAAGTTCCCGGTTGAGGCTGTCTTCGTGGGTACTCAACTTAGTGATCAGTTTCTGCTCAGCCATTCTGCGTTGTTGTGTATCTCAAAGGCTGCCTCGGACGATGCTTTCCCAAAGATGTTAGGCTGAATGTCCTTGCCTGCTGAAGTATTCCACAACTGGAAGGGAACATCTCTGTCTGACAATTGTTGTGTGGTATCCATTAATCCATTGTCATAGCATCTGTATAGTCTTGCCAATATATCACGCCTCAGGCATCCTTTCCTGCACCATATGAGGTACATAAGTATCTGCTGTATATGTGGTGGATGGTGTTCCCACATGTGATGGTAGTATCCATGATGATGATCTGGCAGGTCTTGCATAAGTTGCCGTGGCAACGTTATGTTGTGTGGTGGTTGATGCTGTTTTGAAGGCTAGAAGTGGAGGCATAGGGATAATCCTGGCAAGATGTTCTTCATCATTGATGATATGTCGAAGGCTGCAATGAATATGGCATGGGAAGTTTTGGGGAAGTACTGGGTGACAAAGGGTATGCTATCGGTCTCTGAGGGGTTTGTTGAGGTTTTTCCACTGTGGCACATCAGAACTGGTGATCGATAAGTTGAGCATTGTATCCCATTCATTTGAGGGCATCTTTAAGTGTCCGTCACATTCCTCCTCGTCTAAGCATATCCTGTGTATATGCAGGGCTTGCCCGTAGGGGATGGCTTCTTTAACATGTTTAGGGCGAAGCAAGAAAAGTGAAGCATCTTGAGGTTATCCATGGCCTTGGGTAGAGTGAGGTGCTGAGATGTCTTTCTTTGTTGGAGATGCATGTCCAAGAATGAGACTACTTTGGCACCACCACCTTGACAACTTGTTATGATCTGTCCAACTTAATTAGTTTGTGCAGTTTTGCATACCTTGTTACTTTGTTAGACCCTCAGCAAGCGACTCTTATACCTATCATGTTATTCCAGACATTTGATTTGTCCCCGGTACCACCAGATTTTCAATTTTTCGTAATTATCTCCCTGCTTTAATTAATTGATTATAGGTCATCCCTTCACTAGTTATTCAGTTGTTAACACTTTACTCACACTGTCTGACACACTTGGTTACCTGCACAGATTTCCTATTTGGCCTGTAGACATTCCACTCATGCCATTTGCATGATCTTTTGATCTCTGATTATAAATCCTGTGCCTATGTGTCTTTTTCCCACTTCACCGATAAAGGGGCAGTGCTTTGAAAGCTTCTGCTTCCAAATAATCCTGTTTGAATTTAACCTGGTGTCATGTGACTTCAGACTTTGTCCAAACTAGTCCAACACCAGCACCTCGACAAAATGGTTATCAAACATTCCAGGATCTTCAGGCCTACAGAAGAAGGTGCAAAATTGCAGTCACGTAAAGTTATTAGTTAGCGAGTCAGATAGTGCACTAAGTAGGGATGATATCTTGGAAGGGCCAAATGAGACTTTGTAGGTAGAATTTAGGAATAAAAAATAGGCAGTCATGTTGTTAGGAGGATGTCATTGCCCCCAAAAAAAAGTTAAACAGGCAACTGAGGAGCAAATATATAGTTCATTTGCTAAGGCATGTAAAAATAATAATAGGGTAATTATATTAGGAGATTTCAATTTCTTGAATATTCATTAGTATTATCATTGTATAAAGAGTTTACAGGGTTAAGTTTTCATAAAAAGCTCTCCTGTATACATTTCATGTCAATATGAAGATGGTCCTACAAGAGACAGTGCGATGCTGGATCTACTTCTGTGGAATGAAGCTAGACAGACGTTTGAGTTGACAGTTGGGGAGCATTTTGGTGATAATAACCACAACACTGTACAGTTTAAAATGTGTTATGGAAAAAGGAGAAAGATGGCCTGCAAAAGAAAGTTTTGGATTGGGGGGAAGGCAGATTTCATTTGAATAAAGACAGGATCTGGCCAAAATAGACTGAGAACAGAAAAAGGAAAAAGAGAGTTCGATGAATAACAGGAATAATGGGAGTAAAATAACAGGAGGTCCCAGACTACATAAGGTGGAGGCAAAAGGGGAGCTCAAGTAAGTGATTAGGAGAGCAAAGAGGAGCCATGAGAAAATGCTGGCCAGTAAAATTAGGAAAAATCCCAGTTGCTCTGAAATTATACCAAGGGACATAACAGGGGAAACAATGGGACTTATTAGGGACTGAGGGGACAATTTGTGTGAGAAGCCAGAAGACACCTGCCAAGTTAAATGTGTACTTTGCAATGGCTTTACCAGGAAAAGGAAGATGCAAGTACTGAGTTTGTAAAGATAGACTGTGAAGCTCTTGAACAGATGGGCATAAGAGGTGGTATTGGAGGTTTTGGCGGGTTTAAAAAGTGGACAAATCCCAATTAGAATCATACAGTCCCACTGCACAGAGACAGGCCCTTTGGCCCAAAATGGGTCCACGCTGACCAAAATTTCCATCCACACTAACTCCATTTCCCTGCACTTGGCTCATATCCTTCTAAACCTTTCCTATGCATGTATTTGTCCAAATGCCTTTTGAATATTGTTAATGTACCCGCCTCAACCATATATGCTGGAAGCTTATTCCGTACGCGTACCAGCCTCTGTGTAAACACCTTGCCCCTCAGGTTCCCATGTATTCTTTCCCCCTCTCCCCCACGTCATCTTAAACAGATGCCCTCTAGTCCTCGAATCCCTAACCCTGGGAAAAGGTGCATTCACCCTGTCCATTTCTCTCATCCAAGAACCCCCCCTCAGTCTCCTACGCTCTAAAAGGAGGAAAAAAATAGTCCTAGTTTGTCCAACCTCTCCTTATAGCTCAGTTCCTACAGTCCTGGCAGCATCCTTGTAAATTTCTTCTGCGTTCTTTCCAGTTTAACAACATCATTCCAATAGCAAGGTAGCCAAAACTGAACATAATACTCCAAGTGCAGCCTCACCAATGTCCCATACAACTACAACGTAACTTCCCAACTTCTACACTCAGTGCCCTGACTGATGAAGGCCAGCACATCAAAAGCCTTCTTCCCTGTCCTGTCTACCTGTGACTCCACTTTCAGAGAACTTTGCATCTGAACTCTAAGCTCCCTCTGTTTCATTACACTTCTTAAGGCCCTAACGTTCACCATTAAACTCCTACCTGGATTTGATTTTGCAAAATGCAAAACCCTCAAACTTACCTTTATTAAACACCATTTGGCACTTTTCAGCTCACTTCCTCACCTAATCAAGATTCTGTTGTAATTTCTGATAACCTTCCTCACTGTTCACAATACCACTGATTTTAGTATCATCTGCAAACTTCCTAATCATGCCTTGTACATTCTCATCCAAATCATTGATATAGAAAACAAACAGCAATGGACCCAGCACTGACCCAAGGCACACCACTAGTCATAGGCCTCCAATCCGACAAGCATCCTTCCACTGTTACTCTTTGCTTCCTACCATCAAGCCAATTGTGTTTCCATTTTGCCAGCTCTCCCTGGGTTCCACGAATCTAACCTTCCAGAGCAGCCTCCCTGTGTGGGTGAGTTGTATCCCAGGCTGTGTGGGAGACAATGACAGGAAATTACAGAAGTCCTGAATGAATTTTTAAAATTATGTTGGCCACAGGTGAGATGCCAGAGGACTGGAAGACCACTAACATGGTTCCACTTTACAAGAAAGAGGGTAGCGATAGACCAGGGGACTATAGGCCAGTGAGTCTAACATCAGTGGTATGAAATCTATGGAGAACATAGCGAAGGATGAAATTAATCTCCATTTAGAGAGGCAAGGTTTGATCACAGATAATCAGCATTGCTTTGTCAGACTTTGTCATTGCCTAACAAACCTGATAGTCACTTCCTCAAAAAGTTCTAGAGGTCTGGATGAGGATGGAGAAGTTGATATAGTTTTCTGAGGAAGAATGTTCTTGTTCTCAATAACGTGCAGCGAACGTTTACCAGGCTGATTCCCAGGATGGCAGGTCCAACGTATGAGGAGAGATTGACTATGCTGGGACTCTTTTCAATGGAGTTCAGACGAAGGAGGGGAGCAATCTCAGTGACTTATAGAATTCTAACAGCACTGTACAGGGTAGATACAGGGAGGATGTGCCTGATGGTGGGTGTGTCCAGAACCAGGGGTCACAGTATGAAGATTCGGGATAGACCATTTAGGATGCAGATGACAAGACATTTCTTCACCCAGAGTGGTGAGCCTGTGGAATTCATTACTACAGGAAGTAGTTGATCCCAAAACTTTGAATGTATTCAAGAGGCGACTACATATAGCGCTTGGGGCGAAGGGGATCAAAGTTAATGGAGAGAAAGCAGGATTAGGCTATTGAGTTGGATGATCAGCAGCAATTGGGAAGAATGGCAGAGGAGGCTCAAAGGGCTGAACGGCCTCCTCCACTCCTCTGTTTCTATGTTAATTTGGATTTCAGCATGACCTTTGTTAACTTCCCAATTGTGACTTTATCAAAGAAACATAAAAAAAAGTCATGGAATCCACAGTAACTTAGCAAGATGGATCCAACATACCTCCTACCTTGATTTGATTTTGCAAAATGCAAGTCTCCTGTCACTCAGCCAGGAGGGTAGTTGCAGATAGCTTGAAAACATAGTTAACGTTTCGGGTCTGGTGACCCTTCCTCAGAACTGACGTTAACTTTGTTTCGTCCTTCACAGGTGCTGCTAGACCAGCTGAGCTTTTCCAGCAACTTTGTTTTTGTTCCTGATTTATTGCATCCACAGTTCTTTTGGTTTTTAATTGCAGATAGCTGTTTGGGTGACTGAAGCATGGTGAGAAATGGCATATCATAAGGATCAGTGGTGGGTCCTTTCTTGTTTATGATATTCATAATTGATGTGGATTTACACAAGAGGGTGGTGAGTGTGTGGTATGGGCCTCCAGAGGAAGTGGTAGACGCATCTGGACAGGTATGAATAGGAAGGGTTCAGAGATGTATGGGCCAAATGCCGGCAAATAGGATTAGATTTATTCCGGATATCTGGTCAGCATGGATGAGTTGGGCCAAACAGTCTGTTTCCATGCTTTACATGCTCTATGACTCTGAGAATATGGAAGTGGTAATAATTACACTGGTGGATGACACAAAGATTGGCCATATAGTTGATAGTGGAGGAAGAAGGTCTTAGGTTACAGGAGGATACAGCAAAAGTTGGTTAGATGAGGAGGATCAATGGCAGATGAAATTGAAAGCTAATAAGTGTGAGATGATGCACTTTAGGAGGAAGTAACAAGATGAGGGGCTACTCAAATAGCAAAACAATAGGTGGCAGGATAGGTTAATAGGGTAGTTAAGGCAACATACAGGAAACTTGCTTTTATCAGTCATGGAATAGACTATAAGAGCTGTTGAGTCATGTTGGAGCAGCAGAGGACTTTGATTAAGCACAGCTGGAGTACAGTTCTGGTCACCACACTATAGGAAGGATGTGATTCCATTGGAGGGGGTTCAAAGGCAATTTATCAGGATGGAATATTTCAGCTAAGAAGAAAGGCTGGGTAAGTTCAGATTGTTTTCTTTGAAGCAGAGAAGGTTGAGGGGTAACCGGATAGAGGTGTATAAAATTATAAGGGCTACAGTTGAAGTGAATTCAAAGTAGTTATTCGCCTTAGTTAAAGGGTCAATAATAAGGGGACATAATTTTAAAGTGGAATGCAGGAGGTTTAGAGAGGATTTGAAGGAAAAACAAATTTTTTGGAAATGAAGGGCTTGTCTTAGGAGGACTCTGGGTCCGTACACAATGGACTTGAGAAGGATTGCCAGGGGAAAGAGAGGCGATCTGACTGAAACCTTTAGGACTATAACGTGGTGTTGTGTGACTTCTGATTTGGTACATCGATTTTGTGTTTCAACCATAGCCAACCCGTTCTTTCCCCCTTGCCCCTTCCCATTTCACACAACAGTGTAATCAGATACCCCATGGTCTTACTTTTCATCTCACCAGCATCCGCATTCAAAGGATCATTCTCCGCCATTTCAGACAACTCCAGTTAAACACTAACATGAAACACATGCCCTTCACTCTCCCATCTGCATTTTGCAGGGATCATTCCATCCAGGATACCCTTGTCCACTCCTTGGATACCAAACACTATTCCCCCTTCCATTGGCATCTCCCCATGTAACCACAAAAAGGGCAAACCCTGCCCTTTCACCTTCTCTCTGGTCACCACCAAGGGCCTAAACAGTCTTTCCAGTAAAGCAGCATTTTCCCTGTACCTCCTCCTCTGATCTTGTGTATTGTATTTCAGCACCCAATGCAGGCTACTCTACAATGGAGAAACCAAAATCTGACTGGGCGACTATTTTTTGGAACACCTCTGGTCTGTACATAAACATGACCCTGACCTTCCCATAGCTTATCATTTTAACACAGCATCCTGCTCGGCATGCTGCAAAGCTCCAATAAATCACAGCGAAAACTAGAGGAGCAACATCTCATCTTCAAACTAGGCACTTCACAACCTTCTGGGCTCAATTTTGAGTTCAACGCCTTCAAATTGTGAACCCAATTCATTCCTTCTCTGCATCTCAGGAGCTTTTGTGCTCCTGAGATGCTGTTTGGCCTGCTGTGTTCATCCAGCCTCACATTTTATTATCTTGGAATCTCCAGCATCTGCAGTTCCCATTATCTCTCATTCCTTCTCTTTTAGCTTTGCTTGTTACATTCTGTCACCATGTCTTTTCTCCTTGTCCCTCAAACTCCAGACAGCCTATCTGTTCTTTCCAGTTTGGCAAAACAGTTTGGTGTCTTTCTCACATTCCAGTCACTTAATCTGAACGATTAGTATCCTTTCTTCCCCAACACTCCAAATCTCCACCCAACAACTACTGCATAAATACTGCCCCCTCCGCACCACTTCCAGTCTGAAGAAAAATCATCCAGACTTGAAACATTAGCTTGCTCTCTCCCCATGGATGCTGCCTGACTAGTTACGATCTCCAACATTTTTTGTTTTTGGTGTTGAACACACAAGATGATTTACACCAAAACTTTACATCAGTCAGGGATAAAACTAAGGAGCTGGAAAAGCACAGCAGGTCAGACAGTATCCAAGGCGCCAGGAAATCCGCGTTTCAGGATGAAGCCTTTCATCTGCTCCTCGGATGCTGGCTGACCTGAGCTTTTCCAGCTCAACAACATTAATTGACTCTGGCTTCCAACATCTGCAGTCCATACTGTCTCCAGAGGTAAAACTGGACATTCAATGATTTGTGAATGCATGTGATGCATGCCAAAGATAATCAATGATAGCAGAAGGAGGAGGTGAATCAGTATGTTTCATCAACTGCTGGAACAAAACTAGCAACAAGCCTATTAACAGCGCATAGGGAAGATTTCATTCTTGTGATCGATTACTGCTCCAAGTTTCCCAGTGCTCGTCAACTTAGCAACACGATAAGTGCAACTATTGATAGCTTGAGGAGTTCTATATTCAATTTCCTGGTGAGGAAATGAAACACACAACATACTGGCAAAATATTTCAAGACGTGTGCTAAGTGTGGATTGACTGAAATCAGTGTTATTGTTCTATCTGCATTCAGGTGGTCTAGTAGAACATATAGTATGTATAATCAAATCAATGAAGTATTGAGTAACAAAGCAAGTAGTTCGATTGTATTACTGCATTTTTGTCCACAACTTGTGTGGAAGGCAAATGTGAATGTTTTTGTACAGCAGCAAATCTTTTTTTAAGTATTTCAAAAGAGAGAATATTCTTCACAGAATCACAGACGTGCTACACTGCAGAAAGAGGCCATTCAGCCCATGTACTTGCACCAGCTTATTAAATAAGGATCATTATTGCATGCCAATCTCCTGCTTTTTCACCATACCCTAGCACATTATTTGCAATCATATAATCATCCAATGATCCGTTGAATTCCTCAAAAGAGCCTGTCTCCGCTACACTTCCAGGCTAAGCATTTTGTACCCTAGTTACCACCTAAGGGGAAAAAAGAAGAAGTTTTCTTCCTTTCACCCTTGTTGCTTTTGCACTTTATGGTGTCTTGCTCTTGTTTCTTTTACAAGTGGGAAGTTTCTGCTCATCTACTCTATCAAGCCTACGCATTACTTGTAAACCTCTGAACAGATCTCTCAGCCTTCTGTTGTCCAAAGAAAACACAGTCCCGACCTTCTTCAATCTATCCTCATAACTGAAGTTCCTCATCATTGGAACCATATTTGTAAACCACTTCTGCACACTCTCTAACATATTCACATCCATCCTATAGTGTCCTATCCAGGACTGAACACAGCCAAGCTCCAATAGTGCCTTATACAAGTTGATTACCTCTGTGCCTCCATTAATAAAGTCACATTGTATGCTTTACTTTCTCTACTACTTTCAATGATCTGCGCACATATATACCCTGGTCCCTCTGCTTCTGCTCCTGCACCACCTCTTAGAATCTGTACCCCTTACTTTATATTGTCTTTCAATATTCTTCCTACCAAAAAAGTGTTCATTTTTCTGCATTGAAGCTCATTTGTCATCCATCAGCACACTCCACCAACTTAACTATAGCCTTCTACACTGCCCGCCTCACAGGTTACAATTCTTCCAAACGTTACATTAGCAGCAACTGTGAAAATTGCTCCATGCACACCAAGATCTAGATCATTAATATATATTTTTAAAAATGCAAGGGTCCCAATACTGACTCCTGGGGAACTCTACTACAAACCTTCCCCCAGCCTGAAAAATAACCACTGATCATTTACTTGCTGTTTCCTATCTGTAAGCCATTTCGTACCCACGTTACAACTGACTCTTTTATTCCATAACCTATAAAACTTTCCTCGAGTCTATCCTTCTTGAAAAACAGAGGAGAATGAAAAAGATACAAGTGAATGAGCAAGTGGAAGAGAGCTACCAAAATACTTGGCTCCGAGCAGAAAGTGGGGAAAGATATCCAAGCATTTGTATTCCTAAAGATTTCCAGAATGTGCAACCAGCCCAGATCATACAAAGTAATTACTGGTCAGTGCTACGTTGCAAAAAGACAGAAGCCAGTTCAGATCAATATATACTTTCTAACCATGCAGAAAGAGAGACAGAGAGACAGTGTAAGGTAGGACATGCTAACAATAATAATACAGTAATGCAGAGTGACAAAAACCAGCAAGACAATGTAGTTGTCAAACCGAAGCAACAAAGAACAACGTGTACCTCTCCAGAAGGAATTATGATCACCAGATCAGGAAAGTTGTCAAGCCTCCAAATCACCACAACAAAGGTTAACATATTAGTTGAATAAACTCTTGCATAATTATCAAATTGACAATATATGCCTATGTATCTCTGTTGAGATAAATTTTCATCTTTGGTAAAAAGGGGGAAGTTGTGTTATGTCTTACAATTGGTATTATGGTCATGCTCATGATGGCACCACTGTAACACAGCGTGTAATCATACTCTTCCATCTTGCCTCAGATCACTAGAAGCATGACACACCACTGCAAGCATGTTACTCTGTTGTAGTCTTATCACAGATTTAGCACAGACACACGTACACCAGAGAAAGTACCATACATTCTTGAGTAAAAATCAACCCCCTAATTTTGGCAAAAAATCTGGAATCTTCCAACTATCTCAAGTAAAAGTCAACCTTAGCCCATCACAGATCAATATTTGAGAGTCAAGGTATTATCCTGTACATAATTGTCATGATAAGGAAATGATTTTTTTCAGGTTATGTGTTTTGATGTGCAAGTCATACCAACATTAGGCTAGGGATTTCTCAAATTCATAATCAAGCCAACATTATAACTACTGTGATACAAGGTTTATCGCACCATAATTTCCTCTACAAGACAGGCGTATATGCATTTACTTCACTATAATGACCATGTCCCTTACTCCTTCCTTCCTTCATGCAGAATTTGATTGGACGTGCAGCTGTTGACCATTTCTCACCACTACAATGATCAGTGAAGCTTTCCAAGAGTCAAATGTCCGATAAGCTTTTATTTCTGATAAGAGGTTAAAATGTAGTAAATGTAGTTAAACAGTAGATGAGAGAAAATGCAGGGAAATGGAAGAATTTAGCGCAAAAGTTTAAGATGCATCAGGCCAGAGTCAGATGACAACCTCCCTCTGTGTGCAGCTCAGCTGAACCCAGTATCCCGCAGCACAAATTTCAGCCTTTCAAAGGTAGTATCCGCATAATAGTTGACACTAAGATAAACCTTAAAGTCTAAAAGTTTTGACTTTTACACGAGTATATATGGCAATGTTTACACTTAGGTTCTCCAATACCATAATATTTTTGCCCAGTTTTTCACATTACAAGGAATACATAAGCATTGTTACATCAGGAAAAAAATAACCCTTTCACAAACTCATACCATCACCCTCTTTTTTGCCAATCTACACAAGCACACATTATCATTCCTTAAAGTTCAAATATACCACGACCATTCACTTCAATTTTGTACACCACTGATCATAGCCAACACTGCACAACTCACTTCGGAGAGCAGGGTGGTCTATAAATTTCCTCATCCTCAATAATGGGGGTAGCCAAGAATATTAATGCAAAAGGCAAAGCTGAAGCATTCACAAAAATCTTCAGCCAGAAATGCTGTGTGAATGATCCATCTTGGCATACTCCAGATGTCCCCAGCATTCTTGGTACCAGGCTTCAGTCATTTCAATTCATTCCATGTGGTATCAAGAACAATTGGAGGCACTGGATACTGTAAAGGCAACTGTGTTGAAACATTCCAGCAACAACAATAAAGACCTGTGCTACACAACTCGCTGTGCCTGTACAGCTGTCCACTGTTTTTTCTTCTATTCATTTGTGGGATGTGGGCATCACTGGCTGGGCCAGCATTTCTTGCCCATCCCTGGCTGCCCTTGAGAAGGTGGCGGTAAGCTGCCTTCTTGAACTGCTGCAGTCCTCCTGTTGTGGGTTGACCCACAATGCTAATAGGGAGGAAATTCCAGGACTTTGACTCAGCGACAGTGAAGGAACAGTGACATATTTCCAAGTCAGGATGTTGAGTGACTTGGAGGTGGTGGCGTTCCCATATGTCTGATGTCCTGGTCCTTCCAGATGGAAGTGGTTGTTAGTTTGGAAGGTGCCGTCTGAGGATCTTTGATGGATTTCTGTTGTGCATCTTGCGGATAGTAAACACTGCTCCTATGGAGTTCGAGTACAGCTACAAGACTGCTGCGTAGATGCCAATGCCAAAAATTGTCCCTGTTGACAAAAATAAAGGAAAACAGCCAATTGCCACCCCATTAGTCCATTCTTGATCAACAATAATGTGATGGAAGGAGTCAGTGTTATCAAGGAGTACAACAATCTGCTCATTGAAAATTGGGTTCAGTCATGGCCATTTGGCTCCTGACCTCATTATAGTCTTTGTTCAAACATGGGCAATAGAGCTGAATTCAAGAGGGGAGCATGACTGCCCTTGACTGAGTGTGTCAAGATGCCTTAGCAAAACAAAAATCAAACGAGAATCAAGGGGAAACCTCTCTACTAGTTGGAGTTATACCTGGCGCAGTAGGAAGATGATTATAGTTGGTGATCATTCATATCACTCTAGAACATCTCTGCAGAACTACCTGAGGGTAGTGTCCTTGGCTCAATCATCCTCAGCTGTTACATCAATGATCTTCCCTCCATCAGAAAAAGTCAGAAGTGAGAATGTTCACGACTGATTACATAATCCAAATGCAGCAAAACCTTGCAGGTTTGGGATGAAAAGTAGCAAGTCACACTCACACCATGTAGGTGTCAAGCAATGACAATATACAACAAGGAATATAACTAATGTCCCTTGACATTCAACGGTAGCGCCACTGCCGAATCTCCTACCAATGTCCTGGGTTTAGCACTAATCAGAAACTGCACTTGACTAGCTATATAAATATTGCAACTTCAACAGCAAATCAGAGGCTGGGATTCATGTAATGAGCGACTCACCTCCTGACTCCCCATTGCCCATTCACCACCTACATGGTGCAAGTCAGGAATATGATGGAATACTCCCCATTTGCCTGGATGAGTGCAGTTCCAATTACACGCAAGAGGCTTGACATTCATCCAGAGCAAAGCAATTGCTTGATTAGTGCCACATGCACAAGCATCCAGGCCCTCAACCCTATTAGCAGCTACTTGTACCATCTACAAGATGCACATCTGAAAGCCCGCAATGCTCCTTAGCTTGAACTTTCCAAGCCTGTAACCACTACCATCTGAGAGGACAAGGACAGCAGATACATAGGCAATCACAAACTTGGAAATGTATCACAGTTTCTTCACTGTTGCTGGGTTAAAATCCTGGAACTCCATTTGTAATAGCATAGTGTTTACATCAAAAGGGGCTGCACTGGTTCAAGGTGATATGCCTTCTCCAGTGCAATTAGGAATGAGCAATAAATACGGCCCAGCCAACAAAGCCCACTTCCCACCTGCGAATGAAAAACTGTTGTGTTTACAGGATTTGAATGAGTCCAATTAGCACTGTTAACTCACTGCAGGATAGATAGAATTTGACATTCAATAGTCGCAACCTTAATATAGTAAATTTCTCAAGGTACTTCACAGAAACGTCATAAAATTTGATGCCAAGCCACAAACAGCTACTAACTGCTGGCCATTAGCATGGTTGAAGGAGCACATTCTAAAGAAGGTTCTAAAGAAAGGGTCTTAAAAAGAGGAAAGACAGTTAAAGAATTCTGAAACAATTCTGAAAGAGCTCAAGAACTTTAACCCTCATCAGCTAAAAGTAGGGCTCCTGCTGATGGAACACAAAAGGAGAACAATTAGATGCTGATATTTGTCCAGGGGTTGAGGTGGGTGGCAAAAGAAAGGATCAAGGAAATGGAGGGATCTGAACACCACACAAGACAAACAAAGCTTCTTTGAGAAACATGCTTCCCTGGTTGACTGTTTTTAAACTTAGAGCAAATCCAAAAGATGAAAACCTTACTGCAAGGAATTAGTTTCCCACATTCATGTGATTTGTGAACTCATCTTATGAGAAAGTACAAACAAAGGTTTCTGTTAGCATTGTCAGGGCGGAGGAAAACAAAAATGAAACTTTTTTTGTTAAATGGCAATAATTAGATAATGCAAAAATAATATTCTTGTTGGGAAGTTTAAAACCTCAATAATCATGCATGGCTTTAAAAGAAGTGTTTTTTTAAAAGTGATCACAATTCAATCTCCTGTTCTAAAATACAATAAATTAGATAATTAAAATATTTCTACATCGGTAATATGATACACAGGAAAGCTCAACTCCAGAAGGGATGTGGTCAATATAATTGATACATTTCTGATGCCAAATTCTCTGGGGATTTCCAGCAAATGGCAATTTAGAATGCCCATGGGCAAAGTGTGCTTCCCATATTCTCAGAGGGCACACCTCTTAGCAACGCAATGAGTTAATTATAAAAGCCAAAAGAACTGTGGACGCTGTAAATCAGGGACAAAATCGAACTTGCTGGAAAAGCTCAGTAGGTCTAGCAGCAACTGTAAAGGAGAAAACAGTTAATGTTTCGGGTCCGGTGACCCTTCCTCGGAATAGGTCCTGAGGAAGGATCACTGGACCTAAAATGTTAGCAAATGAGTTAATTATACCAGCTTCCAAGAAATCAAGTTCTTTTTGTTCCATCCTGTTTTTCTGCTTTGATCATTCTTCAGTAAAATGATACGATAATGCTACATTAAGTAATAACAACGTGCACTTGCAAGCCAATTTGCTCTGCTTCAAAATGACACCTTGCCTTAATCTCTCCAGCATCTTAATTTTCACTGACATCTTAGTAGCCACTTTTGTCTTATTTTTCCTTTGCTACTGTTGTTCTCTCTCAATCCAAATGATTCCAGAATGAGAAATTTCAGTTGCGATGATAGATTTTAAAAAAAGGTACAGTTACAACATTTAAAAGACATTTGGACAGGTACATATGAAAACATTTAGATGGATATGAGGCAAATGCAGGCAAGTGGGAATAAAAACAGAAGTTTTTGTTCCTGATTTAGAGCAGCCACAGTTCTTTCCGTTTTTATAAAAACAGAAGTTGCTGGAAAAACTCAGCAGGTCTAGCAACATCTGTAAAGAAAAAAAAATCAGAGTTAACATTTTCTGTCCAGTGACCATTCCTCAGAACCAGACTTGAAATGTTAACTCTGATTTTTTTCTTCACAGATGCTGCTAGACCTGCTGAGCTTTTCCAGCAACTTCTGTTTTTTTTCCCTGATTTACAGCGTCCACAGTTCTTTTGGTTTTTATTTAGCAGGCAAGTGGGGCTTGTTTAGTTTGGGAAACTTGGTCAGCATGAGGAGTTGGGCCAAAGGGTCTGTTTTCATGCTATGTGACTCTAAGTTGATACTGTTGTCCTTGGGGAGAAGGATGACAGATGATTTCATACCAGGTTTTCAAAACCATGACCTGGCCGGATATAGAAGACAGGGAGAAGCTGTTCCTGTTTGTGAAAAAACAAGAACGTGACGGTATTGATTTAAAAGTCACGTGCATAAGAAGCAACTGCGACGTGAGAAATAGAACATATTGTGCATAATGAGTGTGAAACACACTGTTTGGAAATGTGGTGGTAGCAGGTTCAGTAGATACATTCAAGATGACATTGGAACAGAAAAGGTGTGTAAGGGTATTGGGAGAAAGCAGGTGATTGGCACTAGCTAATTGAAAAGAACCAGTGCAGGCACAATCAAACGGTCTCTTCCTCCATTGTAACAATTCTGTGATTCTTTCTCCTCTATTTCTCACAGTATAGCCATGATGCTCAGGCCATCCCATCTATTCTATCCTCCTTTCTGATCCTTTAGCTGTTTTTTATCCAAGGTCACAATGACCTGTTGCCTTCAATATGCCACAATCAATTCACTGTACAACTAAGAAGTGGAAAAAACTAAAAATGGAACCATGCCCAAACAAATTTTAAACTGGCTTTGATACCTGTAAGATGATCCCCTCCAGAAAAATTTAGGCCAACAACACTTACTTCTGCTTAGTTCACAACTTGTGCTGTTATAAAAATTCTCCATCTCTTTTTAAAAAGCATGACATGACAGCAAGTCAACAACTTCAACCCGTCAGCTGTAATGATGATACTGACCAAAGTTTATGAATGGATTGTTTTCATTTCCTCTTTAAACTAAAACACAATGCTTTATATACTCCAAAACACATCCTGCAATATGCATCATTTGAAAACAGAATTTTCTGTCAGTTTTTGATGCTAAATGTTGAGACAAAAGAGTCATGAAGATGAAATTAAAGAAGATGAAAGCCAAATAGGATTTACAACAGATGATTCAAGTCTACCTATACTTCAAATGCTATTTCACCTTAAATTAAAGTTACTCCTTAGCTAAAATGTATCTTGTAATTGGACAACAGCAAACTTGCAATTTCCTCTCAACATAACATATGGAAATCTGGAAGTTTCTGTCAGTGATACTTTGCTCCTCTACTGGCTGTGGTGTTGTGGTCATCACCGATACAATCACACAGAATCTGTGATTTGACATCAACTTTACAAAACGTCTTATTCTAAAAACAATTAGATTTTGAGAAGATTTGTAGCTCAGGTTGAGGTTCTGGATGTGAGTTTGCTCACTGAGCTGTAAGGTTCGTTTTCAGACGTTTCATCACCATTCTAGGTTTGTTACCTATAATGGTGACGAAACGTCTGAAAACGAATCTTCCAGCTCAGTGAGCAAACTCCCATCTAGAACAATTAGATTATTAATCTTTGTACCATTTAGTTTTTAAAACAAATATCCAGTTACAATTATTGAACAAATTCTGTGGCCCTGAAAACTATTTCCAAGACTTGAGATTTCAAGTTTTATTAAACATGTAACAAAGTGTGATTTCAAAATTTACTTTAATCCCATATGCACATCCTAACCTTTATTTCTGCTTTCTGAAAATTGACTACATTAAAATTATAATCCATGTTTTCTGAATTGCTTGTTTAGTATGTGTGAAAATTTTGATTGGCTTTCAGGTTGCTCGATGACATAACTATTTCTAGATACTGCATTAGGTAGTACCAGTTGGAAAGTCACATCAGAACAAAGGAAATCAACACTCTACAACCTACAAAATTTGAGGGTACAGCTCTCAAGCTGAGCAGAGACTATCATATCATCAACACAGACCATAAAATCAGACTTAAAATGTCTTCTTTTGGAAAAAAAAGTGTACTTTGTTAACTTAATTGAAGGATGTACATCCAAAGATATAACAGTTACATTTCTTGTTCTCCATGTTTGTTAAGGTCAGTTGCAGCCATCTACCCTATTCTAAATTTTCACCTGTTGGTACATAAGCCATGGTTACGCACTTCAAACACATTTCTGAGTGCCAATAAAACATCATAGAAGGTTTATGCCTATACCACCCTTTCAGGCAGGGAATTCCAGATGCCAGTGATCCACTGGGTAGAAGATTTCTCCTCTAAATTTATTTTGGAGAAACTTTGTTCATGGGACATCAGCATGGCTGGCTATTGCAACATAAAATGCCCACCACTAATTGCCCAGAGGGCATTTCAAGCCGACCACATGACTGGAGGGTCTGGAGTCACATGCAGGCCAAACCAGGTTGATTTCCTTCCCTAAAATTGACAGTGATTGCAACGCTGTTATTAGATAACATTTCTACCTAAATCTCTTCCCCTGGCTATAGGCCGCTAAACTAAGCGGAACAGTGTATTCCCAAACACAAAATAAAATTTTCCAGCTACAAACATGGATCTGTTAGCTTACATTCCAAAGTCCTTCTGTTATTCTAAACCTTTCAATGCACTTCCATTTAGAATATTCTAAGACATGCAGTACCATAAGCAAATCACCTGAACACTCGGCTATACACACCTCCCTTAAACTCTACCTAATATCCAATCATCTACGGTGCCAACAAATGGAAAAATTATTCAGCTCAGTTAATTTAAAATGAACACCTGTGGGGCAGTTGCTCTGGAATTCTATAGCTGAGTGGTTGAAGTCAAAACTTGAAATACGTGAGGCTGAAGCCTCCAAAAACAAATGGTTCCAAAGTCATAAATAAAAAAGTCATTCTTCTGACATCATGAGATCTGTTAAATAACAAGATTGCAAGATTTCTGTTTTTAAATCAATTCACTTCCATTATCTTCTGAAGGTGTTAGTTTCTTACTAAGATACAGTACACAGTAGTATTGTGATATTGGAGATGATGGGGAGTGATGTGGCTACACTGGTAATTTGTACATTTGTTGGCATCCATGATAGTCATGTGTGAAGAAATTCCAAGATAATGCTAGGGAGTGTTTGGAGGCTAAGGTTGAGACCACAAGAGATAGGGTTGGAGTTAATCTTTTAGATCAGGATGAAACACTTCTGCTCCACCTGAAGAGATGTAATGGCAATTGTCATTACAGATGTATTTCTTCCTGTGGTTAGTAGGAACTGCCAATGCTGGAGAATCTGAGAGAACACGGTGTGAAGCTGGACAAATTCAGCAGGCCAAGCAGCAGAGGAGCAGAAAAGTTTGACATTTCGGGTTGAGACACTTCTTCAGAAATGCTGTGTTCATCCAGCTTCACTCCGTGTTATCTTGTATTTCTTCCTGTCTTCTTTTAGCTAACCAGTTTCCCACACGTCGCAAAGCTTGGCCAAATGGAGCAAATGTTGTAACCTTATTAAATAGTAGTTGCCTCAACCAAGATGGCTCTGAGAGTGGATTGGTAGCCTACCTCTCATCCGCTTCCACCAAAAGTGAAGGTGGGTGGTTCAAGACAGGTTGTGTTCATATTTCAAATTTTAATTATGTTAAACATCCCCCCTACTAAATTCCAACTGTAAATTAACCCTATTAACTCAGACACTGTTAATCCAGTAGAATCCACTGGAGTGCCACTGCCATTCATCAATGAATCTTGGTGGAAAGCGTGGGAAGGGTTTTTCTTCATTATGGCATCACAACGAACTCAATCCTGTTCTTACGCAGCACTGCATGTACACTAAGTTTGTTGGCAAGGAAGACTCTGGGTGTTTTACCCTGCTCAATTCTAGAAATTCAAAAGTCCCCCTTGTATTGCCTTAATTGCTCCCTTGGAAGAGGAGATTACCACAGACTGGGGATGGCACCCAAGCCTATTCTGTGTGATATTATTCTACCTTTAATTAAACAAACACTCTGCGAATTGCTTTTGTTTTTCAATATCTTTAACCAGTTATCAAAAGGTAGAATTGATGCACCAGTATACTCCAGGAGGATCAGAGAACTGGGCCAAGAGTTTAAAGAAAAGTGAAATCCTACAAATGTAAATGATTAAAAATCAGTAACTGTTTGGCACCTTAATCATGCATCGATAAAAGCATGCCACTACACTTGCACAAACCACATACCATGTACTAAATTAAACCCAAGAATAATCTTGTTGGACCATAAAATATGGGGAGCAGAATTAGTCCATTTGACCCAATGAATGGGAGAGCAGACCCAATCATGGCTGCTATGTTTCTCAACCCCATTCTCCGGCCTTCACCCCATTACCTTTGATTCACTTATCAATCAAGAACCTTGGTCTGATTTAAAACGCTCTCAATGGCTTCACCTCCACAACCTTCTGCGGCAATGAGTTTCAGAGATTAACCATCTGCTTGGAGAAATTTCTCCTCATCTCAGTACTAAAGGATGGTCCTTCTGCTCTGGGGCTGTGCCCTCGGGTGCTAGTTTTTCCTACCAGTGGAAGCATCTTCTCATCCACTCAATCTAGGCCTCTTAGTATTCTGAGAGTTTCAATGAGATCCCCCTCATCCTTTTAAACTCCACCACATACGAACCCAGAGCACGTAACTGCTCCTCATATAACAAGCCCTTCACCCCCGGGATCATTCTTGTAAACATCCTATGGACCCCCTCTAATGCCATCACAGCCTTCCTTAGATATGGGGCCCAAAACTGCTCACAATATTCCAAATGCAGTCTGACAAGGGCCGATACAGCTTCAGCAGGACATCTCTGCTCTCATATTCTAGCCCTTTCGAAATGAATACGAACATTGTATTTTGCTTCATAACTGCAAACTGAACTTGTAAATTAACCTTTAGGAGAATCCTGAACTAGGGCTCCAAAGGCGCTTTGTGCTTCAGATTTTAGAAGCCTTTCCCTTTAGAAAATAGTCTAAGCTTCTACTCTCGCTACCAAAGTAGGTAACTTCACATTTTCCCACATTGTGTTCAATCTGCCACTTCTTTATCCACTCTCATAGCCTGTCCAAATCCTTCTGCAACCTACACACCTCCTCAGCTCTACTTGCCATTTCACCTACCTTTATGTAATCTGCAAACTTAGCAACAATGTCCACAATTCCTTCGCCCAAAGGTTTAATGTGTTAAAATGTCCTAATACTGACCCCTGCAGAACTCCACTAGTCACCAGCTGCTATCCTGTAAAATACCGCTTTAACTCAATCTCTGTCATCTACCAGTTAGTCAATCCTCTATCCGTGCCTGTATCTGGTCTCCAACACCATGGTCTTTGTTTTATTTAGCTGGCCCTATACAGTATCTTGTCAAAGGCCTTCTGGAAATCCAAACAGATCATATCCTCTGGTTCTCATTTGTCTAATTTGCTTGTACACTCACTAATTCACAATGATTGTGTATCAATTGATTTTTTTCAAAAAGTTATTGCTTAAAATACAATGAATCATTTATTTTTTTCAAACCATTTTTCAGTGATACTGGTGATTTACACCAGTGTAAAATGCAAACTCAACTGCACCAGTGCTCGCTGACAGACACTTTCCTGCCCAATGAGAGACTTTAATTGGGATAACATCACATTAATTTTTATGCTCCTTATCTTCCTGAACTGGGGTATGCGGAAACTGTTTTAAACTTCCTGCCTGAATAAGATAGGGTGGGAAACGTTTGTAAAGGGATGAAACTTCTGTCTCCACTGAAGTGGCCAGGTCAGTGACCTTTGTTGAAGTCAAGCACTTCGGCAGCTTGAAATCGCATCCTGTCATTATCAGACACTTCACGAACAATCAATGCTCTATTCTGTTGTCTTTATGTTCCAAATAATTGTTTTATGTATCAGATATAATGGGAACTGCAGATGCTGGAGAATACAAGATAACAAAGTGTGAAGCTGGATGAACACAGCAGGCCAAGCAGCATTTTTAGGAGCACAAAAGCTGATGTTTCGGGCCTAGACCCTCTCTGATGAAGGGTCTAGGCCCGAAACGTCAGCTTTTGTGCTCCTAAAATGCTGCTTGGCCTGCTGTGTTCATCCAGCTTCACACTTTGTTATCCTGTGTTATGTATCAGCCAATTTGTACAGTATAAAAAGCCTGGATTGTCTGCTGTTCAGGGAGAATCGCTTATGAAACTCAGCACCCTGTACCAGGTTGAGTACAACGATCCTCCACAGCTTGTACTTGCTTAATAAAAAAGGATTGTGTTTTTGTAGCCAGGTCAGTGACTTGCTATTGCATCAAGTCCATGAGGGTCTTCGAAAAGCGAATCTAACAAATGTGGAAAATACAATGCATCATGAAGTGAGTTGATCATCAAAATCATGCTGAAATGTTAACTGATTCAGTCTCAGTTGACTTTGGATAGAAATCTATTCCACAGATTCACAACTGAGAGGCACAGAGTCAGAACTTTCAATTCTGTCTGGAGGTACAGTATGTTCATTTGGAACTTGCACCCTTTAGTTGCATCCCAATTCAAATACCTCAAATTTAAGTATAATTTGGTCGCCATAATTCACACCACTTGTTTCTATAATGGTAAAAGGATTTGAAATAGTTTTTAAAACCTGCTGCCGTCCACTGAATTGTGCCTTCTGAAAAAAATACACTCTAGCAGGGAGTTGGCAATAAAGCAACTGATTTCGTATTTCTGTTCATCCCATCTCCAGATTTATAACACCTGTATAAACAAAGCAACTCCTGAAAAAACATCATGTACTGGCGTTTCATGCTCCTTTACCAATTTTCTTTTCTCCATTCCTAGAGGCATCAAAGCTATGTCACTGCTCAGAGTAGGTCACGAGAATAAATCAAGCTCCAATACATTGCCCACACGCATAATATCCACAAACAAAATCTAAATAGCAATGACGCTATTAGATTACGACTGAAATTTGAATGCAGTTTTCACAAGTTGCTTTAAATTAACAAATTTATGCACAAAAAATTTCTGTTACTGCATTTTGAAACACAATGTATTAGACAAGAGATAATCATTTTAGGTCTATCTCTTGTCTACATGTTCTACACCTTTTTCATGCTGTATCTCCACTTCATGCACAAGCTTCCCATGTTCTACTTTCTTGCTCCTTTGTTTCATTAGGGTGGGAGTATCACTGAAGCAGGAGAGATTTGCACTTATACTCCTTACGGAGTGACCCCAATCTCATGTGGCTCCTTAAATTAAGTATAAAATTCTTTTTCCAAGAACTAATAGCACTGAATGAAATACATAATCTCTGATTTCATGGAGCAACAAGATACCAAATTACAAGAGAAATAGAAAGTTGCAAAGACAGAAAGAAAGAATTGCAGCAACAACAGCCACGTATCAGATTTCAAAATAGGAAAAAATAAGTTTAAGCAAGAAAAGACAGCCTGTAAAAGCGAACAGCTATATTTTAAAAAGTGCAATAAAAAAGGAAATTACAGTGAAGTAAAAATAGCACTTGTTGAACAATCCCAAGTGTGCCAAGAATTAACCAACAGTTAATTTAAAATTCAGCCAGAACATGCCCCACATATGCTTGCACTAAATTATGTCTATGGCCTGGCTTGTGTAGGCAAGACAAAAGTATGTAAGCATGGCGCTTGTTGTAATTTTTCCAAATACAGGAGAACAGCAGCACTTAGACTCACCAATCAGCACTCTTTTCTCAGGTAATACAAAACGTTGGCTCCTTAGGAAGTTGGCACTCCTCCATCTGTCCTGATGAGTGCAAGATGAAAAGCTTTGACAACATGTCACTTTTTTTCAGCAATACTCAGGTTCTGTACTATCAGCAACTTTTTCTTTCAGAAACACTAGAATACCCAGAACATCAACTGTTTTCACAAGGTGAAAGGATATCCTATCTCTTTGTGCTAAAACTGGTATATAAAAGAGGAGAGTTAAAATTTCCCATATTACTAAGACGATACCCAAGTTTTTGTGTAGACATATTAGCAGTTGAGTCCTAACAAATAAATGGAAAATTTGATTCGGGAAATACATATACATGAAACATCACGATAACTATAACATAAAAAAGGGAAACAAACTCATGGAAGGGCTTTAAATAAATGATGCAGCTAACTTTTTTGTATTATGACTAGCTTAAGGAAGAAGAGGCCTTTTTCACATTTTAGACAAATTTTAATTGAATAGATTTTGCTGGGCTTTGCAAAGTGACCAAATTTACAAACACCCTAATAAGAACAAAAAAAAACTGCAAAAAGGGAATACAGGAAGTCAGTAAGTATGTGAGGTGAGTAAAACTGAAGAAAATCTCCAGCTAACATTTGTTTCAAGAATCTAAAGGTAAATATTTTTCAGATTTATAAATAATTGCTTGACTTGGTCCTGGAGAATTTGAACCCTGCCAGAAGTAGGCACTGACAAAATATTTCACCTTCCATATGTCAGACTTAGAATCATAACAGCGTGGAAATAGACCCTTTGGTCCAACCAATCTAACCTGAGCATAATGCTAAAAGGGATCAACAATTTACAGTGCATGAGAGGACAGTCCTGACCAGTTGGGCCTAAGGTGGTGGCAGGAAAAGTTAAAAATGGTCAATTTTAGCTCTCAAACAAAGCAGGTAGATCGAGATTGGTCAGGATGTCATGGGAATACAGAGATTGAGAAATAAGGGTCCATGAGTCCATACGAGCAGAATTAGGTCATTCAGCCCATCAAGTCTGCTTTACCTTTCAAATGAAATAATAGCTAATCTGACCATTTTCAACTCCCACTATTCTGCCTTTCCTGCCATAACCCTCAATTCCCTTGTTGATTAAAAGTCTGTCCGTCCATCTCAGCCCTGAAAATACTTAGACTCAGCCTCAACATCCCTCTGTGGTAAAAAAAATTTCAAAGACTCACTCCCATCAGAACAAATTCCTCCTCATCCGTGTCTGAAATATGCAACTTCTTATTCTGAGAATATGTGCTCTGGTCCAAGACTCTTCCACTAGGGAAAACAACCTCTCCATATCTATCCTCTAAAGGCCTCCACAAATCTCGTATGCTTCAAGACATCTCATTCTTCTGTATTCTATCAAGCATAGGCCCAGTATACTCAACCTCTCTTCATAAGACAGGGCTTTCATTTATGGTATCAGCCTAGTGAACCTTCTCTGACTGCCTCCCCGCTACCAGTGTGACTTTCCTTAGATAAATGAGCCTAAAATGGTTCACTGTACTCTTGCTGTAAATTGGCAAGAGCCTTCTACAGTTTTATCAAAACCTGCCTATCAATATGCTCCATTCCCTCTGAAACAAAACGCCAATGTTCCATTCACTTTCCCTGTAACCTGGAGAGACTTGGAGGCTAACATCATAATCGTAAACGAGGATTTCCGAATCCTTCTGTTCTGTAGCTATCTGCAGGCGTTTTCCATTTAAATTCAGAATCTTTATTCTTCCGGCCAAAATGCATTACCACACCATAGAAACTGCCAATGAAATTGGCATAATGCACATATGAATTCCCTTTCACCTATCTGAAACACAGAGCCTTTCTAATAATGTATATCGTTTCTACCACATAACTGCTCCCACTACAGACCACCTGATAATTTTAAATTAATTTCTAGTGTAATTCTTAGTACAGCCTGGATTATTCAATAAGTGTTGCCTGATACCAGAATCGTATATAAATATTGGACAAGGTAAGACACTTGGCTTTACTTGATGAAATCTTTCAGGAAATTTCCCTTCAATAGTAATCTGTTATGGGCCAAGAAGTGGCAGCCATAGGCCCTTTACAACTTTGTGCAAAACATTGCAATTGCTGATTTGATCAGAACAGCCACTACAGAAAGACAAAAATTAATTTGGTACTCTAGTTCACCTCCTGGTAGCTAAAGGATGGATAGAACTGGTAACGATGTGGGGAAAAACTGACTTCCTACTGAGTCTGCCTTGAAATTGTGCAAAATATTATTTATTTCAAAAAGGGAGATGATGGATAATGTCACTGGATTTGTAATCCACAGATCGGGTGCATGGTCTGCTAACTTGAGTTCAAGTCTCACCTTGTGGAATTTAAGTTCAACTGATTAAAAAAAAATTGAATTCACAGCTAGTCTCAATAGTTTGCTGTGAAGCTAAAACTGATTGTTATAAAAGCCCAACTGGTACTTTAATGCCCATGAGGGAAGAAAATCTGCTGCCCTTGCTGATTCCAAAGCCATGGCAATGTGGTTAATGCTGAGCCCTCTGAAATGGCTCTAGCAATTTGGTCAGTTCAAGGACATTAAGTATGGACAAAAATGCCTGAGATTCACATATCCCATTAAAAAAATAAAGAAAATAAAGAAAATAAACTGGGGGGATAAAAATATGGGAGTAACTGAAAAATATTTTCCACTGTTCCTACTATGAGAAAGTTTAATGCAATATACTGCCCAAACTTTAATTCGACTTAAATGACTAAGTTCATTGGCACATCCTAAAGTTATGAAAAGGCGCTGTATAAATGCAAGTTATTTCTTTATAGTACAAGAAGATATTATTTAGTATCTAAATTGCAGTAATAGATAGATTCCAACGTACATCAATAATAGATTACAAATCCTTGAATGAAAATGCAGGAAAAAGGAGTCCGTTTCCCTTGCTGGACCTTCATTCTTTCAGAGCAAATCTCATGTTGTAGAATAGAGTTGCCTAATTCTTTTCCTACCATAATGTCAGTTAGAGGTTTACAAATTATTATGACAGTGCAAACTCAGAAGCAGGCAGTGGGCAGGGGTAGCGGGGAGACAGAATCTGGGGTCCTAGACGGGGTGAAATAATACACAGTCAGTGCTCTTTGGTAGCCATTACTGCCTTAAAGTTTCTGACTCCAAACTTTCTGTTGCCACCTTCAACTGGGCACCAGTCCCGATTTTGGGACAGCCTACTCTAGAAACCAAGCCAAGTCATCCTTTTTAAGAAATTGCGTTGAAGCGAGACCATGTTTCTTTTGTCAGAAGATCACTGAATAGTTATAGATAATTCCATACAGTGTAAAGCCCCAAAACCTGGTCAAGATAATTAATTCATTTCATCCTGGATTGGTCTAAATCATGATCAGACTAAGAATCCTCACCAATCCAAAAGAATATGTGGCATACTTTAAAGAACCGGTCAGAACTGAAGAAATGATCCCTGAAATACTGGAATCATATCAAAGTTGTACAGAATTTAATAGGAAAGCACCTGTACAGTTGTCAATTGTAAATAGCAATCTTTGGTAAACATGTGACATTGTAGTGTTTTATGATACAGAAATATAGAACTGGCAAAGGAACATTTAAGGGACAATTCTATTAGTGAATTTGCAGAGGAAGATCTAGTGATAATATCACTAAACTATTAATTCAGAAACTCGGCTAATATTCCCAGGATCTGAGTCTAAATTCTGCCGCGGCAGACGGTGAAATTTGGAATTACAAATAAAAACATTATTCCTTACTGGGACTTCCAACTGAATTACAGAGCAGAATACGTTTAAATACATTTCAAAATGTACAATCAATTTGTCAAAAGAAATTATTATCCTAGAACACTGGCTAAAACCCAAGTTTGGTGAACATGGAAAGAAAGCATTGTGCAGATCAACACAGCGGAACACATGGTCCTGCTCTAATCAGTACAATGATAGTTAAAACAGGGGAAATAATCTTTGAATTCTTCTGCAGTAAAGACTGACAGTAGTATTTTTTGTCCACAACATTTGAATCCTTCAGTAGCAAAAAAATCCTTAATTGTAGGTTGTGCATTGATTGGATCTAGACAAGTACATTCAAAATATTAAATGCAGTCATAAAACAAAAAGCAAGGAGTGGTAATGATTGTGACCCCATGTATATTGTGAAGCTGGCAGTAGAGGAGAACTACCTAAGTGAAAGAATTGTTAATTTGGCACTGTCTGTTTCTGTACCAGGGTTACACTAGGAGAGGGGCCCAGAACAGATGACTTTCAACTCACTGTGTGGCCTAAAACTGACTCGACTCAGCCTTGTTGATTTTGGTCAGGGCTGAAACAGACTTTCTCTAGTGGCTGCAATCAATGGGACAAAGGGAAGGAGTGGAGCCAGTGTGTCAGATCATGGTTGGGAGCGAGGAGTGGAGATTTCATAAACGTCTCATCTAGGCCACAAACTCCAAATAAGGTCCCCACTTCAGGAGATCTAGGTCTTTATTCATGGAACTGTGACCAGCAAGACAGCACAATCATTAGGAACTGAGTCAAGTGTGGGTGTTTAGGCAAATGGGGGAAGAGAGACATTGCTGTGTCTTGTTTCAGCCATTTTTGCAAGGGGCTGCTTTGCGGTCAAGATACTACTAGTTAGATCTAAACTAGGGCTTAGATGAACATCAGGCTTTACTGACGAGGGCATGCAGCAACAAAGCCAGAGTAAACCCCCTTGTATTCCCTCCCAAGACTGCCAGTTGTTAAAGGGGCAGAGATGGCAATCGGTAGAGTGGTATACTTTTCAGACATGGGAGATCAGGGAGCAGTCGACTATTCCTGCTGACTATGTCTACAGGAATAGTGTCCGGTTGCAGCTCCTCTCAGACCACGTCAATTGGTTGCAGCAGCAGTTGAATGCACGGAGGAGCATACAAGAGGCTGACAGCATGATACAGAGTAGCTTCAGGGAGATGGTTATATGACAGGCAGTTCTGCTATAATGCATGTTTCACTAAGACAAATTGGCTGTAACACAATTGATAAATTGTAGGCGCTGTTTGGGTAACACAAATTTTCTGCTGTACAGGTATAGCAATTTTCTATAGCATGAAGTCACACAAGAATGCAACTATTGTGTTATAGGAGAACTACCTGTAGTCACACTGCAGGTACAGTCAGATTGATGGGTGACCACCAGGTGAGATAGGCAAGTAATGCAGGAGTTTCCTTTGGCTATCCCCCTCTCAAACAAGTAAAGCATTTTGGTTACTGTTGTGTGTGGGGGGTGGGTGGTGTGGAGGAAAATAGTGTCTCAGAGGGAAACAACAACAGCCACCAGGTCTTTGGCACCATGACTGGCATACACTGCTTTACAACAGAATCAAAGTCCAAGCAAGCAATTGTGATTGAGTGCTGTCTAGTTAGCAGCACCGACTGGTGTTGCTGCAGCCATCAGCAAGACTCCAGAAGGGTGTGCTGTCCTCCTGGTGCCACAGTCAAAGACATCTCGGAGAGTTGCAGGAGGTTCTCAAAGGGGAACATGAGCAGCTACAGGTTAGTCACACACATTGGTACCAACTGCATAGGTGGAAAAAAGGATGATGAGGTCCTGCACAGTGAATAGAGGGAGTTAAGCAGGAGATTAGAAAGTAACATCTCAAGGGTAGTAATCTATGTTTACTCTCGAGTACCATGTGCTTGTGAGAGTGGGAATAGGATAGCATAGATGAATGTGTGGCTGAGGAGCTGGTACAGAGGCAGGGATTCAGATTTTTGGGTCACTGGGATCTCTTCTGGGGCTGAAATAACCTATACAAGGACTGGTTGCACCCAAAGTTAAAGGGGGAACCAATATCCTGGCAGGGAGATTTGCTAGAGCTACTTGGAAGGCTTTAAACTAGTTTGGTGGGGGAATGGGACTGCAAGAGGTAGTCAAGCAAGAGAAAAAGAGGAGGCTAGTACAGAAATTAAAGAGAGCAAGTTAAAATAGACCAGGCAAAAGCATAGCAGAAAATGCAGGAAGACAGATGAATTAATTGCATTTATTAGAGCAAGAGGTCCAATGGGTAAGGTAGATGAACTCAGGGTATGGATGGGAACATCATCGCTTTTACAGAAACGTGGCTGAGGGAGGGGCAGAACTGGAAGTTCAGTGTTCTGGAGTACAGATACTATAGGAATGATAGACAAGGGAGGCAAAAAAAAGAGTGGGGGAGGAGTTTTTGAGGAAAACATCACAGCAGGACTTAGAGAGGGTATTCCTGACAGATCTCCAGTGAAGCCATGGGAGTGGAAATGAGAAATAAAGGGGCTGAATACATTGATAGTATTTTTTAAAACTTCACTCAAGGGAGTAGGGAGTCACTGACTATGACAGCATTTATTGCCCATCCCTAATACTCCAAAGGAAATTAAGAGTCAATACAGATGTGAGTCTAGAGTCACATGTAGGCCGGACCAAGTAAGGATGACAGCTTCCTTCCCAAAAGGACATCAGTGAACCATATAACAAAGTGTGGAGCTGGTTGAACACAGCAGGCCAAGCAGCATCTTAGGAGCACCTGCTGTGTTCATCCAGCTCCACACTTTGTTATCTCGGATTCTCCAGCATCTGCAGTTCCCATTATCACAGTGAACCATATAGGTTTTTTCCTGACAATTGATCTTAATTCCAGACTTTGAATTCAATTTCGGCCACCTGTCATGGTGGGATTGAAATGCAGGGTCCCGATTACATTACCCTGGTCTCTGGGTTAACAGTCCAGTGATAATGACACTAGGCCATCATCTCAGAGTACTATAGCACCCCACACCCCAAGACTCAGCAGGAAATTGAGGAGAAAGTATGTAGGGAGAACTCAGATATATCTGAGAATAATACATTTGTAATAGAAATAGATTTTCACTTGCCAAATATAGACTGGGACTACCATAATGTTAAGGGTTTGGATAGTAAAGAATTTGTTACATGTGTTCAAGAAAATTTTCTTCATCAATATGTAGATATATCTACCAAAGAAGGAGGAAAGCTTGAGTTCCTCTTGGGGTTATAGGGCAGGGAAAGTGACTGAGGGGTTAGTGGGGGGCACTTTGGGGTCACTGGCAATAATCCTATTAGTTTTAAAATAGTTATGGAAAAAAGGGTAGGCCTGGTCCAGAAGATAAAATGCTAAATTGGGTCAAGGCCAATTTTGATGGTATTAGGCAGGAACTTTCAAAAGTTGACTGGGGGAGAATGTCTACAAGTTGGAGGCTTTCAAAAACGAGATAACAAGCGTTCAGGTACAGCATATTCCCACTACAGTTAGGAGCAGGGTTGGCAGGAATAGGAAACCCTGGATGACTAGAGATAGTTAGGCTCTGGTCAAGAAAAAGGAGGCATATGGCAGGTATAGATAGGTGGGATCAAGTGAATATCTTGAAAAGTATTAGGAGTATACTTAAGAGGGAAATCAGGAGTGCAAAAAGGGGGTGGGGGTAGGGGGCAGATAATGTTGAGGAGGATACAAATACATTAAAGGGCAAAAGAGTAAATAGGGAGAGAAATGGTCCCCTTAAACATCAACAAGGCCATTTATATGTGGAACCACAGGAGGTGTATGAGATATTAAACAAACATTTCGCATCAGTATTTACAGTGAAAAAAAGACATGGAAGCTAGGCACTCAGGGAAATAAATATAGTGATGTTTGACAACAGTCCACATCACAGAGGTGGTGGTGTTGGAGGTCTTTAAAAAAAAACATAGGTGATTAAATCCCAGGACCTGATCAAATGTATCCCAGTACATTGTGGAAAATTAGGGAAGAAATTGAGAGGCCCGTAGAAGAGCTATTTATTTTATCAGTAGCCAAAAGCGAAGAGCAGGGGACCGCAGGGTAGCTAATAAGGTCCCATTACTTAAGAAAGGGTGGAAGGGAAAGGCAAGAAACTAGAGGCTGGTGAACCCAAGGTCAGTGGTGGGTAAGTTGATGGAGGAGATTCTGAGTGATAGGATCTGCATGCATTTGAAAATGAAAAGACTGATTAGGGGTATTCAACATGGCTTTGTGCGTGAGAAATTGTGCCTCACTAAGTTGATTTGAATTTTTTGAAGAGGCTGCCAAAGAGATAGATGAAGGCAGGGTAGCAGACATTTTTTACATGGGTTTTAGCAAGGCCTCAGACAAGGTTCTGCATGGTAGACTGCTTAATTAAGGTTACATCACATGGGATCTAGGGAAAGCTAGCAAAATGGATACAAAATTGGCTTCATGGTACGAGGTAGAGGTTGGTGGTACAAAGTTGTTCACAGGGGTTTGTTGGCTTGTAGTGCACCTCTTTTGCAGTTTTGTCTGTGCTCAGTTGTCCCTGGAGTGGAAGCATGCACTGTTCACTGGTACAGTGGAGGTTTTTCATGACCATGTATGCCGCAGGAACTGGAGGGCATCGCCAGTTTGGGTCAAAAACTTTACTAAGTAAAGTTCTTGGTTTTGTGCCCAGAAAAGGGCTGTTTTATTTTTCTTTTGTATTGAGTTTTGATTCCTTGGAAGAGCCAGAGGAGCTTATATGCGAACACTGTACCGCCCCTGCTCCAGATATGCTTGATAGGGTAGGTGTGAAGCAAGTTTTATTTTTAGTTAAAATGAATAGAGGAACTTTCCTCTGGGCTTTGGAATCCTTGTCATCCCTGCCCACAGGAGTGTTCGATGGGAATTGAGCAGGTGTGATTTCCTCCACCGCCCACCTCCAATTTTCTTTAATTTTGGACAATTGAGTTAAGTTTATTTTATGTTTTTCTACATTGTAACCCTTGCCCCAGGAGTGGATGTTAGGGATAGAGTCACAGGAGACCTTTTTTATTTTATTTATTTCATTCTTCCCCAGACTAACAGGGGCTTTAGTTTTGCTTACACAAGTTGGAAAATTATTTTATGCTTCAGTCAAGTACAGTTTGCTTTACTCTGTATTTTACCCAGTGTTGTTCAGTTTGGAGGCCTAGGGCCAGCAGTTTGCCACAAGGATCAATGCTAGGTGCATGGTTGTTTTTCAGTTGTATAACAATTTCAATGAGAATATAGGCAGCATAGTTAGTAAGTCTGCAATGACAACAAAATTGGTGGTATAGTACACAATGGAGGTGGTTATCCAAGAGTAAAACAGGATCCTGATCTATTGGGCCAGTGAGTGAAGGAGTGACAGATGGAGTTTAATTTAGATAAATACAAGGTGTTGTGTTTTGTTGAGACAAACTAGGGCGGGACATTTGCAGTTATTGGTAGAGTCCTGGGGAGTGTTATTGAACAGAGAGACCTAGGGGTTCAAGTACATAGCTCATTGAATGTGGCGTCACGGGTAGTCAGGGTGGTGACGGAGGCCTTCGGCATGCTTGTCTTCATTGGTCAGAGCATTAAGTACAGGAGTTGGGGCATCATGTTGTGGCTGTACAAGACATTGTTAAAGCCACACCTGGAGTACTGCATACAATTCTGGTTGGCCTGCTGTATGAAGGAAGTTATTGCACTCTTTTTCCAGTTTAATGAAGATTTACAATGATGTTACAGAGACTAGATGGTTGCAGTTATGAAGGACAGCCTGGATAGGCTGGGACTTTCTCCCCCTGGAATGCAGGAGGCTGAGGGGTGACCTTATAGAGGTTTATAAAATCACGAGGGGCACAGTTTAGGTGAATTGCCAAGGCCTTTCCCCCAGGGTAGGAGAGCCCAAAACTAGGGGGAACAGGTTTAAAAATTGAGAGGAAAGGTTTAAAAAGGGACCCGAGGGGCAGCATTTTCACAGAGGCAGTGCATATGTGGAACAATCTGCCAAAGGAAGTGGTAGAGAGTACAATTCAAATGTTTAAAAGACCTTTGGACGGGTACATAATAAGAATGTTTTGAAGGGATACGGCACAAACGGAGGAAAAGAGGAAGAATTCAGTTTAGGAAACCTGATCGACAAGGGTGGAGTTGGACCAAAGGGTCTGTTTCCATTTTATATAAGTCTGTGAGTTGGTTGGAGGCAGTCTAGGACAGAAGGTTTTCAACCTTTAGACCACTGGAAATTTACATGGTCAACAGCAGGGAAAAAGGTCTCCATATGGGAAAAGATACTGCTGCATCTGGTTTCAGGCAGTTAGTGGTCTGAAAAAGGCCAGAGACAGAGTAGTTGCAGATAAGGGTTGGAGGTTAGAACGCAGAATGAGCTCGAGACCATTGATGCTTCAGTCCAGTCAAGAATGAGTATGAAGTCCACAAGCTGTATTTGCTTGGCATGACAGAAATATTGGAGCTCAGAGAAACCGGAGGCAATGCTATTGTGAAATTCGGTGTCCACAAAAGAGCTGCAATTGTGCCAAAAAAAGTATAGATGCTGGACTATGACCTTAGGTATGTAGTGGAACTAAAGGGTGTGCAAACCTCAGAAAATGCATACCGATTTATAAAAGAAAAAAATTTTTTTTAAAAATCAAGATTAAAACTAACACATGGCGAAAAAAAAAACAAAATGGTGACAGACGGAGTTTATTGCTGAACTCAATATTGAGTCAAAAAGACTGTAAAGTGCCTTATCAGAAAACAGGGTGCTGTTTCTCAAGTTGGTACTGTGATTTCCTAGAATAGTACAGTCTCAGGAAAGAAATGCAACTGAGAGAGCAAAGTAATGAACTAAAATGACAGGCAATGAAACACTGGCTGACCACTTTGCAGAGCACTAAAAATGGCAGAGGAGTGGATCAGTGTGCGAAAGGGGAAAACGGTCCCTTTGGCATATTGACAGGGAGGGAAAGGGAAGATGTATTTGGTGGTGGCATGAAGTGGTCAAACCCAATGCTCTGCTTTCTCAACTCCAACGTTTAGGTTCAGCACAACTCTCTGTTTTGTCCTATTAATCTTTTCAGATGTACAGAAAATAGTCAAGCAAACATGAGGTAAAAGCAGAAACATCTAAAATCTGATTAAAACAAAGTAAAAAGACTTTTCTGTTAACATGCCTCTTTAAAACTTCACCTAATGTTGTGCCAACTTTTATTTTAAACATTATCTGTTGCAAACAACAGAAAGAGACAGATTATTTATACAATGAAAGTAAAAGGAGCTACTGTATTGTCTTTTGGGCAAGACACTAAACCAAGTATCACATCCAGTAGGCTGGTCTGTTCTGCCCGTTCTTTTCCTTTTCTTCTCCCTCTTTTCCTCCCTTCCATGGTTTACTTCTCGTGTCTTCTACGACTCTCAGCTTTGGCTACCCAGCCCTAGCCTCCAACTCCTGGCCTCCAAACCGGGGTCAGCAGTCCGAAGCAGGGCTGGCAGTGGCTGAGTGCACAGTGTGGCAGCAACGAGTGGTCAGAGCACATAAAGGCCCCCTGCTCTGTTTTGCTGCCAGAGAGCATTTGGAGACAGACTGTGATGTTGGTCTTTTTAACAATGGTATTACTGTGTATAGTTGTAATAACAGTTTTTTTCTTCACTTCTCTATTCCATAACTAAGGATGGCACCTAGTTACTCTGTACCTAAGATGGCACCGTGCATTAGTGATGTTGTCACACATGACTAGTCTTGTAACTGAAGATGATGTATTCAGGTACCTTCATACCTAAGATGATGCTATAAGTGGTGACTTCCAAACTTTTCACTGTACAGTACTCGTTTGAGTACATGTGACAATAAAGCTAATTCATTCATTCAAGTCCTGGTTTGTCCTTTCAGATGAATGTTTTGGTATCACTTTCGAAAGCAGAAAGGTCTCCAGAATGTTCTGGTAATTATCCTTAGAGTAACAATGAAATCATTGACCTGGATTTTCGACAACCAGGTAATTGCTTCCATGGCACAGATGGATGTTCAGCCATGGGGACACCCCAGCAGACTCAGAAGGAATTGCCAGAAAATTGAAAGAAAAAGCAAAAAAAAAGTTACCCTGGAGTTTTTTCTCTTCTACTACTAAACATTGTAAACCCCTCCTCAACCTTCACATCCAACAGCAAGTTTGATGAGCTCAGGGACCTAGTGTCAGTGTTAATGCCAAATATCCGATAAGCTAATTTTGCTGCTGCTTTCTCTTCCATTAGCTCATTAGGCATCACTTCCTTCAGAGAACCCACCACCACCTCAGCCTCCATCCTTGCACTGAGCTTACATCTTTTTTCTAGTTCCTTCCTTTACCTTTGTGCTCCCTTGAACTCATTTTGATCATGGAGTGGTCAATTGAGCCTATTCCTACTAAACCACTGGCCACCCAAAGTTAGCTCCACAGTTTTTCCACTTCAGGCGACACCTATCTTTGTAAAATCAGCCAGCATCACCTCTCTCCTCATAAAAGAACTCTACAAGAGACAGGTAATGAAACCAACACCCCATGATTTTCAATGGCATTACCATTACCAAAGTCCTGTCAACATCTTGACAGTTGATCATTGACCAGAAACTCACCTGAACAAACCATAAGCCTGCCCACCATCAACAAGGCACTGGTCAAGATCGAGATGGAATACTCCTCACTTGCCTGGATGGGTGCAGTTACAACATCCAAGCAGCTGATCCATCCATGACTAAACAAGCCTGGCTGATAGTGGAGACAATGGGTACAGTGATAATCAACATTCAGTAGCAGCAGTGTGTACCATCTACAAGACAAACTGCAGAAATTCAACATCAGTACATAAACAGCACATTAAACCACCTGATTATCCCCATCTAGAAGGACAAGGGCAGCAAAAATATGGGACACAACCACCTACAAAGGTTCCTGAGCCAGTCACCATTCCTGATTTGGAAATATAATTGCTGTTGCTTCAGTGTGTTGTTTGGTCAAAGTCCTGGAACTTCTTTCCTCATGGCATTGTGGGTGTACCTGTTCCCCGTAAACTTCTGGAGGTTCAAGACGACAGCTCACCACCATGATGACTTTCTCAAGGGCAACTAGGGGGTGGAGAATAAATGCTGGCCCCGTCAGTGACCCCCACATCACATAATGAATCAAAGGGAAATATCTTTCAGCAGGGAGGTGCGTGGCAATCTGCTGCAAAGTATGACAGGGTATGAATTGAGAATGAGATACTGAGATTTTTGACGTGTTATGGCAACAACACTCCAGAAGGTTTGGTTGTGGAGGTATTTCTGGTTTTGATATTTGCAGTTTTCTTCAGAAGTTCCTAGAAGGACAACACTCGACCTAGATTATCTCCCAAGTTTGTTGCATTGGGATCATTCTTTAGTCTCCAGCCATCAATGTTAAATATATAATACTTCTTTAGTAGCTTCATTATGAAGATGGAAAACACTAGAAATGGTCTTAGATGGGTCCAACATGTGACACTATATATTGCAGTCTTCTGTCAACTTTGCTAACCTCCTCATTAGAGATCTATGCACAGTACAGAAGACTGGAATTTAGGTGGCATAACAGACGTCAGGAGCATAGATGAGCTTACAGGTTACTGACAGGCCATTTATACACACATATTGAACAGGCTTAGGGACAGCACTGAGCCCTGCTTGTAGTCAGTTGATCAGTCTTCTCTATGTACTTCTCCACTGGTGATGCAAGCCAGTAAAAAGGTCTACCATGTTTTTAATAAGGCAAATTATGAATTACTGCAAAGAGATCAATTTCCTTGTCTGGGAGTAGAAAATAAACTATAGCTACTACAGATCCATGTCAAAATAAAATGTTAAAGTGAATATTGCTGTTACTTCAAAGTGAACAGGCTTTTAACACACTTCAGACAATGCCACAGAGACACACAGCACGAAAACAGACCCTTCGGTCCAACCAGTCCATACCAACCATAATCCCAAACTAAACAAGTCCCATGTCCCTCCAAAGCCTTCCCTATTCATGTGCCTTTCCAAATGTCTTTTAAACATTGTAACTGCACCTACATCCACCACATCCTCAGGAAGTTTATTCTATATGCAAAACACCTTGTGTGTAAAAAGAATCCACCCACATCGTTTTATAAAAATCTCTTCTCACCTTAAAAATATGTCCTCCGACTCTTGAAATCCCCCATCCTCAGACCTACCATTAACCCTTTCTATAACCCCCCAATTTAATAAACATGCTAAAGCAACAAGGAGATTTATTGGAATTCAACTTAGAGTAGCACAGTGCTTCTAAATTTTCTTGAATCCAGGGTTATAGGGAAAGGGCAGGAAAGTGGACATGTGGAATATCAGATCACCCACGATCCCAGTGAATGGCATAGTAGGCTCAAGGGGCCAAATGGCCTCTTGTTGTTCCTTTTTTTATGGTCTTTTGGCCCAAGTGATATTGCTGATTGGGGAGTAGGTTGTTTGAGCAACAGGAAATGACAATGTAGTGGTTTGGAGAGGTCATCTGAACACACATTTGCTGACTTTGACCACTTTCTCAAGGTTACTGAATTTATTTCAACACTCCTGTCAGTTTTTGGGACTGGACTATCCACTTCCTTTCTTTTCTTGGATTCTCCGAATGGATGTCCTGCCGCTCCCGACAGGAACTTTGCTTCTTTCCTTCTGCGCTAAGGCCTGCTGAGCTGTATCCAAGAACAATAAAGCACAAATCAAGAGTGCAACAGAATTCTACCCACTTGCCTGGATGAGTGCATGCATACCTTCTTTCAGTCTGCAAAGAGGAACCAACTAAGGGTGAAGGCATTTCAAATATGTGGTTTTGGGCATTGAGGCATGTGATCAGCTCACCACCTTCTTCTCAACAGCAACTAGATCCAGTCAGTGACATCTATCTCACACGAGTAAGTGAATGTTAAAAATAAACTTGTAAATTCTCTCTCAAGCCTGTTCCTTTACTTCTATTCTCAACCATTTCCACTAAAGGGAATTTCAGAGGAATTAGAGGATTTGATAGGGTGGACAGTGAGAGTTTTTTTTCCCCCAAGGATGATGACTTCAGCTTGTACAAGGGGGCATAGCTACAAGTTGAGGGGTGATAGATTTAAGACAGATGTCAGAGGCAGGTTCTTTACTCAGAGTGGTAAGGGCGTGGAACGCCCTGCCTACCAATGTAGTTAACTCAGCCACATTAGGGGCATTTAAACAGTCCTTCGATAAGCATATGGATGATGATGGGATAGTGTGGGGGAGGGGCTTCGATTAGTTCACAGGTCGGCGCACCATCGAGGGCTGAAGGGCCTGTTCTGCGCTGTATTGTTCTATGTTCTGAAGATGATTAATCAGCATCAGCTTCCTTCTAATGAATGTAACTTCCCTTTAAGAGGGTTGGAAACAGTAAGTACTATAGATGCTGGGAGCTAGAGTCAATAAATGCGGAGCTGGAAAAACACAGCTTGTCAAACAACATCTGAGGGGCAGGAAAGTCAACATGTCGGGCCAAAATCCTTTGTCAGGACACTTTAAGTGGGAGTGAACTGCCTTAAAGAAGTATTGCCCCACGGACCTGCTGGGCCCCATATTGAAGATTCAGCCAAAGAGCAGTCTGGCTAAACATTACAATCATGGAAATGATGAGGCCAGGTGAAGTTTGTGTGCTGAAACAAAAAGTGCTGGAGTAACTCAGCGTCTGGGGAAGAGAGGAACAGAGTCAACGTTTCCAGTCCAATATGACTCTTCTTCAGAATGGTTCTGACAAAGGATCACTAGACTTGAAACACAAATGCTGTTCCTTGCTCCTCAGATGCTGCCAGACCTGCTGAACCTCTCCAGCACTTTTTGTTTCAGACTTTCAGCATCCATAGAACAGTATTTTATTTAAGTTTGTGCTTGAAAAAGTTACAGCTGTATTTTCACCTTGATTCATTCAACAGTATTATTCCCTAGGAGTCAGAAGACTCAAGTTCCACTATAAGTATTGGAGGTTATTAGAGTTACGATTTCAATACAGAATTACGAAAAGTGAGATACCTTAGATGAGATATTAAACGAAGACCTGGCAGCATAATAGGAACAATGAGCTCACTTGATTATCTGACCAATGTCCTGCTCCATGAGCAAACAACACCTCATTGCTGGTGTCAGATTTTGTGCTTTCAAAATACTACTCAGATAACAAAGTTTGCATTTTAAAATAATTTGATGAACATCAAAAAGAGGCCAAGTAGGTATCATATGAATTATTTATTCCTGATATAATTTCACAAATCTACACATTATATAGCAAATCTGAAATGTGAAATTGGGGCCTTAACTGTTCTTCATCTAATGGAGGTTTTTAAATATGAAGTAAATATCATGCAACTAATAACTTATTATCAACTATGCCGGAATCTGATAGGATAGCAACACAATTCCCATGTGCAAGATCTATGATAGTATTGATATGAACACAAAAAGGTACATATCTTAAACATTCTACAACCAATACACAAATATTCTCTTTTAAACTAAATACCCTGCTGAAATTTTGGTATAAATTAAGTAAAGTCCATTCCTATTCATTACACAACACAGGTATCAAAGTTCTCTCATGTGATTCCTGATGAAGTTATGTAAAATGTGGTCTGCTTTGTAAAGCTTGTGACAGATCTCACCACAGTCTGCCAGCTTCCTGTCCCTGTCCACTTACAGAAAACGGGAAAATGGAAAAGAGGACCCAACCATAAACTTTGTAAATTTATTATATACTGGAGATTTTGCATTACCAAAATTAACTGACTTGAGAGTTAGTTATTTCTAACTGGTCTACAAAAGAGACATAGAAAACAACAAGTGGGCCCTCATTTCTATTTATAATATAGCTAGAAATTAATTTTACATGGACAGCCAGAAGAAATTCGATATGATTTCTGAATGTACACTTAAGCGGAGATTGGTAGTATACAAAGCTACTATGCTTATCAACTGTAATAATAAAATGTGAGGCTGGATGAACACAGCAGGCCAAGCAGCATCTCAGGAGCACAAAAGCTGACGTTTCGGGCCTAGACCCTAGCTCTCTGATGAAGGGTCTAGGCCCGAAACGTCAGCTTTTGTGCTCCTGAGATGCTGCTTGGCCTGCTGTGTTCATCCAGCCTCACATTTTATTATCTTGGAATCTCCAGCATCTGCAGTTCCCATTATCTCTGATGCTTATCAACTGTATTTGGTATCAGCGTGGAAGGCCTCAATCTAGTTCCAAATGAATACAAGCCTATAGGATAAAAACCATCCCAAATTCAGCAAAAATTGGCACTGTTTCTTAAAAGCCACACAAAGATGGCTTTTGTGGGAAATGTTGCAGTGGTATGATAGAATGTGCTTTTTGAAGTTAGGGATAAAGCACATTGTTGGCAGACTGGAATGAGCTTTACCCTGCATCTATTTTGTATTACACAAGCACATGTTTGCTGGCAACATTGGATGCCAAGACTACAAACTGTTTCACTTCTCAATTTCCTCTTCTTTCATGAACACAAAATTCATCCAAAATCTACAGTGCAAGTGTGGTTTCAAGCTTCGATTGCATTCCTGGGAAATAAACCACGAATATTGAGAAAAATTAGAGTGCTTCTGCTTTGCAACATTACATGTAAAGCAAATAGAGGTCTAGATCAATTGTTTCTCTTCACTGCCAGCCACCTGTCCCCCCAACCTCCCCGACCCCTGGATGAATATAGGTAACAATGTAACAAAGCACCAAAACAAACACAATAGTTAAAAATCCTAATTCCACAATAAAACTTATACACACCTTAGCATATAGACCATCGTGAAAGGACTTTAGTGGGATGTTATAAGTGATAATTTGCACAGAGAATTATCATTTCAGATAGAATCTACAGTGCAGAAGCAGACTACACTAACCTCTGAAGTGCATCCCACCAGACCACCAACCGTGCAACTTTGCCTTTCTCATGGCTAATCCATCTAGCCTGCGCATCCCTGGACAATGCAATTTAGCATAGCAAATCTACCAACTGCACATCTTTGGGAGATGGGAGGGTAGGAGGAAACCAGACAACCTGGGGAAACCCACTCAGATACTGGGCAAATGTGTAGATAATCAAAGTCCAGGCTAAAAAGTCAAGTTCCATGGTGTGTCTTATAGAGAAAAGAGTATTAGAGAGATTTAGAGAGTGAATTTCAGAGCTGTGGGCTTTGGCAGCTGAAGGCACCAATGGGTGGAATTTCTAAAAATCGTGATTCACAAGAGATCAAAGATTTCAAAATAGGTAGAAGTGGAGGAGATTATAAGATTGGAAGGCTGACACCATGGAAGGATTTAATGAGATGAGAGTTTTAAAATCATCCCAAGCTCACAGGCAGCAGCACTTTCTAATTCTTTAAGTCTAAAGCGGATAGAATTTAGTCAACCCCCGGGATGCACTGGAATCGTTAAGTTTAGAGGTAACAAAAGGGGTTTCAGCATCTGTGCTGAGGCAGAGTTAAAGTTATGATGTTACAACTAAGGCTGGAGGAATGCACCATTGCTCTAATTCCACTACTCCATGGGGCACAACATAAAATGAAAATAATTTTTCCAGTTCCTAATAACTAATTAAATACATCTTTTATTCATCAGGTTTTAAGCAAGAAGATGTATCCAATTCTTATCAATTTCTGAAAAAACAATGTTGGCCAATGGGTTATTCTTGAAAACAAATGGTTAAACAGTGTGATTTCCTAGAGTTTGTTACTCAGATGATCTGGCATGTGATAATCAAGCTGATTAGTGAGTTTATCTCAAGTCTTGTGAACATAGCTTGCATAAGAAACAATCATGAGACATTCTTTCAATCACTAAAGAACAAATAGGTTTTACTGCGAAGTAATGTAGAGGGTTTCAGTTTCAGTTTCAGAAATGGAAACTGCTCAGCTGGGCAGATTGTTCACAGCAAGCTTATGTCTAACTCAGCCTGTCCTTAGCAGGCCTTCCTCCAATTCAGCTAGATTAACAAGAATCTCATCAAGAGGTCGCTGTTCAAAACAGTCTCAGCAGGGATTCTCAGCAAATCAAGTGGCTATCACCAAATCTTGTGATTTCTAGGAAGCCTTGTTTTAAAAAGATCCAAAGTCCATAGTGAACTTTCACTGACCTCTTTTAAAGAGGCCACTACAGATATGTTCACAGCAGTTGAAATGAATTCTATTTGACACAATCCTTCAAAACCTGCATCTTGCAAGCAACTCTAAATATTAAGTATTTATCTAGCAGTGGGTCATAAATAAGCATGGTGACATTGAAACTCTTCAAACTGCACAGAGTCCAAGTCAAATGCCAGACCAAGATTGCGAACAGCTTGGTTCATGCTCAAGCAGTTGACAGAAATAGAAAAAACAGTCAATAACTTGCAAACAGAGTTTCTGGCTGGGACCTCAATCTATTCAAAACTTAATTCACAGAATCCCTACAGTGTGGAAGCAGGCCATTCAGCCCATCAAGTCCATACCGAACCTCCAAACAGCATCCCACCTAGACACATCTGCCTCTTATATCCCTGTAACCCTGCATTTCCCATGGCTAATCCACCTAACCTGTACATCCCTGGACACTATGGGCAATTTAGCATGGCCAATCCACATAACCTGCAAATCTTTGGACTGAGAGACAAAACTACACCACCAGGAGGAAACCCACCTAGACACGGGCTGAACGTGCAAACTCTACACAGACAGTCGCCCAAGGGTGGAATCAAACTGAGTTCCCTGGTATTGTGAGGCAGCAATGTTAACCACTGTGCCACAGTGCCAAAATTCAAAGATGTATCTTAAGGAGGAAGCAGGATTAGAGTTAGAGCGACTCAAACTTCTGGTCATCGAGAAATGGATTTCAGACAAGCAGTATGATAATTTAGCAACATTGTAGGATCCAGAGAGGTTATAGTGAAGGACAGTCAAGTATCAGTTTTTACATGTACACTCATGTTTCTAGGGATGATGAGAAAGTAAAGGAGAAAATAGAGGTCAGTCAAGTGTGAATCCTTGACAGGCAGCCGAGGGAATGATGCGGCAGTGGAAGAGAGGTCATAGCAAATTATTGTTCGGTTACAAGTGGACAGATAGGAATAAAACCGGCCATGTACAGTCCGATCCAATTGGACAACAGTAGCACTGGCAGAAATAATTTACATTTGGCACTGTCACAGGGGGTTGCAATTTGTGACTTTAAGCACAGTTTCAGCACTGAACCTGGTACTTATACAATATTTAATACAACAAATCTCAACTCAAGGTCATGTGCCTCAAAAGGAATGTACTGTGTGGGGGTCCTGTCTTCTTGTACACATCACTGACAGAGACCTAAATGCAGGTCTGTAGCTCCACACCTTCACAACTGTAAAGACTGGAGAAAAGGAAGAGACGACAAATTGAAACAAATGACTGTAGGTACCAAATGGTGTCAAAATTCAATGCTTTCCAGGGACTATCAGTGCCAATGATTTGACATGTGAAAGAAATTTTCCAGGCACCATCACCACAGTCCCTTCATGCATGGAACAAGAACAACATTCTTGTAAATCACTATGCAGTAGTCAGGCTTGACATTTTTCTCACTGTCCTAGCCAGGAGCAGGATTTGTTTCTTGTTTGGAAGCATTCAGAAACAAAAATTTAAATCACCTGACTCGATATAGCAGCACAAAAATTCTTAGGCTGAATGCAGACTCCATTCACAACATTAAATGAGTCTCCAGAAAGTTCCCAGAAGACATGCTTTGCATTGTGGTAACCTCCCGGAATTCTAAGACGACACTAGTTTTTAAAAGTTTACATGAAAGTGACCTAGTTCACAAACCAGTAAACTTTGCTTCAGTGGTAGTTTCAAACCACAATGCAAGCAGTTTACTTCAAACAAAAGTACAGACAATTAGTTATTTCAAGATGACTATTTTGGGACTATGAATGAGAAAGCAACTTCAATGCGTATATGGCTTGATTTAGTTCTCAATGAAAGCTTAAGCACTGCTTTATGAAGTGCATCATTGAGAACTAGAAAAATGAATGTGAGTTGGCTCGCTGAGCTGGAAGGTTAGTTTTCAGACGTTTCGTCACTTTTTTGTTTATTTGAAAAAATATACTTTATTCATAAGATGTACAAAAAATAAAACATATTTAGACACCCACCCAGTCACGCAAGCCGCTCCGGCTTACCCAGGGGGTACGTACACCAACTAAAGGAAAAAAACAAACAAAGAAGAATAAAAACAAAGCAAAGAAAATACCCCGGCAGTCGTCACCCCGCACAGTCCCAGTTGGCCCCCTGACCAGTTGGGGAAGGCGCCAGCTGGGTCCAGTTACCAGATAGGGCCCTTTTTTTATTATGGACGAGGGGTTTCATACGGTGGTCTTGCCCCACCATGCCTTGGCGGCGGCTGCCCCAAGCTTCAGCGCATCCCTCAGCACGTAGCCCTGGACCTTGGAGTGCGCCAGTCTGCAACATTCGGTCGGGGTCAGTTCTTTCAGCTAGCGGACCAGCAAGTTGCGGACAGACCAAAGAGCGTCTTTCACCGCATTGACGGTCCTCCAGGTGCAGTTGATGTTGGTCTCGGTGTGCGTCCCGGGAAACAGCCCGTAGAGCACAGAGTCCCACGTCACGGAATGGCTCAGGACGAACCTCGACAAATACCACTGCATCCCCTTCCAGACCTCCTGCGCATAGGCAAACTCCAGAAGGAGGTGCTAGACAGTCTCGTGCCCCCCGCAGCCACCTCAAGGGCAGCGTGCGGTGGCGCAGAGATTCCGGGCATGCATAAAAGGATCTCACTGGCAGAGCCCCTCTCACCGCCAGCCAAGCAATGTCCTTGTGCTTGTTTGAAAGTTCTGGCGATGAGGCATTCTGCCAAACGACTTTGGCGGTCTGTGTGGGGAACCACACGACAGGATCCACCCTCTCCTTTTCCCGAAGGGTCTCGAGGATACTACGTGCTGACCACTGCCTGACAGCCTTGTGGTCAAAGGTGTTTCCTTTCAAAAATTTCTCCACGAACCACAGGTGGTACGGAACGGTCCAACTCCGCGGCAACGAGGCCAGGCCCATCCTTCGCAACACCGGGGACAGGTAGAACCTCAGTAAGTAGTGACACTTGGTGTTTGCGTACTGAGGATCTACGCACAGCTTGATGCAGCCGCACACAAAAGTTGCCGTCAGGGCGAGGGTGACGTTCGGTATGCCCTTTCCCCCATTTTCCAGGTCTTTGTACATGGTGTCCCTAGGGACCTGGTCCATCCTCGACCCCCAAATGAAGTGCAAGATGGCCCGGGTGACCGCAACGGCGCAGGTCCAGGGAATAGGCCAGGCCTGCGCCACATACAACAGTACCGAAAGCCCCTCACACCTGACACCCAAGTTCTTACCCGCAATGGAGAGGGACCAGAGCTTCCACCTGCCCAGCTTCTGCTTCAATTTGGTGATACGCTCCTCCCAAGTCTTAGTGCACGCCCCAGCTCCACCAAACCAAACACCCAGCACATTCAGGTAGTCTGTCCTGACAGTGAAGGGGATGAAGCAGTCGTCCCAGTTCCCGAAGAACATGACCTCCCTCTTACCCCTATTGACTGTGGCACCCGAGGCCAGTTCAAACTGGCCGCAGATGTCCAACAGCCTACTCACCAACCGACGATCGGTGCAGAAGACGGCGACATCGTCCATGTACAGGGAGGTCTTGACCTGAAGGCCTCCGCTGCCTGGGATAGTCACGCCCTTCAGGCTCATGTCCTTCCTGCTGGATGCGGTGAAGGGCTCCACACAGCACACGAACAAGGCAGGAGAGAGCGGGCAGCCCTGCCTGACTCTAGATCTGACGGGAAAACTGTCCGATTCCCACCTGTTGATCGAGACTGCACTAACGATGTTGGTGTAGAGCAGCCGGATGCCCTCCCCGAACCCCAATTTGGAGAGGACGTCCCTCACGTAAGCATGAGAGACCCTGTTGAAGGCCTTCTCCTGGTCCAGGCTGACGAGGCAGGTGTCCACCTGTCCTGCATGTAGGCGATCGTATCCCTGATGAGCGCGAGGCTCTCAGCGATCTTCCTGCCCGGCACAGCACAGATTTGGTCAGGGTGAATCACTGACTCCAGGACAGACCTGACCTGGTTGGCTATGACCTTGGCCAGGATTTTGTAGTCCACGTTCAAAAGTGAAATGGGACGCCAATTCTTAATTTCTTCCCTCTGCCCCTTCCTCTTGTAAATGAGGGTGATGATGCCCTTCTTCATGGACTTGCACATTTCCCCTGCCCGAAGCGCACTATCGTACATCTCCAGCAGGTCCTGGCCGACTAGGTCCCACAGAGCGGAACACAGTTCGACTGGTAGGCCGTCGCTCCCGGGAGTCCTATTCCTCTCCAAGGACTTGAGGGCTCTGGTCAGCTCGTCCAGGGATAATCGGCCGGTCCAGCCACTCCCTCGTGCCATCGTCTAAGACCTCCGTGATAGACGACAGGAACGACTCGGAGGCCGTGCTGTCCGTGGGCTTCGTGTCGGACAGTCCAGCACAGAAGGATCTGCTGATCCTCAAAATGTCAGGACGAGACAACGTCACCGAGCCGTCGTCCTCCTTCAGCCAGCTAAGCACAGAGCTGCCTTTGTGCACCTTCTGAAAGAAGAAACGCGAGCACGTCTCGTCCTGCTCCACGGAGCGGACCCTGGACCGGCAGATTATCCTGGAGACCACCGCGGCGAAGAACGAGGCTTGCTGGCCCCTCACCTCACGGAGGTCCTCCGTGACATCGACCCCCATCAACTGCAGAAGGAGCAGGTTCTGCACCCTTTTCTGGAGTCACTCTGTACCGCTCACTCCGTACCGCTGGGGCGTGCACGTTGATCAGCCTCAGGGGAGCGTTCCTGTAGGTGACGTCAGCCACTAGGAGGCGCCCCACCCACCACCTCCTGAACTTGAGAGATGGTGAAGTCGCACCCCCGCAGCAGAATAGCCAGGCCCGAGGAGCGACAGTCGTTACCCCGCCCCCCGACCAGATCGAAGGCCACAGGTCCAGGCGTCGGACCATTTCCCGTACCTGCTGAGGTGCGGTATCCCGCACTCCTGCGGAAACAGGAGGTCCGCCTTGACGGCGGTCAGGTAGGCCAACGTGGACACACATCTTGCGGTTGACTTGACACTGCGCACATTAATGCTCGCAACTCGTACCCCCATTGTGGGCAGTGACTGCAGTACCCTCCCCAAGTCCAAGGTCCAGCCCCTTTATCTGTCCCTTCATGCCCATTGCTCGGGCTAACTGCTGGACGCTCTCCGCGCTCAGGAAACCGTCCGTGCTGCCTCCCGGGTGGCATCCCCCCGTCGGGGGTACGGAGGCAGGAGAGTCCGGCTCTGGGTCAGGCTGGGGACGCGCTGTTTCCTCTTTCCCGCCTGGAAGTTCTGGGGAGCCCTCCAGTGCCCCAGCGGCACGTGACTGGGTGTCGGAGTGAGCCTCAGGACGCCTCCCGTCACCTGGAAGCATGGTGCTGCTTTCCTTCCCCCTCGAGATCTTTAACTTCTGCTTCGGACGGGCCCTCTCCGAATCCCCCTCGTCAGAGGGGCTCTTATAGCCCCCCTGTAGCTGCCTCTTCCCGCCTGATGGTTGCGGTTCCTAGACCCTTCGACGCACCTTCCTCCTCGCTTTCCGGACCGTCGTCCATTCCCCTGGGTCACCTGTCGCCGCCTCCATCGACTCCCGTCCGCGCCCATCCTCAGCGTCACCTTGACCTGCCTCTTACTGGTCCAGATGCCAAAGGGGTCCATGATGTCAGTTAGGTCCCCTTCCACCTTCACGTACCTTCCAAGGAAGGTCAGGACATCAACTGCTGGCACATGCGGGTTGTACATGTCTACAGTCACCATACGGCTCCTCTGCGCTGGCATCACAAACTGCGGGACAGTGGTCAATACAGAGAGGGGGCCCTCACCTCCTTTCTCCTTGAAAGCCTCCAGGAAGCGCTCGCAAAGCTTGGCACTCCTGAAGGTCACATCATAAAAACCTCCTCCGGGGAAATCCTGCAGGCAGTAAATGTCCGCAGCAGCGAACCCGCAACAGTCCAACAGGACCCTCTTCACGAAGAAGGTGCGGTCCACAGGTGCACCTTCATCCACCTTCTTTACGGAAACACGGATGGTGTTCCGGACCCCCTGACCTGGGGCACGAGCACTTGCCGCAGCCATCGTTGCAGGTTGGCTGCTCCCCTGAACCAGCGTTAGGCCGAAGCCAGCATTAAGATCCACTGGTTGCAAGGGTGCACAGCCAACCCGATGTCTTCCTTTCACCTCCAACACAGCGCTCTCCTCCTCCTCTCGGTCCACAAGAGAGTGGGTCTTTATTTTGTTCCAGATGTAAGCTGGTTCACTGAGCTTGCCGGTTTGTTCCCAGATGTTTTGTCACCATTCTAGGTAACATCATCAGTGAGCCTCCGACGAAGCGCTGGTGTTATGTCCTGCTTTCTATTTATCTGTTTAGGTTTCCTTGGGTTGGTGATGTCATTTCCTGTGTTGGTGATGTCATTTCCTGTTCTTTTTCTCAGAGGATGGTAGATTGATTTAGAGCCAACGTGTTTGTTGATGGAGTTCCGGTTGGAATGCCATGCTTCTAGGAATTCTCGTGCGTGTCTCTGTTTGGCTTGTCCTAGGATGGATGTGTTGTCCCAATCAAAGTGGTGTCCTTCCTCATCTGTATGAAAGGATACTAGTGATAGTGGGTCATGTCGTTTTGTGGCTAGTTGATGTTCATGTATCCTGGTGGCTAGCTTTCTGCCTGTTTGTCCAATGTAGTGTTTGTCACAGTTCTTGCAAGGTATTTTGTAGATGACGTTCGTTTTGCTTGTTGTCTGTATAGGGTCTTCTAAGTTCATTAGCTGCTGTTTTAGTGTGTTGGTGGGTTTACGGGCTATCCTGATGCCAAGAGGTCCGAGTAGTCTAGCAGTCATTTCAGAAATGTCTTTTATGTAGGGGAGAGTGGTTATGTTTTCTGGGCCCGTATTGTCTGTTTGTTTGGGTTTGTTGCTGAGAAATCGGCGGACTGTGTTCATTGGGTACCCGTTCTTTTTGAATACGCTGTATAGGTGATTTTCTTCTGTTCTTTGTAGTTGCTCTATGCTGCAGTGTGTGGTGGCTCGTTGGAATAATGCTCTAATGCAGCTTCTTTTGTGGTGTTGGGACGGTTGCTCCTGTAGTTCAGCAACCATCCCAAAACCCACAAACGAAGCTGCATTAGAACAGTCTCGTGCTCATCAAGGATATGATCGCTTATTCCCTGGACCTGCGCCGCTGTGGTCACCCGGGCCATCTTCCACTTCATTTGGGGGTCAAGGATGGACCGGGTCCGCAGGGACACCATGTACGAAGACCTGGAAAATGGGGGAAAGGGCGTACCGAACGCCACCCTCGCCCTGACGGCTACCTTTGTGTGTGGCTGCATCAAGCTGTGCGTAGATCCTCAGTAAGCAAACACCAAGTGTCACTACTTACTGAGGTTCTACCTGTCCCCGGTGTTGCGAAGGATGGGCCTGGCCTCATTGCCGTGGAACACTCCGAGTAGTTGGACCGTTCCGTACCACCTGTCCTTCGTGGAGAAATTTTTGAAAGGAAACACCTTTGACCACAAGGCCGTCAGGCAGTGGTCAACACATAGTATCCTTGAGACCCTTTGGGAAAAGGAGAGGGTGGATCCCGTCGTGTCGTTCCCCACGCAGACTGCCAAAGTCGTTTGGCAGAATGCCTCATCGCCAGAACTTTCAAACAAGCACAAGGACATTGCTTGGCTGGCGGTCAGAGGAGCTCTGCCAGTGAGATCCTTTATGCATGCCCAGAATCTCTGCGCCACCGCACGCTGCCCTCGAGGTGGCTGCGGGGGGGACGAGACTGTCTAGCACCTCCTTCTGGAGTGTGCCAATGCGCAGGAGGTCTGGAGGGGGATGCAGTGGCCATTGTCGAGGTACGTCCCGAGCAGCTCCATGATGCGGGACGCCATGCTCTACGGGCTGTTTCCCGGGACGCACACCGAGACCAACATCAACTGCGCCTGGAAGGCCATCATTGCGGTGAAAGACGCTCTTTGGTCTGCCCGCAACTTGCTGGTCTGCCAGCTGAAAGAACTGACCCTGACTGAGTGTTGCACACTGGCGCACTCCAAGGTCCAGGACTACGTGCTGAGGGACGCGCTAAAGCTTGGGGCAGCCGCCGCCAAGGCATGGTGGGGAAAGACGACCGTATGAAACCCCTCGTCCAGAATAAAAAAAGGGCCCCATCTGCTAACTGGGCCCAGCTGGCGCCTTCCCCAACTGGTCAGGGGGCCAACTGGGACTGTGCGGGGAGATAACTGCCAGCGTATTTTCTTTGCTGTGTTTTTTTTTCTTCTTTGTTTTGTTTTTGCCTTTAGTTGGTGTACGTACCCCTTGGGTAAACCGGAGCAGCTTGCATGACTGGGTAGGTGTTTAAATGCCTTTTTTTGTACATTCTATGAATAAAGTATATTTTTTCAATTAAAAAAAGTGACGAAACGTCTGAAAATTAACCTTCCAGCTCAGCGAGCAAACTCACATCTACAACCTCAACCTGAGCTACAAATCTTCTCAAAGCTCACTAGAAAAATATAGTAATATTTTGCAGCCTCTTAATTACATTGATAAACTAGGGCTCTGTGTCAAGTGTGTTGGAATTGGCTGTTAAAGTTAACCGTGAATTTGCATATTAAAGACGAGTAAGATTTAAAAAATTACATTTGATTGAATGCATAGTACACCTCAACCACATGTCAGCAGCAGTGCATTATTGTTATAAGCTGGTCTTGCATGAATAAAGACCTGTCCAGGAAAGTTATTGAAAACTTGCAGTGGAAAAATGTACATTTTAAAAGATCACTTACTGAAATGGATTATTGTAGGTTGCTCACATATAAAAACAAAAAAAGAGTGCTTTTGGCCTTGCTGTCCATTAACTGAAAGTTGCATAACAGTCACGTGTGGAATTCTAAATTACCAAGAAATAGCAAGATAAATTGCAATCTGAAATGACAGGAAATAATTAATTCACCATTCAAACTCAAAAACATCAAATGTTTGCATTTAGTGTGAAAGAAATTTTTCAGACACTATACCACAGTCCCTTCATGCACTAGTAGCAATGAAAATGTATAAAAGCAAACTCTTCACTTACTTCTTCCATAGATTCAGATATACACAATCTGTTTTGGAAATATATTTTTGCCTGTTTTTATTACATACAATAAAAACATGAAACCTATAAAAAAAATGCATTATTGCATCTACTGAGCACAAGAAGCAATATTGTGCAGAAGCCATTTTCAGATGAAACCCCCAGCCAACCACAGCATTAATACATTTCCACTTTGCAACCAGGTCAGGTTGCCATCTGAAATTTCCCTCTAACCTCAAGAGTAGGTACTTTGTATTCTCTGCCTCAGTTTGTTGGACAAAATGGAACGCATTACCTTATCACAATTTCCAAGTGCCTAGCAAGGTAACTCATCTCATTATTAACCCATCTCATCAAAAATGGTACTAGCTCTTCCTTTAATTTTCATGAACATCTATTCCTGTTGCTATTTCGAGGCTTGCAGTCCATTATAACAACTCTGATTTGAATACCAATTAGTTTTATCCTTAACAATTCATTCAAATGTGATACATGCATCACATTTTCAAAACATTTTGGCCTCAACGTGCAAAACCTGTAAAACAAAACAAAACAGAGGCCCAGATCTCTAGCCTCCTGACAGTTGAAGACTAGATGTACTACCAAAGATGTGCTGCTAGACCCTGTGGAAGTGTCAACACAGGAGTGAAATACCCAGGAAAAAGAGGTTAAATTGGCAAGAAAAATACAGAAGCTCTTAAAGTCCAATTTGAAGTTACACAAAAAAAATTAATGAAGACAATCGTAGGGCCCTCTAAATTGGAAATAGCAGGATTAATAACGGAGGACAAAGAAATAGCAGAGCAATTAAATACCCATTTCTGTTGTATCTTTACAGATGAACATACCAAGTTCCCAAAAGTAAGCAAGCAAGGATCATTAGGGAAGGAGAAATTGAAGACAATTCACTTATCAAATAGTCATGCTTGAGAAATTAATGGGAATGAAAGCTGTTATGTTCCTAGGGCCTGACATCTTAAGGTACTAAAGGAGATAGCCATGGAAATAGCAGATGCATTGGTCGCCATCTTTCAAAATCCTGCAGATTCTGGAACAGTCCTGGCCAACTCGGGTGAAAGGTGCACAAAGGGTCGCAAATATAATACCACCATTTCAAGAGGAAAAGGCAAAAACCCAGGATTACAGATTCATGAACCCAACATCATTAGGAGGGAAATGCTGGAGTTTATCACAAAAGGATGTGCTAACAGGACAATTAGAAAATACCAACAGTATTACCCAATGTTAATGCGGATTAAAAAAGGGCAATCATATCTGACAAAACAACTGGAGATTTGAGAATGCCACTAGTAGAATACATAAAGGGTGTGATGGAAAATTTTGAGTGATCAACTTTGAGCAATATCTTTAGAAATGATTAAGGGAATTGCAGATGTATGTAAACAAAGAAAACAGCACAGTGCTACATAAACAAGATAAGGAAGTAGATGGTTAAGCTTGTCAGAGCACAATGCAACATGAGCAAGATAAAATTAAGCTTGTAGAAGAATTCCACATATAGTATTGAATTGTACTGGTTCAGTTAATTGTGTAAGTCTTAATGTAACCTGCCCAGCATCAGCATATGTATAAAACCTGATAAAGTCAAGCGTGGGGCGCGCCTTCCTCTTACTCAAGTGGTGGGGGAACGCGTCCTCTGCGCAGAGTCCGAAATAAAGAACTTGCTCTTACCCATGACAACCTGACTCAGAGTCTTTAGTATTAATTGCTAACCCTACTGTGACAATTTTAATAACCACGACAAGGAGAACTAGTGAGTATGGTGTACTTGTCAGAAAGCCTTCAAATGAAATTCCATATCAGAGGTTATCATATAAATTAAAAGCACATGGAATTGATGGTAACAAACTGGCATTATGGAGAATTGGTTCACAGACAGGAAACAATGGGAATAAAATGGGTAACCTTTGGAGTGGTGGGCAGTGATAAGTGCAGTAGCCTAGGATCAGTGTTTGGACCCCAGCTATTCACAAATATTTAATCAATAATTTGGAGAGAGAAAGAAGTGCAATATTTCCAAGTTTGCTAACGACACAAAACCAGGTGGGAGTGAGTGGTGAGGAGGATAAAAAAAGGCTTCAGGGTGAATTAGACAAATTCACTGAGTGGGCAAATACATGATAGATGCAGTATAACATGGACAAAATGTGATGCTATCCACATTGGTAGGAAAAACAGAATGGCAGGTCATTATTTAAATAAGCATAAACTGGGAAAGACTGGTGTACAAACAGACCTGAGTGTCTTTGTACACTGGACATTGAAAACAAGCATGCAGGTGCAGCAGTTAGCTAGGCAAATGGTATGTTGGTCTTGGCAGTACGAGGGTTGGAGTACAGCAGCAAGGAATCTTACTACAGCTATGCAGAGCCTTGGTGAGGCCACGTCTGAAGTACCAAGTGCAGCTTTGGTTCCCTACCAAATAGATAAGAATACATTTGTCATTGGTGGGAGTGCAGCAAATGTACATCAGACAGATTCAAGCCATAACAGGTTGATCATAGGAAGGGGGAATTGGGTCACCTGAGCCTGCATTCACTTGGATTTAGAAGAATGAGGGGTGATCTCACTGGAACATATAAAATTCTATAAGAGTTGAATGGACTGGATGTAGGATGATGTTTCCCCTAGCTGAGACAGAACAGAGGGTCATGGTTTCAGGGTGTACAATGAAACATTTCCAACTGAGGTGAGAAGAAATATCTTCACTCAGAGGGCTGTGAACTTGTAGAATTCTCAACAAAAGGCTCACAAGGCCAGTCACTGAAAATATTTTAGAAAGAAATGGAAAAATATCTACACGCTAAAAGTGCCAAGCATTATGGGAAGAGGAGAAGGGGTATGGCATTGAAACAGAGGATCAAACAAGATTATGTTGAATAATTGAATAGATCCAATGGGCCGAATGTTTTTCAGTTTTTTATGACTCTCTGGGTTACAAACAGTGATGCCAACCAAGACTGGAAGATTTAGGCTACTGTGTATGAGAAAACACTGGCAGCCAATACAGAAAAGTAATCCCAAAGTACATAAATACTGTAGTAAAAATCTAAGGGCTCTTTTGGCACACTGGCAGTGTCCCTAACTGGTTAGGAGCTCCAGGTTGAGAAGAAAAATATCTATAAAAGAGTGTTAAAAAAGTAGTTAAAAAAATGTGGAGTGAGGGTGAATGAGCACCTGAAAGGGATTTACATCTGGCGGCAGGCAGCATGGCTGAGGTGTGAACAGTATGCTAAGCACTGTTCTTTACCAAGGAGGTAGATGCTTCTCGGACAGTAACTGGAGCCAGTGACTGAAAAGGAGCCTTTGTCACTAAAAAGGGTTCAAAATTTATCCCTAAGAAGAACTAGGTGCACTGTTGTTACTTAAAATTGGCAAAGCATCAAGACCAGATGAGATGCATCCCAGGATATTGAAGGCAGGGAACAGTAGAAACCACATGGGCATAAGACGTTGTATTTCAGCCATCCCTCGACTCAGGGCAGGTGCCAGAGGACTGGAAAATTCAAAGATGTTTGAAAAAAAACTTTTGAATTAAACTAACTGGACTTATCGTTAGGTGGTGGGGGAAGCTTCTAGAAACAATTATTTGGAGTAGAACTAGTACTCAAATGGAAGAAAGGTTCTTTGATTAGGAAAAGCCTGCATAAATTTTTTAAAGGAGTAATCATGTTTATCTAACTCATGGGAACATTTTAAAAAATGGTAATGGAAACCTTGATGCCAGTAAAGCTGCTGACGTAGAATACACAGGTTCTAAAAGGCATTCGATACAATGCCATACAACAATAAGGAAAGTCATGGAGTAAAAGTGACAGAAGCAACATGGATACAAAACTGGCTAAGTGATAACAGTACTAATTTTTTTGGGCTGTAGAAAGGTTGATAGTCTAGTATCCGAGGGGCCAGCAGTGTGATCTGTCTTTTCTTAATTATATATTAATGATCAAGATCTTCGTGGGTAAAAGAACAATTTCAAAGTTTGTACACAATACAAAACTTGGGAGGATAAATTTGGATAAACTGAGGAAGTCAGTGTGGAACTTTAAAAAGGACATAGGTTAGTGGAAGGATGGATACCTCTCGCTAGGAAGACCATGGACAGACAATAAGACACTCAGAAGGAGGAAGAGGTCAATACAACATTTAGGAAGATGGACTATGAGGCTGTTGAGCAGATTGATATAGGGACTGAGGTGGTGTTGGAGATTTGGCAGGCTTAAAAGTGGTCAAAGCCCCGGGTCTGGCTGAATTACATCCTAGGCTGCTGTGGGGAACAAGGGAGGAAATCACAGGGGAAAGAGGGCACAGTCTCACAGTGAAGGGACAACTAAGACACGGAGGAATTTCTTCAGGTGACTCTGTGGAACACACTGTCCACAGTCTTCTGTGGACAGAGATAGATAGGTCCTTGATTAGTAAGGGGATCAAGGATTGTAGGGAGAAGGCAGGAAAACGGGGTCGAGAAACACATCAGCATGATTGAATGGTGGAACAGACTCAATGGGCTGAATGGCCTATTTCTACTCCTTTGTCTTATGGGTCCTGAAGGAACTCGTGATGCTACTGATTGCAAATGTATGCGGGGCACAAGTTAAAGAGAGACTGCATGAATTTTGATGATCAACACTGAAGCAGTTCAAGGTGATGATGTGGAAATAGTCAAGCAAAGACAATATAAAGAAAAGGTATTTAAAAAGCAGTCATATTGAACTCAAAATACTGTTTCTCTCTCCATAGATACGGCCAGACCTGTTGAATTTCTGCACACTCTGCTTTTATTAAAATATATGTCAATATACTTAAAATTGTTACAGATCCTACTATGAAGCTTTACAAAACATGCGCATCCACTTAATCATTTTTTATTTTGATATGTGAAATCTCAGTTTACCTTCTGCCCTTGAATCCACAGTTGAGGTTGAAAACAAATAAGCATCACGCAATACATGACATAGCTACGGACACACAAATCAATTTTCTAACTGGACTTTTTTTTGGAAAAAGGAAAGGATTTAAAATAATGTTCATTCTGGGTTCATATATTTCTGGCACCATTTAATAGTTTCTTCCAAGTGGTCATTCATGAGATGCAAACTGAGGGACACCTTTCCACCTAGCACCATCCATGCCACCTTCCCCCCACAACCATGCAACTGTTGCTCTCAGCGTAGAAATTATGTCCAACACAAAATTAGTACAATATTCCTCCTCAATGTCACCACTCAACATTCATGTTGTCATAGCAAATTCCATTCAAAATAAACTGCTAAGGCCCAGTGTGTCAAATTTCAACATTCTAAGTAAACAAAAGGTACTGTAGATATTTCATCCATTTATGTTACAATCCAACAGTGAACTAGCTCTCAGTTGAAAAAGTACAATGTGAAAGCTGCTAAATTCCAGTTTACTCATACAACAGACCCACACCCAACAATTCAGCTCTCAACCAATTTTGCACTTTGTAAATGCAACAGCTACAGTGTGTTGCTTTTGATACTGCTCATTGTTAAGTGATTAGGGCACGTGGGAACAGTTCACAATTACGCAACTCTAAGGAACTGGCTTCTAAATTTTGAAATTTGTACTGGACATAACCACAGCAGACAAATGATCTGATTTTCGGGCCAACAGCCATGAACAGTACTTGGAGGCCTGCAGTGTACTGATGCTGCTTCCAAAATTCAGTGGCTAGGAACATTGAGCAGTAGAATTATCTGTTAGTATTACAAAATCCACTGCATATAATATTCCATCAAATTGGCTTGTTGTTCAAAAACTTAAGTGAACAATATTCTTCCAAGTGACGTAGCCGTCACATCTTAAGATGCAATGCAGAAATTTTTTCCAAGTTATATTACAGAACTATTGGAAAAATATTCACTATGCCAAGGAACAGAAAGGTCAAGACAGTAGTTTTGATGGCAAAGGTTTAGTTAATAGCTGAGGAAGAGAGAGACTTTACTTTAAAGAGAAGTAATTCAAAGACGTAAGCAGCTGAAAGAACAGCACAAGATAAATGAAGGGAAGGTACAAGGCCAAAACTAGCAGGCAGTGGTAACGTATCAGATCTGAAGGACAATACAGATAAAGGAAGGGATGTAACCACAGATACATTTACAGATTTTAAATTTGAGCTTGTATGTGAAGGGAATGTATATAAATAGGTTGGCGAGCAACAAGATTTGTTATGAAAACAAACAGGTGGACAAGCTCAGCAAGTTCTAAAAAAGGGTCACCAGACCCAAAGCGTTAACACTGCTTTTTTTTTCTTCACAGGTGCTGCCAGACTTGCTGAGCTTTTCTGGCAATTTTGTTCTTGCTCCTGATTTACAGTATCTGCAGTTCTTTTGGTATTTAAGATTTGTTCTGATTTTGGATGATGTCAACTTGGAGATTGAAGTTCAAGACATTGGCATGGTAGATTTTATTGTAGAAAGCCTAACTGTATTCAAAAACTATCTTCACAGTTAATAAAGCATAATTCAAGATACCATGCATTTTAGTTGAAGCAATTGGAACAAAAGATGAAGGATATTCACGCAGAGTACAAACCATGCAAACCCGAGATTGAAAATCCATTGGAAATAAATCTACTAATCACATTGTAATTATTTGTTTCATTTTTGAACATTTACATGATTTTCACTGCAATGGCAAAGGCTACAAGCTAATTCACATCCTTTCCACAAAAAAAAAACGAAACCCTGGCCAAAATTTTCTCACGCTGAATACCATAACGCTGAAATGACCAAGGGTTACAATGAAAAACTAACAACTTAAAATATATAATGAAAAATTTATGCTTTGTTACTGTCAAAGTAAATCTAACCTATAATTAATAGTAGTAATCAGAACATTAAGGTTTATCATTACAGATTATTGGCAAGTTTATATCTTATAGAATTTGGTAGATTTAAGGAATCTGATGAAATTCATCTAAACCCAATTCTATTTTGGTGGAGTTGTATGGCTGAGGACAAAATCAGGCTATCTCAACATTTAAATAAGTCTGTAAAATCTGAAGATATTCTAATGCCCAAACAAAATAAATTTTCTAGCTTTTCAAGTTGCAAAGAAAAAAATGCAAAAACTGAGAAATCCAAGTTTATCGAAGATTTGCAACTTTAAGATCCTGACTACACCTCTGGAAGGGAAGAATGAATGACTTACTTATGAATGATTCACATTGTCATTTGTATTTAAACTATAGCGAAAAGTTTCAGTAACCAAAATCTGGTACCATTTTGAATAGTTTGAGTAAAAGAATAAAAGATACAACCGAAAAAGAGAGTCTTGAACCTTGACCAGCTCACCAAAGGCAATGGCATTCTAGAGTTGCACTAATATATACATCATTGGTAAACTGCTGAGAACAAATTACTTTTGTCATTTTATGTAACAAACAAATAGGAACAAATTCAGGAACTTTGAAGTGGGTCACCTTCCAATCTCATTTTAACTTTCTCCCCAACCCGGTTGCCGTTACTCTTTAAGCATCAACCAATCCCTCAAAACACCGTGACCAAGAAATGCAGGAAAGTGACCTGTGCCTCGGCCTTTGTTGATGTAGCATTCAAGCTGACTATTCGTAGTCATGGCAGAACAATATGGATCGATTTACGTTTAGAAGAAGAAGGCATTCAGGGCAAGTTCACAGAATCGGTAACTTGGATTACTAATACTACTGGGCAAACTAATACATTACCAGATTTTTTGTAGTGTAATCTACAAATGCGTGGCTTGGACTGTTCTTTGATTTATTTAATTGAAATTAAAACCAAAGGAAAAATGTTCCTTCTTAATCCGTGAAAGTGAAAAACGACGATCTCGTCGACTGTAAATGCATATGCAAAGATTCTTTTTTAAAAAAATAAACCCCATACGTTTTTACTAGAAGCAATTTTTTCTACACATATCGCAACACATGTTTAAAAAGGAAATTAATAACCCAAATCTTTCTCGTTCTTCCGCCTTTCTGAAACGATATCAATGAGAACCATGGGCAAAAAGCAGTCATAATGTGACCATCCTTACTCAGTTGATAAAGCTTTTCAATTCTCAGTTTATAACTGATGCGCCAGACGTAGAAGCTGAACACTGGAGTCACAACAGCGGCATAAAGTTGATGTTTGACCAATTGTTTTGTCTACCCAGAGGACCACGCAATGCAAAATTAACTCCACAAGAGACACAAACACAAAACGTGGCATGACCTGAAACACCTAACTAACTGTTTATCTAAAGTTTGTTGTTTTTAAGAATGCGAACAAGCGCGTGTGGTTTCAGAAAACTACGCTGCAGAGAACCACCGCAGTTACTGCTTGTGAAGTACTTCAAGTCGGCTGGACAAACCGAGACTCGCTTTCTTTACTTAGAAAGCGACACTATTTTTAAAAGGACGAAAGCTCAGTCAGACTTGTGCTGCAACCGCTGCCCCTTAAGTAAAGCATTTTTTAAGGGGGAAAAAACTGTAAAAAGCGGGCGCTGATATATGACTTACCGGAAAAGTGTACAGGAAACGTGCAGCTCTACCTCTCGCAACAAGTCCCACAACCACAACTGACAGTATGGCGGCCAAGGTTGGACTGGAGTTAACTGTAGTGCTTATCAGACCTCCACCATAGGCCGTCCCCGAGCCCCTCTCCAATTCGCTTCCCTTTTCCCACAGCAGGGTTAAAGTAGCAGCTGGGTCCCACAGCTGGATTTACCACTTACAACTGATCCGATCAATCTCGCAGTCCTCTACAAAACATACTCCTTTCACTTCTGTTAATGTTTGCTGCTTAAGCGTGAATGTGCCATGCGACGGTAATTTTTATTGACAAACGAGTGAAACGTCCTTTCGTTTATATTTTCACCTCTGATTTTAAACACGATACATAAGTTTCACCTACTAAGGTAGAGCAAAAGACTCCCAGGAACCTCCTGCAGTGTTAGATTAATGATTTAATTTCCTATTGAGTACATTAGCAGTGACTGGAATGAGCGGTTTTCAGTTCGTAATACTGAGCTCATGTTACACGCTGCCCATATTTTGCTACGTGTGGGAGTTCACCCAATACGACAAACGTGTAAAGTTCTGTACTCATGCTTAATAAAAAGAATTCTCTGGGGCCGGATTTGATTCCCCATCTCTGTCACTTTGGTCTCACAGCTACAGACGAGTAACATGACCCGTACACAGTAGGCTCTTTGTCAATTAAGTTGAGACCAAAATTGCATTTCTTAAGAAATCTAGAAATAAAATTCAATGAACAGCCAAAGCCATAACCAAAGTTAAAACGTCTGCTCAAAAACAGAAGTTGCTGGAAAAGCTCAGCAGATCTGGCAGCATCGGTGTTGAAAAATCAGAGTCCACATTTCGGGTTCAGTGACCCTAAGAACCGATGGTCGCTGGAAAAGTGTTGGTTTGTATGCAGCGCAAAGGATGGGGACGGGGGTAACGTGTAAACAGTAGATAGGGTTGGAGCCCAAGGAGAGACAAACAAAAAGAAACAAAGAAACCTACAGCACTGGAACAGGCCCTTCAGCCCTCCAAGCCTGCGCCGATCAAGATCCTCTGTATAACCTGTCATCTATTTTCTAACGGTCTGTGTCCATTTGCTCCCTGGCCATCCATGTACCTGTCCAAATATATCTTAAAAGACGCTAATGTGTCTGCGCCCACCACCTCCGCTGGCAACGCATTCCAGGTGTCCACCACCCTCTGTGTAAAGAACTTTCCATGCATATCTCTCTTAAACTTTCCTCCTCTCACTTTGAACTCATGAACCCTAGTAATTGAGTCCCCCACTCTGGGAAAAAGCTTTTTGCTATCCACCCTGTCTATAGCCCTCATGACAACAGTAGTTGGATAAACAAAGGAGTTGAAAACGATCTGGCTTGTAAGGTGAATAGCTGCTAATGGGGAATGTTAGCGACTAACAACAGGTAGTGTGTTATGACAGTCTATGTGATGACAAAGCCTGCTGTGTGGAGTAGGGTCTAGGACATGGGAGATTTTAGGCCCTAAAATTATTGAACTTGATATTGAGTCCAAAAAGCTGCAGGGTCCCCAAGTGGAAAATAATGTGTTGATGTTAGATGTTGGCCAGGGAATAGGGTGGTGTGTTAAAGTGGCAGGCAGCTGGAAGCCTTTTTTGTGAGCAGAACCTTGATGTTCTGAGAAGTGGTCACCCAGCCTATGCTTCGTTTCCCCAATCGAGATGAAACCACATTGTGAGCAGCGAATGCAGTAGACTCAATTGTGAGAAGTGCAGCTTCATCTGGAAGGAGATAGTAAGAACTGCCAACGCTGGATTTAGAGATAACACAGTGTGGAGCTGGGGGAACACAGCAGGCCAGGCAGCATCAGAGGAGCAGGAAAGTTGATCTTTCTGTTGGGTTCTGAAGAAAGGTACTGATCCAAAATGTCAACTTTCCTGCTCCTCTGATGCTGCCTGGCCTGCTGTGTTTCTTCAGCTCCACACTATGTTATTTCTTCATCTGAAAGGTACGTTTGGGCCCTTGGTGACTGGGGAGAGAGGTGGTAAATGCTATTTTTTCTATTTGGGCTCTATCCCCACCTATCAATTACTCCTTACCCCCTACCCCACCCTATGTGCTGCATATAAACCTATATTTTCCTAGCTACCATCAGTTCTGAGCAAGGGTTGCCAGATCCAAAATGTTAGCTCTGATTTGTCTTCACAGATGTGCCAGACCTGCTGAGCTTTTCCAGCAAATTCTGTCTTTGTTCCTGATTTACAGCATCTGCAGTTCGTTTGGTTTGTAAAACATTTGTTTGTGTTCATGAACAATCCAGCAGAACACTTGGACCATGTGTTGCAAACTGGCCTTGCAAAACAAAATATTACTATATTGCCCTTTATGTTGTGTGGAATGAAGGAATTACATTTTAACAATAATTTTGGAGCACAGCTCGAAAGGAATTGGTATCATAAACATTCTTCCTTGAAAATAAACAGTTTTTGAAAATAATATTTGGTAACAGCAGTCTGGGCCTATATTACATTTGGATTATTTACAAAGGCAGCAAAAAATTAAATAAGAAAAGCGTAAAGAAATTTGGGGAGTCCACCACTATTTCCATACCTAGTGAAAAAATTAAGGGGTGCCTGTTGTGGGTGTGGTCTGGAGGAATATTGCAGGTAGTAGAAATGGCAATTCTAGATTTGGGGACCAGTAACTTACCAGGGTTATCACATCTGAGCATCAAGAGATGTTGATTAGGAGGTGGACCCATCCACCCTTTGATTTGCTACAGGATGCCAAGCAGTCAATCCAATGGATTGAGTAACCCTCAGGTTGTAAGGCACAGTCAGTTGAAGCTGTAATGAGCCATGTCTCTGTAAAACAGAACACAAACATTCACTTTGTTAGAAAGATTTCTCCTTATAAGACCTAGCAAGTTTTCTCAAGCCTTCTTACCAAACTCTCCTTATTAACAACCTACCAAGACACCATATGGTGTACGTCTTGTCCAGTGCTAGCCCAAAACTACCAACCACCATTACAAGAAGAACTCATCACTGTCAGGATACCCCAGAGTAGACTGGCTTCCCTGGTGCCAGTGTGTGCTTTAAAATACCATTGTGTATTCAGACAAGCATAGTCAGTCCAGAACTGTCCTGCATAGTTCTTAGCAAGAGAAATTGTTACACATTTTCTCATTGCAGCAGGAAATATCACACAATAAAGCATGAAGAGCCAAGCCAAAATCCTGATCTTGACCATCCTATGGGGCTGACTGACTGTGTCCAAGCCAGTGGATGGGTATCTCAGACTGCCTTTGACTTACTGCTTTGGGACCTCCTGGCTGACCAATGTTTCCCATGATTTGACTAATGATTGCTGACAACTGCAAGTTTACTGGCATTGTGCCTATGCTGAATGACAAGGCAATATAACAATCCTGTGATCCTGGTAACTGACTAATGGGGCATACTGCAAAAGAGCAGGGAGGGGCAAGGCAGGGCAGAGATGCTGTGAACATCCAGGTGGGGTCAAAAGTGAGTAAGTGTGAAGAAAGTAAGTCAGCACCGCTGAGATGCAACCTTGTCTAATCATAAGCTTATGTACACATGTAAAGTGTTCTTGCAGCAACATTATCATGATGCATTGATAGACATCCTCTTTGGCCACAGGTAGGGACTGGACAATAGCCAATATTGTCCCATTGTTTAAGAAAGGTAGTAGGGATAATCTGGGAAATTTCAGGCCTGTGAGTCTCACGTCAGTGGTAGGGAAATTATTGCAAAAGATTCTCAGGGACAAGATCTATATGCATTTAAAAGCAAATGGACTATTAACGATTAGTGGTTTTGTGTGGGGGAGGTTGTGCCTCACTAACTTGATTGAGTTTTTTGAGGAGGTGATGAAGATAATTGATGAGGGTAATGCACTTCATTTTGTCTCCATGCGCCTCACTAAAGCCTTTGATGAGGTCTTTAACAGCTAACTGGGTCAAAAGGTGAAGTGATGAAGATGGATGCAGAACTGGCTTAATCATAGGAGACAGAAGGTAGCGGTGGAAGGATGCTTTTTGGAATGGAGGGTCGTGACTAGTGGTGTTCCACAGGGATCAGTGCTGGGACCTCTGCTGTCAGTGCTCTAGATGAATGATTTGGAGGAAAACATGGCTGGTCCAACTAGTAAGTTGGCGGACAATACAAAGATTGGTGGACTAGCAGATAGCAAGGAAGATTGTCAGAGGATACAGTGGGATATAAATCAGTTGGAGGCATGGATGGAAAAATGGCAGACGGAGTTTAATCCAGCCTAATGTGAGATGATGCATTTTGGAAAGTCAAGTACAGGTGGACGTTATACAATGAATGGCAGAACCCTTAGGAATATTGATATGCAGAGGGATCTGGGTGTGCAGGTCCACAGATTGCATGCTTACCTTCATTGGAAGGGGCATTGAGTATAAGAATAGGCAAGTTATGCTGCAGCTTTATAAAACTGTAGTTAGACCACACTTGGAATATTACCTACAGTTCTGGTCACCATGCTATCAGAAGGATGCGGATGCTGTGGTGAGGGTACAGAAAATGTTATCAAAGATGTTGCCAGGTATGGGGGATTTTGACAATAAAGAAAGGTTGGATAGACTGGGTTTGTTTAGACTGGAATGCAAGAGGTTGAGGGGCGACATGATGGAAGTTTGTAAGTTTGTGAATGGCATGGAAAGAGTGGAAAATATGAGGCTTTTTCCCAGGGTGGAGGGGTCAATTACTATTGGACATAGGTTTGATGTGCGGGGCGTGGATGTTTAAAAGAGATGTGTGAGGCAGTTTTACGCGCAAAGTGTGGTTAGTACCTGGAACATGCTGCCAGAGGAGGTGGTGGAGGCAGAAACAATAGCAGCTTTCAAGAAACAGCTGGACAAATACATGAATAAGAAGGGAATAAAGGGATCCAGATCCTGTAAGTGAAGACAGTTTTAGTATGGAAGGGAAAAGCGTGTTGGCGCAGGCTTGGAAGGCTGAAGGGCCTGTTCTTGTGTTGTATTGTTCTTTGTTCTTTGTTCTTTGTTCTTTGATGGTTGCTCATCTGTCTCGAGGTCCAGCATGGCAATACAGAAGCACATTGTAAATGGATTGGATATGTGCCATGGTGATTTGGTGTGTCTGTCACTTGTCAGATGCCAGCATCCATTGATATCTGTTGAACTGGCAGCACGGTGGCTCAGTGGTTAGCACTGTAGCCTCACAGCACTAGGGACCCACGTTCGATTCCAGCCTCGGGCAACTGTCTGTGCGGAGTTTGCACATTGTCCCCATGTCTGCGTGGGTTTTCTCTGGGTGCTCCGGTTTCCTCCCACAGTCCAGAGAAATGCAGGCTAGGTGGATTGGCCATGCTAAATTCCCCATAGTGTTCAGGAGTGTGTGGGTTATAGTGGGATGGGTCTGGGTGGGATGCTGTAAGGGGCAGTGTGGACTTGTTGGGCTGAAGGGCCTGTTTCCGCACTGTAGGGAATCTAAAAAACTTGCAGCTGCTGCCAGGTAGATGGATAAGCAAATGGCCAGCTGACTTGCCATGTACTCGCTTCAAGTTTCACTTTGGGAATTGTGAACATTTAGTTTCCTTGTGCCAGAAGAGGATGGGAAACTGCATATGAATGAGGTGAGATTTGTAATTAATGAGGTCGACAATAAACAACATAGGGGCAGCACGATAACTTAGTGGTTAGCAGCGCTGACTCACAGCGCCACGGACCTGGGTTTGATTCCACCCTCAGGCGGGCGACTGTCTGTGTGGAGTTTGCACACTCTCGCCGTGTCTCCGTGGGTTTCCTCTGGGTGTTCCGGTTTCCTCCCACAGTCCAAAGATGTGCAGGCTCAGTGGATTGGCCACGCTAAATTGCCCGTAGCATTCAGGGATGTGTGGATTAGGTAGATTATAGGGGGATGGGTCTGGGTGGGATGCTCTCAGCGTCTGTGTGGATGTATTGGGCCGAAGGGCCTGTTTCCACACTGTAAGGATTCTATGATCCCCTTTAATAAGCTTCTCGTTGCTCCCTAGTGAGAATGCCATCTCAATGCCCACAACCCTGTTTGAAAATGCAACATCTTGCTTCTGATGTCACAAAAGACTCACCCAACCTCTCATGCAATTCTCCCAGATATCTAGCCAGAGCACTTAATAAAACATAAAACATAGAACTGTACAGACCATGATGTTGTGCTCAATATGAGGCCAAATTAAACCAATCCATATGCCTGCCCTTAGTCCATATCCCTCCATTTCATGCATATTCACCTTCTTATCTGAAAGTCCCTTAAAATGCCCCTTTCGTATCTGCCTCCACCACCATCTCTGACAGCACGTTCCAGACTTCTACCACCCTCTGTGAAAAACTTGCCTCCCATATGTCCATTGAACTGTCCCCCTCTCACCATAAATGCATAACGTTAGATATTTCAACTCTGGGAAGAAGATTCTGACTGTCAACCCTATTATGGTATCATATATTTTTATAGTCTTCTGTCAAGACTCTCCATCAGCCTCAGCCATTCCAGAAAAAAAACCCAAGATTTTCTAGCTTCTCCTTGTAGCTGATACCCTCTAATCTAGGCAGTATCCAAGTAATCCTCATCTGTACCCTCTCCAAAGCCTCCACATTCTTCCTGTAATATGGCAACCAGAATTCATGCAATAATCTAAGTGTGGCCTAACCAAAGTCTTATAAAGCTCAGCATGACATCCCGAATCTTGTACTCAATTCCCTGCCCAATAAAGGCAAGAATGCCATATGCTTTCTATCTATCTACTTGCATGGCCACTTTCAGGAGCTATGGACTTAAACCCCAAAGATTACACTGTACATCAAAGCTATTCAGGGTCCTGCCATTAGCTGTGCACTTTTCCTTAACATTTGATCTCTCAGAGTGGAACATCTCACACTTACCTGGATTTAACTCCATCTGCCATTTCTCCGCTCATATCTGCAACTTATCTATATCCCATTATATCTTTTGATAACCTTCTACACTATTCACAACTCCACAGATCTTTGTACCATCTGCAAACCTACTTACCCACCCATCTACATGTTCATCCAATTTGTGGATATATGTCACAAACAGCAAAGGTGCCAGTATGGATCCCTGTGAAACACCACAAATCACAAACTTCCAGCCTGTAAAACACCCTTCCGCCACTACTCTCTTCCTCCTATGGGCAAGCCAATTCTGAATCCAGGTGGCCAATTCACTGTGGATCCCATGCATCTTAATCTTCTGGATGAGCCTACCATGAGGGATCTTGTCAAAAATCTTACTAAAATCCATGTAGACAACAGCCACTGCTCTGCACTCATCAATTACATTTGTCACGTCCTGGTAAAATTCAATCAATTTAGTAAGGCATGACGTGCCCTGCACAAAGCCATGCTGTCTGTCCCTAATAAGGCCATGCTTGTCCAAATGCGCATAAATCCTATTCACAAAAACTCTCTCCAATAGCATCTTAACAACCAATATGAGGCTCATGGTCTGTAGTTTCCTAGATTATCAGTATTTCCATTCTTGGACAGAGAAACAACATTAGTTGTTCTCCTCCGGGACCTTTCCTGTGGCTAGTGGCTAGAGGAACAAAGGTCCTGGTCAAGACCACAGCAATATCCCCTCTTGCCTCTCTCAAAAACCTGGGGTAGATACCAATGGGCCCTGTGCACTTATCCACCTGAATGCTCTTAAAGATATCCGTCACCACTTGTTTCTTGATCTCAAAATGTCCTAGTATTATAGCATGCTCCACACAAATCTCACTATCCTTCATATCATTCTCCAGGGTTAATACTAATGCAAAGTACTCATTTAGGATCTCACCCACATCCTCTGCCTCCAAACATAAGTTCTCTCCTTTGTCCTTGAGTAGTTCTACCCCCTCTCTAGTTATTCTCTTACTTTTAAGGTGTCTATAAAATGCCATGGGATTCTCTTAACCTGCCTTGCCAAGGTCATTTCATGGCCCCTTTCTTGCTTTCCTAATTCCCTGCTTGAGTACTTTCCAGCTTTCTTTATATTCCTCATGGGCCTCACCCGATTTCAGCTTCCTAAACCTTACATTGGCTTGTTTTTTCCTTTTGACTAAATGTACAAACTCCCTTGTTGTCTAAGGGTCCTTTATCTTGACATCCTTGTCTTTCCTCCTTATTGGAACATGCTGATGCTGAACACTCATCAGCAAGTTTAAAGTTTTTGCAAAGAATTGTAGCTTGGTTTGTGCGTGAGGTTGTTGACTTGCACGCCAAGCTGATTTGTTTTCATTCAGCCATTTCATCACCATGCTACGTAACATCATCATTGAGGCCTCCAATGAAGCAATGTTGTTCTACTCCACTTGGAATTTATATTGTCCGATCTGCTACGGTGAGTTGTGTCATTTCCAGTTCTTTTCTGTTTGGATTTGTATCTCGGGTTGATTTTTGGGTTGATTATGTTTGTTGATTGCATTATGGATTGAGAACCATGTCTCTAGAAATTCCCGTGCATGTCTATGTTTGGCTTGGGCTTCTCTGGCTATAATAACAACCAATATGAGGCTCACAGTCTATAGTTTCCTGGATTATCCCTATTTCCATCTTGAACAGAGGAACAACATTAGCTCCTCGCCAGTCCTCCCGAACTCTCCAGTGGCTAGTGACTAGAGGATAATCCAATCAAAGTGATTGCACCCATCATATATATGAGCTTTACCCTTATTGGATGAGCCCTTCAGTATGTCCTGTTTGAGTGTAGATGTAACATTCTCCCTGATTAGTAATGCAACTGGTATCTACCCGACAATATGAAAAATTGCCCAAGTATTTCCGGCACACAAAAAGCAGGACAAATTCAATCCTGCCAGTTACCGCCCCATCAATCTGCTCTTGATCATCAGTAAAATGATGGAAGGTGTCATTAACAGTGCTATCAAGCAGCACCTGCTCAGCAATAACCTGCTCTGTGACGCCCAGTTTAGGTTCCACCAGGGCCACTCAGTTCTGGCCTCATTACAGCCTTGGTCCAAACATGGACAAAACAGCTGAATTCTAGAGACGTGGTGAGAGTGACAGCCCTTGACATCAAGGTTGCACTCGACAGAATGTGGCATCAAGGAGCCCTAGGAAAACATGGAATCAGTAGGTGTCTGGGGGCAAACTGTCTGGTGATTGGAATCATACCCGACACATTGGAAGATGGTCATGGTTGTTAGAGGTTAGTCATCTCAGCTCCAGAACATCTCTGAAGGCGTTCCTCAGGGCAGTGTCCTTGGCCAAACCACCTTCAGCTGCTTTTTCAATGACCTTCCCTCCATCATAGACCAGAAGTGGGATATAAGCCAATTAATGCACAATGTTCAATACCATTTACAACTCCTCAGAGACTGAAGCAAGCCATGTCCAAATACAACATGATCTGGACAATGTCTAGGTTTGGTTGATGAGTAGCAAGTAACATTCATGGCACACAAATGCCAGGCTATGACCATCACAAATAAGGGTCAATTTCTCCTTCACCCCTTGGCATTCAATGGTGTTACCATCACTGAATACCCCACGATCAACATCCTGGGAGTTGGCATTGACCAGAAACTCAGCTGGACTCACCACAAAAACACAGCAACTACTACAAGAACAGGTCAGAATCGAGGAATACTGCGGCACGTAACTCATCTCCTATCTCCTCAAATCCAGCCTACCACCTACAAAGTACAAGTCAGGAGTATGAAGGAATACTCCTCTCTTGCCTGGTTAAGTGCAGACCTAACAACACTCAAAAGGCTTGACACCACCTAGGACAAAGCAGCCCACTTTATTGATACTACATCCACAAGCATCCACTCCCTCCTCCACCGATGCTCAGTAGCAGTAGTGTGTACCATCCACAAGATGCAATGCAGAAATTCACCAAAGATCCTCAGACAGCACCTTCCAAACCTATGACTACTTCCATCTAGTAGGACAAGGGCTGCAGATGCATGGGAACAGCACCAACCTCAAGTTCCCCTCCATGTCACTCACTATCCTGACTTGGAAATACATTGCCATTCCTTCACTGTTGTTGGGTCAAAATCCTGGAATTCCCTTCATAATGGCATTGTGGGTCAACCCACCGCAGGTGGATTGTAGTGGTTCAAGAAAGCAGCTCACCACCACCTTCTCAAGGGCAACTAGGGATGGGCAATAAATGTTGGTCAGCCAGCGAGACCCATATCCCACAAATGAATAATTTAAAAAACTCCACCTCTGTTACTTTCCTCTCTATCTTGTCTAAAACAATGAAAGCCTGGAATGTTGAGCAGTCAGTCCTGTTCCTCTCTCAACCAAGTCTTTGTAATGGCCGTAACAGCATAGTTTCACGTACTGATCCGGCTCTAAACTGCCTTACCTATAACAGTCCTAATGTTGAAGTAAATACACTTAGCCCATTAGTACCAACGTGTTCATTTACCTGTCTCTGCTTATCCTTTCTTTCTGATTTGCTGGTCCTAACATCTACTGTTCCCTCAATCTCTCCACTTGCTGACCTGCTGCTCTGGTTTCCAGCCCCCTGCCACTCTAGATATCACTCTGGCTCCTGTAAGATTGTACCCATGGATTTTATATGTATGAAATATAAGAAATATGTTTGTCATAGTGCATATTAAATTAACTCTGATGTGATGTGTAGGTGTTTATATGGTTATGTTTAATATTTGCAAAGCCATACTGAGAAATTATGATCAGATGGTAACTGATACTGAAAATCAGAGAGTTGAAATGACGAGAAGAATGTTGAGGAAAGTGAATTGGAAACCATATTTAAAGCAAAATAGACAAATGCATGTATTTAAGACAAGAAAAGCAGATAAGGGAAACAGTACATTCTACTTCCAAAAATGGAGATACAGTGCTAGACTTAAACCATTGTGGCTTTTTTAAGGATGTTAGTTAAAATAAAAGCAGAAGTTAGAGATATTAGTCTCGAAAGTGTCGTAGCTTTAACAGGAAATAAAGAAGTAAAATCTTTTAAAATTAGACTGCTCAGACATTTAAAGATGGAGTGCAATTTTTGAAGGAAGTTTGAATCACATTTGACTTCTCAAAATTTGTGTCTATAATAAGTATATCTATAGTAAACATTTTAAACTTTGATTCCACTCATGACTAGAGTTTTTAATGAAGGCAAGTCTTTGAGAAACACTGTTGCTGATCCCCATCTATGTATGCAGTCCATAAAGCTACCTTTCTGATAGTATTACTGGTTTTAAGCATAAATTATAATTTGTATTGGTATTCACCCAGGATAGGATATGGACGATAGTGAGGATAGTGTAGAGCATATGCTTGGGCATTTTGAGATCAAGAAAGAAGTGGTGTTGGATCTCTTGAAGAGCATTAATGTGGATAAGTTCCCAGGGCCCAATGGTATGTACTCCCTGGTTATTGAGAGACCCAAGAGAGGAGATCGCTGAGGCCTTGACCAAAATCTTTCAATCCTCGCTAGCCACTGGAAAGGTCCCAGCGGACTGGCTAGTAACTAATATTATTCCTCTGTTCAAGAAGGGAAATAGTGATAATCCAGGAAACTATAGACCAGTGAGTCTCACATCAGTGACTGGGAAGCTATTGGAGAGAAATCTTAGAGTTATGATCATTTAGAAAAGCAAGGCCTAATTAGGGACAGTCAGCATGCTTTTTGCAGGCAAGTCATGTCTTACTAAATTGATTGAATTTTTGTGGAGGTGACAAAGGTGATCGATGAGGGTAGAGCAGTGGATGTTGTTTTCGTGGATTTTAGTAAGGCTTTCAACAAGATCCCTCCTGATAGGCTCATCCAGAAGATTAAGATCCACAGTGAGTTGGATGCATGGATTCAGAATTGGCTTGCCCATAGAATGAAGGGAGTAGTGGTGGAAGGGTGTTATTCCGCGCGGTGGTCTTTGACTAGTGCTGTTCTGCAGGGATCTGTACTGGGACGTCTGTTATTTGTGATATATATAAATGATTTAGATAAAATGTAGATGGGTGGGTTAGTAAGTGTGTAAATGATACAAAGGTCAGTGGAGTTGTGGATTGCGTAGAAGGTCTTTGAAGGATACAGTGGGATAAAGATCAGTTGCAGATATAGGAGGAGAAATGGCAGATGGGTGTAATTCGGGTAAGTGTGAGGTCCCACACTTAGAGAGACCAAATGTTAAGAAAAAGCATACAGTTAATGGCAGGACCCTGAACAGCATTGTTATACAGTGGGATGGTGGAGTTTAAGTCCATAGCTCCTGAAAGTGGCCACACAAATAGATAGGGTGGTAAAGAAGGTTTATGGAATGCTTGCCTTTATTGTTTGGGGAATTGAGTACAAGAGTCAGGATATCATGTTGCAGCTTTATAAGACTTTGGTTAGGCCTCACTTAGAAGTTGCATTCAGTTCTGGTTGCTGCATTACAGGAAGGATGTGGATGCTTTGGAAAGGGTGCAGAAGAAGTTTACCTGGATACTGCCTGGATGAAAGGGTATAAGCTTTAAGGAGAAGCCCTTAAAACTTACGTCATTTTCTCTGGAGCAGCAGCGGCTGACTTAGTAGAAGTCTATAAAATTTTGAGATGCCAAATATGGTTGACAGTCAGAATCTTTTTCTCAGAGTTGAATTGTCTACTACTTGAGATATGCATTTCAGGTGAGAAGGTGAAAGTTCATAGGAGATGTGAGGGGAAAGATTTTTACACACAGAGTGATGGGCGTCTGAAACACGCTGCTAGGGGTGGAAGTGGAGGCTGACAGGCTAGGGGCATTAAGGGACTTTTAGAGAAGCAGATGAGTATGCAAGGATGTGGACCAAGGCCTGGTAGAAGGAATTAGTTTAATTTGGTGTCATTTAGCCACAGTATTGTAGGCCAAAGTTCTATTCCTGTGGTGTACAGTTCTATGTTCTATATTCTAAACATATAATATAGGAGCAGCACTAAGTTGTTTGACCCTTTTCAGACTGCTCCACCAATCAACATGATCATGTCTGATTATTCAAATTAGCACTCTGTTCCCACTTTCTCCACAAGCCTTTTATCCGTTTAGTCCTAAGAATTATATCTACATCTTTCTTGAAAGTCTTCAATGTTTTAGCCTTAATTGTTTCCAGTGGCAGAGAATTCCACAGGGTCATGAGTCTCTGAGTGAAGAAGTTAGAGTCATAGAATCATACAGGAGGATATTATCTTGTGATATTATCACTAAACTATTAATCCAGAGACTCAGGCAACATTCTGGGGACCTGAGTTCAAATCTGAGAAATTTCAAGAGAACTCCAGAAAGCAGTCCATTGTACCTCAGATTGGCATGGCAATGCTGCAGTTTGATTTCAATTAAAGAATCTAAAACTAAGAGTCTAGTGATGACCATGAAACCATTGTCAATTATTGGACAGACCCATCTGGTTTACTAAATTCCTTTAGGGAAGTAAACTGTTGTCCTTACCAGATCAGGCCTATATAGGATTCCTGTCCCATTGCAATGTGGTTGACTGTTAGGGTTAGGCAATAAATGATGGTCATATCCTGTGAATGAATAAAACAAAATACAGCATAGAAACAGGTCCGTCAGCCTACCATATTTATGTTGACCAACAGACTACACAACTACACCAAATTACACTAACCCCATTTTCCTGCAGCAGCTTCATGTGCTACATCCTGGCATTTTAAATAGTGATCCAGATGCTTCTTAAATGTTACAGAATACCTGCCTCCATCACTCTCTCAGACAGTGTATTCAGTATTTCCACCATCCTCTGGGAGAAGTATGTTTCTCCAGATCCCCTCTAAACCACTTAGTCCTCACATTAAACTTATCTATCTTGGCTTAGATACGTCTGCTATAGGGAAAAGATTCTCATGATCTACTCTGTCTATTCCTTTCAGAATTTTGCATATCTCAGCTTCCTCTGCTTCAGGAAAACAAATCCAACTTCTCCAGTTGCTCTTCGTGACTGAAACTCTTCATCCTAGGCAACATCCTGGTGAATCTGCTCTACACCCTGTCCGGTGCAATCATGTCCTTCTGGTAGTGTAGTAATCAGAACTGCATTCAGTATTCCATCTGTGGCCTAACCAGTGTGTAATAAAGTTGCAACAATATTTTTCTCCTCCTATATTCTATGCCCTGGCTAATGAAGGCAAGCATCCTGTATGTCTTATTGACCACCTTGTATACTTACGCTAGATCTATGGACTTGTACACCAAGGTCACTTTGTTCTTCAGTACTCCCCGAGGGACCTACCTTTCGTTGTGTATACTCTTCCCTTATTAGCCCTCCCAAAATGAAACATCTCACTCTTATCAGAATTAAATTTCATCTGCCATTGCTCTGCCCACTTTTTCGGCTGATTAATATTAAACTGTGGCCTAAGACCATCCTTCTCACTATTAGCAACACCACCAATTTTTGTGTCATCTTCATGCTTACTAATTATACCTTCTACATTCACATCCAAATCATTCCTGCTTATCTCTGTCTGAAAGACTACTCCTTATCCTTAGACTATGACCCCTAGTTCTGGACTCCCCTGATCATTAAGAACATCCTTCCAGCATCTACACTGTCTAATCCTGTTAGAATATTAAGACTACACCTGGAGCATTGCAGACAATTTTGGTTTCCTTTTGATCACCTCTTAAAATCTTGTTAAAATTTTATGCTTCTGATAGATTCCTCCCCACCCTACCCCAGTTTTATAAACTCTGAGTATGGTTCTAACTGATGCAGTCTCCCCCCAGAATACAGTCCCACTATCCAGAGAATCAGTCTGGTAAACCTTCTTTGCTTACCCTCAACAGCCAAAACATCCTCCCTCTGATAAGGAGACCAAAACTGTACAAAATTTCAGGTATTGCCTTAACAGTGCCATGTACTGTGCAGCAAGACATCCCAGCTCCTTTACTCAAATCCTCTCACTATAAAGACGAACATACCATTTGCCTTATTCACCCCCTGCTGCATCTGCACGTTTACTCTCAATGACTGGTGCATGAGGACACCTAGGTTTTGTTGTATACCTCCCCTTCTCAATTTATCCCCATACAGATAATAATTTTCCTCCCTATTTTTGCTACCAAAGTTGATAATTTAATTTTTATCCACATTATGCAGCATCTGGTATGTATTTGCACACCTACTAGTCAAGATCACGTGGAAGCTTCTCTGCATATTCCTCATAACAAACCCTTCGACCCAGCTTTCTGTCATTTGCAAATTTGGAGATGTAGTCTCCTCATTTAAATCAACCATATATATTGTGTATAACCAGAGTTTAATCACTCATCCCTGGGTACCTCACTAATTATTGCCTGCCACTCAAACAAAGACTCAAGTGTCACCCCTGTCTGCTAATCCGTTCCCAATCCATTTCAGTACACGACCTCCAATGCTATGCACTTTAATTCTACATGATAATCTCTTATGTGGGACCTTACTGAAAACTTCCTGAGAATCTAAGCGAACCATATCCAGTGACTCTCCCTCATCCATTCTACTAGTTACACCCTTAAAAATATTTTGCCTTTGGTCTTTCATCTTGCAACTTTGTGAAATACTGATCAAACACACATGACTCTGGCAGGGTCAAATAGTTTGCATGAATTACAAATTGTGATTAGCCAATCTGTTCAGCAACTCAAAACAAAAGCTATGGATTCTTCATAATTTGACAATTCAATGTTCCATGGCTTTCTTCAATTTGAGTAATAACATTCAAACTTGCTAGTATGAATGATCCATAAAAAATGACCAATTATCCAGCTATTTAGAAATACTGGCACACTGCAATAAAGCACCTGTCTTAACTTCCAAACAATGTCAAATAGCCAGAGAAAATCAATAGCTATAATTTGACTCCTTTTCTACCGTAAATACTGAGGCAAATTCAACATGTCTACTTTTTCTTCATAGTCACTGACAATATCTCCAGTTTCAGTCTTTAGTAGGACAACACTACTCCTGGCTATCCGCCTTCCCTTCTCATAATTTTAAAGCATCTTCTTATTGATTTTGATATCTCTGCAAGTTTTCTTTCACAATCCCTTTTAGTATTTCCAATAAACTACTTTGTTGCCGTTTGCTGGTCTTCATATCTTTGCAATTTACTGGGATTGTGCTGTTATTCACATTTTTGTGAGCCCTTTCTTTTACTTTTATGCTGCTCCTATCTCTTTAGTTGTCGATGATTATTTTATTCTGTGAGGTAGAGCTTTATTCTGTCAGGGTTAGGGTTTTCCCTGGAGGCATAAACTGCATTTGAATTGTGTTTAACATGAATGTAAAAATCTTCAACTGATTTTCAGTCATTTTATCCATTAGCAAATTTTCCCAGTTTACTTTGAACAGTCTCTGTCTCATAGAATCCCGACAGAGTGGAAGCAGGCCATTCAGCCTATCAAGTCCACATCGACCCTCTGAATATCATCCCACCCAGATCCATTCCCCTACTTGATCCCTGTAACACTGCGCTTCTCATGGCTAATCCAACTAGCCTTCACAACCCTGGATACGATGGGCAAATTAGCATGGCCAATCCACCTAACCTGCACATCTTTGGACTGTGGGATGGAACCATAGCACCCAGAGGAAACCCATGCGGACATGGGAAGAATGTGTAAACTTCACACAGATGGTCGCCCAAGAGTGGAAATGAATCTGAGTCCCTGGCACTGTGAGGCAACAGTACTAACCACTGAGCCATCATGCTATCCCTTATTTCATTAACATCGGTCTTATCTAAAACTAAAGCCCCAGTAGCTGCTTCATGCTTTTCACTTTCAAATGCTACATTCAAATCAATCATATTATGATTGCAATTTGATACATGTTCACACACAGTTAGGCCTCTTGTTGCATGCAGGACATATTGCTATAGGAATGATCCGTGGATTTTGATATTTGGTATCTGCCAACCCCTGTTGACCACTTTGACATCTCTCTGTTATTCGGGCAATGTGTTCTGAAAGCACTGACTTGCATTGCAGGACACAACAGTAACAAGCATTATTAGCATTGGAAATTTACAAAAGGACAGTTTGCTACCGTGGACCGGCATTCAGCTTATAAATTGGGCCAGGCAACATCTCAGGGATGCTCACTTGCACTCTTAATGATTGCTCACCTTCTGCACAATTTCAGTATGTAAGCCTTGCCCAGCCATGTCAATTAGTGTAGTCACACAACCAAGCAGCTTGCTTTGCTGGTCAGCAGTACTCAGTCAAGGGGGTGTACATCTTGTTGTAAGCAAGATCAATATCACATCAATACATCAATATCACATTGCACCATGTGCCAACAGCTTATATGGCAAACACACTACATATGCAGCAAAAAAGTAGCCATCTATCAAAGTCTTAGTCATCACTGCAATCCACGAAGGCGCCAGTCAGTCAGGGGTCTAGGCGCAGTAAGTCAACAGCAGCCTCCCATACCAGTCCAGGGGATTGGCATCAGCCAGGCATCCAGTCAAGTAGACCTCAGTGAGGAAATCTGTGCCTTTGCAGTCTGGAATGAGGGTCATAGTCTATCCTGTAATTTCCTGCCTCACTCTGTACACTATCGATGAACATCTCAGTGTTGCAGATGCTCCACGGTGACTCCAGCCACTTCTCCAGTTCTAAGACTTGGACTTCAAGTAAATGTAGTTGGATACACATCTTTAACATGTAGCCATCGTGGACATTGGAAGTGTCCCTGACTCCCCACATTACACAGAGTTGCATTTCATCTGGCTCACCTGCACTGCTCAGTCTCAGTAAGGACTACTGTATAATATACCACTACTTTCAAACAATACAAAGTTTCGTCACCAAATTTGAACAGTAATTAAGCTTCAACCACATTCCTTGCAGTTATAGAGTCATTGGGTCATGCTGCGTGAAAACAGACATCCATGCTGTCCAAGGTTCCCAAACTAAACTAGTTCAACTTGCCTGCATTTGGCCCATATTGCGCTAAACCTTTCTTATTCAAAGACCTATCCAAATGTCTTTCCAATGTTGTAAGTCTACCTGCATCTATCACTTCTTCTGGCAGTTTGTTCCACATATTTGACCTACCAGAGGAAAGCCATAGTAGTCAGTTCTCTGGCACTGAGCCTGACACTGTGGCAAAGAAGGGAAGGGGGCAGAATAGAAAAGTACTCGTGGTAGGGGACTCGATAGTTAGGGGAATCGACAGGAGATTTTGTGGGCAAGATCGGGATTCCCGGAAGGTATGTTGCCTCCCTGGTGCCAGGGTCCGGGACGTCTCCGATCGGGTGTATAAAGTTCTGAAAGGGGAGGGTGAACAGCCAGAAATCGTGTTACATATTGGCACAAATGATATAGCCAGAAATAGGTTTGAGGATATAAAAAGTGATTTCAGGGAGTTAGGATGGAAGCTGCAGAGCAGGACGAACAGAGTAGTGTTCTCTGGTTTACTACCGGTGCCACGAGATAGCGAGGTGAGGAACAGGGAGCGGGCGCAGCTGAACACGTGGCTACGCAGCTGGTGTAGGAGGGAGGGTTTCAGATATGTTGATAATTGGGATGCCTTCTGGGGAAGGTGGGACCTGTACAAGAAGGATGGGTTGCATCTGAACTGGAAGGGGACCAATGTCCTGGGTGGAAGGTTTGCTCGAGTAGTTCGAGAGGGTTTAAACTAGTATGGCAGGGGGGTGGGAACCTGAGCTGTATACCAGAGGTGAGCGTTGATGCAGGTGAGGCAGTAGCAAGAGGTAGACCAGCTAGTGGGAAGGATTTTCCTGGGAAGGAACCAAGGGATCGGTTAAAGTGTGTTTGCTTTAATGCAAGGAGTATCAGGAATAAAAGTGATGAACTTAGAGCATGGATCAGTACCTGGTGCTATGATGTTGTGGCCATAACAGAGACATGGGTTTCTCATGGGCTGGAATGGTTGCTGGATATTCCAGGGTTTAGAACATTTAAAAAGAATAGGGAGGGGGGAAAAAGAGGAGGGGGTGTAGCACTACTAATCAGAGAGGGTATCACAGCTACAGAAGCTTCCATTGTCGAGGAAGATCTGCCTACTGAGTCAGTATGGGTGGAAATTAGGAACAGCAAGGGAGTAGTCACCTCGTTAGGGGTTTACTACAGGCCCCCCAATAGCAGCAGGGAGATTGTAGAAAGCATAGGTCGACAGATTTTGGAAAAGTGTGGACGCAGTAGGGTTGTTGTAATGGGTGACTTTAACTTTCCTAATATTGATTGGAACCTCCTTCGAGCAGAAGATTTGAATGGAGCTGTTTTTGTAAGGTGTGTTCAGGAGGGTTTCCTAACGCAGTACGTTGACAGGCCGACGAGGGGAGAGGCCATTCTAGACTTGGTGCTCGGAAACGAGCCGGGGCAGGTATCAGATCTTGTGGTGGGAGAGCATTTTGGTGATAGTGACCATAACAGTCTCTCATTCTACATAGCTATGGAGAAGGAGAGGATTAGGCAGAATGGGAGGATATTTAATTGGGGAAGAGGAAACTATGATGCGATTAGACACGAGTTAGGAAGCATGGACTGGGAGCAGTTGTTCCATGGTAAGGGAACTATAGACATGTGGAGATGGTTTAAGGAACAGTTGTTGGGAGTGATGAGTAAATATGTCCCTCTGAGACAGGCAAGACGGGGTAAGATAAAGGAACCTTGGATGACGAGAGCGGTGGAGCTTCTAGTGAAAAGGAAGAAGGTAGCTTACATAAGGTGGAGGAAGCTAGGGTCAAGTTCAACTAGAGGGGATTACATGCAGGCAAGGAAGGAGCTCAAAAATGGTCTGAGGAGAGCCAGGAGGGGGCACGAGAAAGGCTTGGCAGAAGGAATCCGGGAAAACACAAAGGCATTTTACACTTACGTGAGGAATAAGAGAATGGTCAAAGAAAGAGTAGGGCCGATCAGGGATAGCATAGGGAACTTGTGTGTGGAGCCTGAGGAGGTAGGGGAAGCCCTAAATGAGTTTTTTGCTTCTGTCTTTACGAAAGAAACGACCTGTGTAGTGAATGAAACCTTTGAAGAGCAGGTGTGCATGCTGGAATGGATAGAGATAGAGGAAGCTGATGTACTGAAAATTTTGTCAAACATTAAGATTGACAAGTCGCCAGGCCCGGATCAGATTTGTCCTCGGCTGCTTTGGGAAGCGAGAAATGCAATTGCTTCGCCACTTGCGAAGATCTTTGCATCCTCGCTCTCCACTGGAGTCGTACCTGAGGACTGGAGAGAGGCAAATGTAATTCCTCTCTTCAAGAAAGGAAATAGGGAAATCCCCGGCAATTATAGACCGGTAAGTCTCACGTCTGTCGTCTGCAAGGTGTTAGAAAGGATTCTGAGGGATAAGATTTATGACCATCTGGAAGAGCATGGCTTGATCAAATACAGTCAACACGGCTTTGTGAGGGGTAGGTCATGCCTTACAAACCTTATCGAGTTTTTTGAGGATGTGACTAGTAAGGTTGATGAGGGTCAAGCTGTGGATGTGGTGTATATGGACTTCAGTAAGGCATTTGATAAGGTTCCCCATGGAAGGCTCATTCAGAAGGTCAGGAGGAATGGGATACAGGGGAACTTAGCTGCTTGGATACAGAATTGGCTGGCCAACAGAAGACAGCGAGTGGTAGTAGAAGGAAAATATTCTGCCTGGAAGTCAGTGGTGAGTGGGGTTCCACAGGGCTCTGTCCTTGGGCCTCTACTGTTTGTAATTTTTATTAATGACTTGGACGAGGGAATTGAAGGATGGGTCAGCAAGTTTGCAGACGACACAAAGGTCGGAGGTGTCGTTGACAGTGTAGAGGGCTGTTGTAGGCTGCAGCGGGACATTGACAGGATGCAGAGATGGGCTGAGAGGTGGCAGATGGAGTTCAACCTGGATAAATGCGAGGTGATGCATTTTGGAAGGTCGAATTTGAAAGCTGAGTACAGGATTAAGGATAGGATTCTTGGCAGCGTGGAGGAACAGAGGGATCTTGGTGTGCAGATACATAGATCCCTTAAAATGGCCACCCAAGTGGACAGGGTTGTTAAGAAAGCATATGGTGTTTTGGCTTTCATTAACAGGGGGATTGAGTTTAAGAGTCGTGAGATCTTGTTGCAGCTCTATAAAACTTTGGTTAGGCCGCACTTGGAATACTGCGTCCAGTTCTGGGCGCCCTATTATAGGAAAGATGTGGATGCTTTGGAGAGGGTTCAGAGGAGGTTTACCAGGATGCTGCCTGGACTGGAGGGCTTATCTTATGAAGAGAGGTTGACTGAGCTCGGTCTCTTTTCATTGGAGAAAAGGAGGAGGAGAGGGGACCTAATTGAGGTATACAAGATAATGAGAGGCATAGATAGAGTCGATAGCCAGAGACTATTTCCCAGGGCAGAAATGGCTAGCACGAGGGGTCATAGTTTTAAGCTGGTTGGTGGAAAGTATAGAGGGGATGTCAGAGGCAGGTTCTTTACGCAGAGAGTTGTGAGAGCATGGAATGCGTTGCCAGCAGCAGTTGTGGAAGCAAGGTCATTGGGGTCATTTAAGAGACTGCTGGACATGCATATGGTCACAGAAATTTGAGGGTGCATCCATGAGGATCAATGGTCGGCACAACATTGTGGGCTGAAGGGCCTGTTCTGTGCTGTACTGTTCTATGTTCTATGTTCTATATGGGCCACCCTCTGTCAAAAAGTTGCTCCTCAGGTCCCTTTTAAACCTTTCTCCACTCACCTTAAAAATATTGCCCTAGTTTGAAATTCTCACCCTAGGGAAAAGGGCTTTGCTATTCACCTTATCTATACCCTTGGTGATTTTATAAACTTTTATAATGTCACCCCTCAACATCGTACACTCCAGTGAGAAATGCCCAGCCTATCCAGCCTCTCCTCATAACTTAAACCCTCCTGTCCTAGCAACACCCTAGTAAGTCTTTCCTGAACCCTTTCCAACTTAATAATTTCCTTCCTCTATCAGGGCTACCAGCATTGTGCATAGTATGCCATAAATTGCCACACCAGCATCGAATACAACCTCAATATGATGTCCCACGTCCTATACTCAGTGGTCTGAGCAAGAAAGGCAAGCGTGCTGAATACCTTCTTAACCACCCTGTCAACCTCTGACACAACTTGCAAAGAATTATGTAGCTGAACCCCGGGTCTCTCGACAACACTACCCAGGACCCTACCATTAACCATGTAAGTTCTGCCCTTATTTGTTTTCCAAAATGCAACACCTCACATTTGTCCAAATTAATCTTCAGCCTATTGGCCCTATTGATCAAAATTCCTTTGTAAACTTGGATAACATTCTTCACTGAGCACCATACCACCAATTTTGGTGTAATCCACAAACTTGCTAATCATGCCCCCTAAATTCTCATGTAAATCATTTATGCAAATGACAAATTAAAGGGGACACAGCACTGATTCATGTAGAACACCATTGGTCACAGGCCTCCAGTCGAAAAACAAACGTCCATCTTCACCTTCTGTTTCCTACCATTTAAACCTATTTTATATCCAATTGGCAAGACCCTCCCCCGCCCAACTGAATCCTGTGTGATCTAATTTTACTAATTAATCTACCACATGTAACCTTGGCAAAGACCTTGCTAAAATCCACATAGACAACATCTAGTGCTCTGACCTCATCAATCTATTAGGTTATGTCCTCAAAAAACAATAACATTTATGAGATGCAATTTCCCACGCACAAAGTCATGCTAACTATCCATATTCAGTCGATGCCTCTCCAAATGTATGTAAATCCTATCTCTGAACATTCCCTCCAACAACATACCGACCAATGATGTCAGACTCACCAGTCTATAGTTTCTAGGCTTCTCCTTACAGCTTTTCTTAAATAATGGCACAACATTAGCCACTCTCCAATCCTCCAGCACTTCATGTGTGGCTGCAGATTATATAAAAATATCTGTTAGGGGCCCTGAAATTTCTTCCCTGACTTCCCATAAAATCCTGAGATACACTTAATTTATTCACTTTTATGTTTTTAAGACCTCCAGCACCATCTCTTTCATAATGTGGATTATTTTCAAAGTATCAATATTTATTTGCCTCAATCCCCTCATCTCCATTTCTTTTTCCACAGTAGAAACTAACACAAAATATTCACTTAGTATCTGTCCCAACTTCTGTGGTTCCACACATGGATGTCCTCAGAGTCATACAGCATGGAAACAGAACCTTCAGTTCAATCAACCAATGCCGAACATAATACCAAACTAAACAAATTACAGAGATAATGGGAACTGCAGATGCTGGAGAATTCCAAGATAATAAAATGTGAGGCTGGATGAACACAGCAGGCCAAGCAGCATCTCAGGAGCACAAAAGCTGACGTTTCGGGCCTAGACCCTTCATCAGAGAGGGGGATGGGGAGAGGGAACTGGAATAAATAGGGAGAGAGGGGGAGGCGGACCGAAGATGGAGAGTAAAGAAGATAGGTGGAGAGAGTGTAGGTGGGGAGGTAGGGAGGGGATAGGTCAGTCCAGGGAAGACGGACAGGTCAAGGAGGTGGGATGAGGTTAGTAGGTAGCTGGGGGTGCGGCTTGGGGTGGGAGGAAGGGATGGGTGAGAGGAAGAACCGGTTAGGGAGGCAGAGACAGGTTGGACTGGTTTTGGGATGCAGTGGGTGGGGGGGAAGAGCTGGGCTGGTTGTGTGGTGCAGTGGGGGGAGGGGACGAACTGGGCTGGTTTAGGGATGCAGTAGGGGAAGGGGAGATTTTGAAACTGGTGAAGTCCACATTGATACCATATGGCTGCAGGGTTCCCAGGCGGAATATGAGTTGCTGTTCCTGCAACCTTCGGGTGGCATCATTGTGGCACTGCAGGAGGCCCATGATGGACATGTCATCTAGAGAATGGGAGGGGGAGTGGAAATGGTTTGCGACTGGGAGGTGCAGTTGTTTGTTGCGAACTGAGCGGAGGTGTTCTGCAAAGCAGTCCCCAAGCCTCCGCTTGGTTTCCCCAATGTAGAGGAAGCCGCACCGGGTACAGTGGATGCAGTATACCACATTGGCAGATGTGCAGGTGAACCTCTGCTTAATGTGGAATGTCATCTCGGGGCCTGGGATGGGGGTGAGGGAGGAGGTGTGGGGACAGGTGTAGCATTTCCTGCGGTTGCAGGGGAAGGTGCCGGGTGTGGTGGGGTTAGAGGGCAGTGTGGAGCGAACAAGGGAGTCACGGAGAGAGTGGTCTCTCCGGAAAGCTGACAGGGGAGGAGATGGAAAAATGTCTTGGGTGGTGGGGTCGGATTGTAAATGGCGGAAGTGTCGGAGGATAATGCGTTGTATCCGGAGGTTGGTAGCGTGGTATGTGAGAACGACGGGGATCCTCTTGGGGCGGTTGTGGCGGGGGCGGGTTGTGAGGGATGTGTTGCGGGAAATACGGGAGACGCGGTCAAGGGCGTTCTCGATCACTGTGGGGGGAAAGTTGCGGTTCTTAAAGAACTTGGACATCTGGGATGTGCGGGAGTGGAATGTCTTATCGTGGGAGCAGATGCGGCGGAGGCAGAGGAATTGGGAATAGGGGATGGAATTTTTGCAGGAGAGTGGGTGGGAGGAGGTGTATTCTAGGTAGCTGTGGGAGTCGGTGGGCTTGAAATGGACATCAGTTACAAGCTGGTTGCCTGAGATGGAGACTGAGAGGTCCAGGAAGGTGAGGGATGTGCTGGAGATGGCCCAGGTGAACTGAAGGTTGGGGTGGAAGGTGTTGGTGAAGTGGATGAACTGTTCGAGCTCCTCTGGGGAGCAAGAGGCGACGCCGATACAGTCATCAATGTACCGGAGGAAGAGGTGGGGTTTGGGGCCTGTGTAGGTGTGGAAGAGGGACTGTTCCACGTAACCTACAAAGAGGCAGGCATAGCTGGGGCCCATGCGGGTGCCCATGGCCACCCCCTTAGTCTGTAGGAAGTGGGAGGAGTCAAAAGAGAAGTTGTTGAGTGTGAGGACGAGTTCAGCTAGGCGGATGAGAGTGTCGGTGGAGGGGGACTGGTCGGGCCTGCGGGATAGGAAGAAGCGGAGGGCCTTGAGGCCATCTCCATGCGGAATGCAGGTGTACAGGGACTGGACGTCCATGGTGAATATGAGGTGTTGGGGGCCAGGGAATTGGAAGTCCTGGAGGAGGTGGAGGGCGTGGGTGGTGTCACGGACGTAGGTAGGGAGTTCCTGGACCAAAGGGGAGAAAATGGAGTCCAGATAGGTGGAGATGAGTTCGGTGGGGCAGGAGCAGGCTGAGACGATGGGTCGACCAGGGCAGGCAGGTTTGTGGATTTTGGGAAGGAGATAGAAACGGGCCATGCGGGGTTGGGGAACAATGAGGTTGGAGGCTGTGGGTGGGAGGTCCCCTGTGGTGATGAGGTCGTGAATGGTGTTGGAGATGATGGTTTGGTGCTCGGGTGTGGGGTCATGATCGAGGAGGCGGTAGGAGGTGGTGTTGGAGAGTTGGCGTCTGGCCTCGGCGATGTAGAGGTCAATGCGCCATACTACCACTGCGCCACCCTTGTCTGCGGGTTTGATGGTGAGGTTGGGGTTGGAGCGGAGGGCTGCCCGTTCTGCGGTGGAGAGGTTGGAGTGGGTGAGAGGGGTGGAGAGGTTGAGGCGGTTAATGTCTCGATGGCAGTTGGAGATGAAGAGGTCGAGGGAGGGTAGGAGGCCTGGGGGTGGTGTCCAGGAGGAGGACTTGTGTTGGAAGCGGGTGAAGGGGTCAGTGGAAGGAGGGTTGGGTTCCCGGTTGAAGAAGTAGGCATGGAGGCGAAGACGGCGGAAAAACTGCTCTATATCCAACCGTGACTGGTATTCGTTGATGTGTGGTTGTAGGGGGACAAAGGTGAGCCCCTTGCTAAGGACTGACCATTCGTCCTCAGTCAGTGGGAGGTCTGGGGGGATGGTGAAGATGCGGCAGGTCTCAGTGTGGCTGTCTCCTCTAGGGTTGCTGGCTGTGGAGGTTGTGGGCGGAGCGATGAGGTCGTCGGCCGTGGGCGGGGTTCCGTCGGCCGTGGGCGGGGTTCTGTCGGCGTCGGCCGTGGGCGGGGTTCCGTCGGCGTCGGCCGTGGGCGGGGTTCCGTCGGCCGTGGGCGGGGTTCCGTCGGCGTCGACCGTGGGCGGGGTTCCGTCGGCAGTTGGAGGATGGGGGTGGGCGGCAGCAGCTGCGGTGAGGGTGGTGTGTGGGGTGTTGTACCTGGACGTGGAGGTGGTGACTGCAGCAGCGGTTCCGGAAGTTCTGTGGCCGGCGGAGGCGGATGTGACGTCATCGGTGGGGTCTCCGGCCATGTCCTCATGGTCAATGGCGGCGGGTGCATGGTGGGGGAGGGGCAGGGACAGAGTCGGGATTTGGGAGGCACAGGAATCCTCTTGTGGGTGGCAGGGGCCCGTGAGTTGGTTGTACTTACGATTTTTGGTGTCCAGTAAAGCTGAGTGGAACTGGGTGTTCAGTCTGTGGATCCTGCGGAGGATGAAAAACAGCAGAGGTCCTTTGCAGGTCTGGGAGAGGGAAGCACTGAGCTGGGGCAGGCTGGATTGCAGTGTGTGGAGGTGCCGGTGCATGGCTGCGAGTGTCTGTTTCAGGACTCGCAGGGAGAAACGCTTCTGAAGGGTCTGAATATTCTGGGTGTAGAGGTGGTCACGGTTGGGACCAAATTGGGAAGGCTGAAATGTGGACTGTAGTCCCTTGGGGATGATCTGGTTCCGTAGGCAGGTGCTGAGGAAGGTGATGTGGCTGTGGTACCTGGTTTGCTTCAGGACATGGTCGAGCAGTTTCAAGGCCGAAGAGATTACAAGAGAGTTACAATGGGAGAGAGATTCCCTGAGGTTGGTCCGGAGGGAGGAGGGTAACTTCTTCAGGTTAGGCATCCCTGGAAGAAGCTTCGCAGTGAAGTTAAAATAGTATCAGAGATAATGGGAACTGCAGATGCTGGAGAATTCCAAGATAATAAAATGTGAGGCTGGATGAACACAGCAGGCCAAGCAGCATCTCAGGAGCACAAAAGCTGACGTTTCGGGCCTAGACCCTTCATCAGAGAGGGGAATGGGGAGAGGGAACTGGAATAAATAGGGAGAGAGGGGGAGGCGGACCGAAGATGGAGAGTAAAGAAGATAGGTGGAGAGAGTGTAGGTGGGGAGGTAGGGAGGGGATAGGTCAGTCCAGGGAAGACGGACAGGTCAAGGAGGTGGGATGAGGTTAGTAGGTAGTTGGGGGTGCGGCTTGGGGTGGGAGGAAGGGATGGGTGAGAGGAAGAACCGGTTAGGGAGGCAGAGACAGGTTGGACTGGTTTTGGGATGCAGTGGGTGGAGGGGAAGAGCTGGGCTGGTTGTGTGGTGCAGTGGGGGGAGGGGACGAACTGGGCTGGTTTAGGGATGCAGTAGGGGAAGGGGAGATTTTGAAACTGGTGAAATCCACAAATTACACCTGCCTTCTCCTTCCCTATATCTTTCCAGACTTTTCCTATTCATGTACCTACCCAAATGTCTTTTAAATGTTTTAATTGTACGCATATCTACCACTTCCTCAGGAGGTTTATTCCACATATGACCAACGTCCGTGCAAAAAATTTGCCTCTCATGTCCTTTTTAGATCTTTCTCCTCTCACCTGAAAAATTTGCCCACTAGTCTTAAAATCCCCCATCCAAGGGAAAAGACAACTTCCATTAACTCCAGATAAAAACCTCTCATTACTTTATTAATTTCTGGCAGGTCATCTCTCAACTTCCTATGATCCAGCGAAAAAGGTCCCAATCTATTCAGCCTTTCTTTATAACTCAAACCTTCCATACCCAGCAACATCCTGGTAAATCTCTTCTGAACCCTCTCCAGCTTAATAATATCCTTCCTATAACTGGGCAACATGAAGAAAGATGTTGAACTCTAAAGGTGAGGTGAGAGTGGCTGCCCTTGGCATCATGGAGCCGAAGGGAATCAGAGGGAGGAAACTCTGCTGTTTGCAGTCATACAGGACACAGAGGGGTGAAGAATTGGACGTAGTATTTCAGAAGAAGCCTCACCAATGTCCCGTAAACCTCAACATGATTTCCCAATTCCTATACTCAAAGGACTGAGCAATGAAGGCAAGCATGTTAATCCCTTTTTAACCACCCTGTCTATATGTGACACGAACTTTAAAAAATTATGTATCTACACCCTTAGGTCCCTCTGATCTACAACACTACCCAAGACCCTACCATTAATTGTATAAGACCTACCCTTGTTTTATCAAAATGCAGTTCCACGCATTTGTCCAGATTGAACTCCATCTGCCATTTTTCAGCCCATTGACATATTTGACTCAGATCTCTTTGTAATTTCAGAAAACCTTCTTTACTGCCTAATATGCCACCAGTTTTGGTGTCATCCACTAACCATGCCTTCTACACTCTCATCCAAATCATTCATATAAATGACAAATAAAAGAGAACCGAGAACTGATCCCTGTGAAACACCGCTGTGACAGGCTGCCAGTCGAAAAAGCAACCCTCCACCACCATTCTTTGTCTCTTTCCATATATGTATCCAAGTGGCAAGCTCACCCTGATTTCCATTGCAGGATTCTATGCCCTGACCTTCTCTTGTAGTCACTGTATTTATATGGATAGTCCTGATCAGTTTTTGATCAATGCTAATTTCCAAAATGTTGATAGTGGGAAATTCCTTGATGGTAAAGCCATTGAATATCAAGGGGAGAATGGCTAGAAAGTCTCTTATTGGAGGTGGTCATTACCTGCCATTTGTGTGGCATGAACTTTACTGGCCACTTGACTGCCCAAGCCTGGATATTGTCATGGCCTTGCTTCATTTGGGCTCAGACTGCTTCAACACTGAGGAGTCATGAATGGTGCTGAACACTGCAATCTTCAGCAAACGTCCCCACTTCTGACCTTACAATGGAGGCAATGTCATTCAGGGGACGCTACCCTGATGAACCCCTACAGAGATGTTCTGGAGCTGTGATGACTGATCTCCAACAAAATAGCAGACCCCTCTGTGTCCTATATGACTGCAAACAGCAGAGTTTCCTTCCTCTGATTCCCTTAGGCTCCATGATGCCAAGGGCAACCACTCTCACCTCATCTCTAGAGTTCAACATCTTTCTTCATGTTTGAACCAAGGCTGTTAGATGTCAGCAAACTGAGTGGTCCTTGCAAATCCCAAACAAAGCATCAATAAGCAGGTTATCACTGAGCAGGTGCAGCTTGATAGCACTGTTGATGACATCTTCCATCACTTTAGTGATGCTGGAGAGAAGATTGATGGACAGTGATTGGAGTGGTTGGATTTGTGCATTTTCTTTTGTGTGCAGGACGTACCTGGATAATTTTCCACATTGTGGGTAGATGCCAGTGTAATAACTGTACTGGAACAGCCTGGCTAGGGGCATGGAAACTTCTGGAGAACAAGTCTTTACTACAGTTACTGCAATATTATATGGGCTCATAACCTTAGTATTGGCCAGTACCTCAAAGCACTTCTTGATACCACATGGAGTGAATTGATTCAGCAAAGGACTGGCATCTATGATGCTGGGAACCTTTGGAGGGGGCTGAAGGTTATTGTGATGGCTTCAGCCTTAGTTTTTCCACTAATGTACAACAATCTCTCATCTTTCTCCCGACCCATTGGTTGTGGAATCATCTTTTTTTCCACTTTGGATTGTATTGATTGTTACCACTTATATCATGGATAGATTCAGTAGGCATATTGGTGAGGATGAGGCAAGTAGGCTCATTGGTTCCCTCACCACACTTTTCAGACTCAGTCCAGCTACAATGTCCTATAGGACTCAACTAACTTGATCTGTAGTGCTGCTTCCAAGGCAGTCTTGGTGCTGGGCACTGAAATTCTGAAAGTATGATCTGTACCTTACCGCCCTCAGTACTTCCTCCAAGTATTGTTCAACATGAAGGAGCAATGATTCGTCAGCCGAAGGAGGAGACTGGCAAACAGCAAGACTGCTTTCCTTGTACAGTTTGACCTGGTGTCATGAGACTTCAGGGTGTCCAGAGTCAATGTTGAGGACTCCCAAGACCATTTGGTCCAATTCAAAAAGATTATGGCTGATCTGATTACTCCACGTTGCAACCTACCCATAATAACCTTTCAACTTCTTGGTTATCAAGAATCAATCAACCTCCGCCTAGGGCAGATTCAAAGATGCTACTTCTACTGCCTTTAAAGGAAGAGAAGTTCAAAGGCTCACGAAACTTTGAGAGAAAAATTTGCCTCATCTCTGTCTTAAATGGGCAATCCCTATTTTTAAAATGAACCTTAGAATACCTTGTCTCACAAGATGAAATATCCTTTCCATGTGAGCCCTTTCAAGACTCTTAGGATCTTCACAATGCTTCAATCAAGTCACCTTCTCATCTGCAAACTCCACATTTGAGCCTGGCTTGTCCTGTCTTTCTTAATAGGAAACCTGCTTATTTTAGGTGTTAATGTGGGAAACAAAAACAAAATTTCTGGAAAAGCTCAGCAGGTCTGGCAGCGCCTGTGAAGGAAAAAACAGAGTTAATGTTTTGGGTCCGGTGACCCTTCCTCAGAACTTAGTTTAGGAAACCTCTCATAAACTGCTTCCAATGCATTTTTATCTTTTCTCAAATAAGGAAATAATACAGTACACAGTTCTCAGCTGTGGTCAATGCACTAGTTACCAAATATAATCTCCCTACTGAAAATACAAAATGCTGGAAATGCCAGCAGGTCAGGTAGCCTCCATGGAGAGTCCCTTCATGTCAGCTCTGATGAAGGTCTTCTAGACTCGAAATGTTAGCTTGCTCTCTCTTCATAGATGCTGCCTGACCCACAGTGATTTTCTGCATTTTTTGTTTTCAGTAGCAATCCCAACCTCTGCAGTAATTTGTTCCTACATTGAATATAACCTCCCACTTTTGCAATCAAATCCTCTTGCAATTAACAATGACATTCAACTATTTCCTAATTACTACTATACCTGCTGACTAACTTTTTGTGATTCATCCCCTTGAACACCAAGATTCTTTTGTAATCTCACAGTTTAAATAATAGATTTCCATTTTATTCTTCCTTCCAAAATGGACATTTTCTAGTATGATTACTGAAAGATAGTGAGAGTAGGAATAAGAAGATAAGGACAGATAAATCAATGTCTCAGGAGATGGTGCAGTGGATAAGGATTCAGATTTTAGCATCATTGGGATCTCTTCTGGAGCAGAAAAGACCTGTTGTAAAGGGACAGGTTTCACCTGAATTGGAGGGGGACAAATATCCTGGTGGGGAGATCTACTAGTTCTATTCAGCGACCTTAAACTAGTATGCAGGACGATGGTGCGATTGTAAGTAGTTGTGAATGAAGACAGATGAGAATGATTCTGAATTTAAAGTGAGAAAATTAATTAGAAAAGGCTGGTAAGACCAAGATAACTCTGAAGAATTAAACTGAACTTATTTCAATGCAAGGGGTCTTATAGGTGAGGCAGATGAACTCACAGCATGTGTAGAAATATGGTAAAAACCGAAAGTACTGCGGATGCAGAATCCTGCAACAAGTAAATCACCTGAATTCCCAAAGCCTGTCAACCATCTACAAGACATCCACATCTCATGAGTGAATTAAAAAACAGAAATACAACCAGACCACAGAGGATGTCATATCAATGATTGCTGGAATAGGGAATTATAATCTATATTCTAGTTTGTAACATTTTCTAAAAAAGAAATTTGAAAAGTAGTAGGAGTGTGGTGAAATGTAGAGGTGGGACGGAATGTGGAGGTGAGGCCTTTGAATTTTTAAGGCAAAGGTGGACAGATTCTTGTTACGCATGGGAATCAAGAGTATCAGGGTGAGACAGGAATATGGAGCACTCTCATGGAATTAAGTAGGCAACTCTTTCCATTTTAAAAAAAATCACATAGTGTTCATTTGATGTTTGCAATTCGTCAACTGCAAGATTAAATATTGTGATTGGTTCTGTACTGTCAAGGTAACTCAGTTAATGCTTAGATCTTAGAAATAGCTGACAAGTGAAAAGGATATAATCCTTAATCAGATATAATACATTGTGGAGCTGGACGAAAACGGCAGGCTGGGCAGCATCAGAGGAGCAGGAAAGCTGAAGTTTTGGTTCGGGACCCTTCTTGAAGCTCATAGACTTGTTTTGTGCAAAGTAAAACAAAAGATAAAAAAAACCTCCCAGGCTGTTTTCATGCACTATATTCATCCTCATGTTGTTTTCTGTGGTCCCTTTTCCAGTGTGCACCTTTAATCTCATCCATGTATCATAGCTGATCATCTTTTCTTATGTTTGAATACCTTTCTGAGCTCCTGATATCATTTTCATGTTGCTTGTGGTGGACTATTCTCCAATCAGCTGATTCATGTACACCATTGCCATATGGCAACCCCCTCGCTGATCAGAGTATTGATCAAATTTACCTCTATATTATCAATGAAATTAGATTTTCCCAGTTGCAGTCAAGGTCTACTGTAATTTACTTTGGCTATCTTATCTCAGTAAACTACAAACAGTACACACCAGATCCACATTGCAACTAACTCTGAAAACAAACACTGTGAGATAATATAAAACCAGAGAACTTTGCTAAGCTCAATCCATTGCCATGATCTCTGAAATGGCTTCAAATGGCCTTTCAGTTACGCATTCTTCATTTAAAATTCATTTTTGATTTTAAGAATTAAATAGATTTTATAACCCTTCAGTATTTACTGATGTTTATCAACAAATTCACCTGTAACTTCTAAAAGGAAAAGTCTTTCTCTGGACTGTGTAACTGCAAGGATGTCAGTTTTATCTCAGTTGACAGGATGACTGGTTTGTAAAGCAGAGTAATGCCAAGAGCATGAGTTCAAGTCTGGAATGGGGAAGGTGCCATGAGAACTCTCCTTCTCAACTTCTTCTCTTGTGTGAGGCTTGGTAACGCTCAGGTTAAATAACCACCCTGTTCTAAATAAAACCACCTCTCTCTGTCTCTCTCTCTGACTCTAGTGAGAGAGCAGTCCCATAGTCCAGTAGGGAAATGGTGACTTTTTATTTACCAGTTTCACAAACAAATATGCCTAGTCCTGATATTTCCCATCTTAGGGAAAAGACAATTACCATTACTCTATATATACTTCATTGTTTTATTAACTTTTGCATGGCTGCCTCTCAACCTCCAGCATTCCAGTGAAAAAAGTCCTAGCCCATCCAGCCTTTCTTTATAAGTCAAACTTTCCATACCTGGCAGCATCCTAGTAAATTTCATCTAAATCCTCTCCAGCCTGGTAATATCCTTTCTATAATTGGGCAACCAGAACTGCACACAATATTCTAGAAGAGGGTTCACCAATGTCCTGTACAACCTCATCATGAGTTCCCAACTCCTGTAATCAAGTTCTGAGCAATGAAGGCAAGCATCCCAAACATATTTTAATCTACCCTGTCTCTGTGTGACATAAATTTCAATGAATTATGTACCTGCACCCCTGGGTCCACCTGTTCTACAAAGCTACCCAAGGTCCTACCATTAATTGTATAAGCCCTATCCTTGCTTTTCGTACCAAAACACAATACAGGCACCTCACATTTATACAAATTGAACTCCGCTGCCATTTTCAGCCATTGATCCATTTGATCAAGATCACTTCGTAATCTTGGAAAACCTTCTTCACTGTCTACTATGCCAAAAATTTCAATGTCCATTCGCAAACTTACTAACCATGCTATCTATATTTTCATCCAAATCATTCACATAAATTACAAACAAAAGAGGACCTAGAACCAATCCCTGCAGAACACCGCTGGTGATAGACCTCCAGTCTGAAAAGCAACCTCCGCTGCCATTCTCTGTCTCCTGCTGTTAGGCTAATTATGTGTCCAGCTCACCTGAATCCCATGTCTACTATGCAGAGCTTTGTTGAAGGCTTTACTAAAGTCCAAGGATACCATGTCAACTGCTCTGCCATCATCAATCTTTTTGGTAATTTCCTCAAAAAAACTCAATCAAGTTTGTGAGACTTGATTTTCCTCACATAAAACCGTGCTGACTATCCCTAATCAATTTTTGCCTCTCTAAATGTCTATAAATCCTATCTTTTAAAATCACCTCCAACAATTTATCCACAACCGAAGTCAGACTCACAGGTCTCTAGTGCCCCGATTTCTCCTGATCACCTTTCTTAAACAAAATTATAATGTTAGCCCAGCAGCATCTCAGGAGCACAAAAGCTGATATTTCGGGCCTAGGCCCTTCATCAGAGAGGGGGATAGGGTGAGGGTTCTGGAATAAATAGAGAGAGAGGGGGAGGCGGACCGAAGATAGAGAGAAAAGAAGATAGGTGGAGAGGAGAGTATAGGTGGGGAGGTCGGGAGGGGATAGGTCAGTCCAGGGAAGATGGACAGGTCAAGGAGGTGGGATGAGGTTGGAAGGTAGGAGATGGAGGTGCGGCTTGGGATGGGAGGAAGGGATGGGTGAGAGGAAGAACAGGTTAGGGAGGCAGAGACAAGTTGGACTGGTTTTGGGATGCAGTGGGTGGAGGGGAAGAGTTGGGCTGGTTGTGTGGTGCAGTGGGGGGAGGGGAAGAACTGGGCTGGTTTTGGGATGCGGTGGGGGAAGGGGAGATTTTGAAGCTGGTGAAGTCCACATTGATACCATTGGGCTGCAGGGTTCCCAAGCGGAATATGAGTTGCTGTTCCTGCAACCTTCAGGTGGCATCATTGTGGCACTGCAGGAGGCCCATGATGGACATGTCATCTAAAGAATGGGAGGGGGAGTGGAAGTGGTTTGCGACTGGAAGGTGCAGTTGTTTATTGCGAACCGAGCGGAGGTGTTCTGCAAAACGGTCCCCAAGCCTCTGCTTGGTTTCCCCAATGTAGAGGGATTCAATAGAACCAAGTTGTCTATATCTAGAATAAGATTCCCTTTTATTCTCGATTAGAAACTCAGTATGTTTATTCATTCATTGTTTCTTAATCATGCCAGCCTTATCCTTTACTCTAACAGGAACATATTGCCTCTGAATTCTTGTCATCACACTCTAGAAAGCCTCATAGCGATAGGGTCTGAACTGGTTTTCAGGGTTGAGTGAAATAAAAGGGGACATGGAGGATCTAGAGGGTTTGGGTAATTGGCGATGAGGTTCCCACTTCCACTATGCTGAGGAACTCCTGTAGTGATGTCTTGGATTTGGGATGATTGTAGAGATGACTCTGCACTCCTCTGAAACTCTGAACCAATATTTTCCAATCATCAATTTCTCCCTATGTTACTATGATACTGTTTTCACTAGATACTGTTTTTCCCTTAGATCCACCAAAGTTGTTTTTTCATTGTTTAATGAGAGGAATTATCCTTACTGTATGACCCTAGTGACCATACTGGCCTTATATGGGCGGCTTATGGATAGTACATGCAAAAGATATCAAGGATGGTCAACTGCATGAATTCTGAAGAGCATACAGCTTTTGATAAATTTGTAAGAGATCAAACTCATGGTTTGCCCAAACCTTTTGGTTTAAGAAACTCTGGATGAAAACTTAAAAGATTAAAATGGGGCCAGAAATGCATTCTATTCAAGAATTTTGAGTGGTCAACTGTAACGACTGCAGACTATCGAGTTCCTACATTTTGAAAGGATCCTGGCTATGAAGCACATTCCAAAACCATAAAAGGCACAATGAAACTGCAAATGTTTCTTTATTTTACTACAAGTTTTCCACTTCTCTGGTCTCCATTTCATTATGTATTGAACATAATTGTGATTTTGTGTGATAGTATAAAATAGATAAGATTTATTGGAGTCTCAGCATTTTGTATCACTCCCAATTGTTTTTTCTGACCTCTGGCTGTTGCATGGCTCTCATTGTATTCACACTGAGCACCTGAGCCCAACTTCCTGACTGGGGTCATGAACCAGACCCTAATCTGACAATGTGGGTGGAAAATAGAGGATATGAGAACTCGCAGAGGATGAAGACACCATGATAGTACCAAGAATCTGGTCATGGACCTGTATATTTACTACTATGGCTGCAATTCCTTTGTAGTTGTTTGGAATGGGAATGCTTCCTGTCGTAGTAAAATGATGGGACTGGGCAGGGTCATTGAATGCAGCTGGTAACTACCTGAGCCTGATATGAGCCCCTATTTGAAAACTTCCATTGGCATGCTGAAGATTTCCAGGTAAATACACACCCATAATCTCTTTGACTGCAGTGTCAGGAGCAATCTACATGTCATTTACTCTCATAATCACATATCATAAGCATCAGCATTGCCAAGTTTGCATAGCCTGGTTAACCAAGTGTGAAACTAGATGAACACAGCAGGCCAAGCAACATCTCAGGAGCACAAAAGCTGACGTTTCAGGCCCAGACCCTTCATCTGATGAAGGCTCTAGCCCCAAAATGTCAGCTTTTGTGCTCCTGAGATGCTGCTTGGCCTGCTGTGTTAATCCAGCTTCACACTTGGTTATCTTGGATTCTCCAGCATCTGCAGTTCCCATTATCTCTGATTGCATAGCCTGGCGTTGTGTTCACAACTCATTGGGGTAGGGTGCTAGAAATCAAGACCTGTTGTTCCTGGAGTCATCACAAAGTGAAAGTATTTATCAAGTACTCAAAAGTTTCTAATTTACCTGGTTTTCTGAGCCATGTGATAGAAAGCATGGTTTTCTGTACTTTACAAGAATTACTATTTATTACTAGTAATTACACTCTAACCACATGTAAATGGACATGTAACTCTACCAATAAAACTCGAATCCCCTTCTAAACTCCATTTTACACACATATGCAGACAGACAGACATGGGCAGGGCAAGTAAAACATGGTTGTTATGATGGAAGGAACACCTGAAAATGCAACTCAGTGGTCTCTGTTCATAGGATTTGTTGAAATGACACTTTGCGCTGATCAGAACATTGTTTCTCAAACTTTCTTTTTCTAGATTCTTCCACTGTTTGCAAGAGGTGCAGAGTGGCTAGTTTACTAATAAAAGGCCTCTGATTTGTTAATTAGAAGTCATTGCTTTCAGCATCTTCTGAAAAGGAAATAAACTGGTTTTCTTCAGGCCTAAAGTTGTTTTGACTACAGAGAACAGACAGTGTTTCTGAGCTGGCAGTGGCTTCTCTGCATCTTGTCCGCAATCCCAAGCTGTTCAGCCACCTGAGAACCAATCATATAACTGTTGGCAGCTATATTATTATTTGTAACTGGTCACAAGTTCAGATACCAAGCTGCTATTTGTTTCCAATCAAAGCTCTATTTGTCCATAAGACTTTTGTTCCAGTTCATCTGCAATCACTGCTGTAACCCATGGTTGAGCAAATAGTGTTCAAAATGATTATAAAGTTACTTGATTTCAAATCAGGTAGCAATCCTTGTAATCAGAGATAATGGGAACTGCAGATGCTGGAGAATTCCAAGATAATAAAATGTGAGGCTGGATGAACACAGCAGGCCAAGCAGCATCTCAGGAGCACAAAAGCTGACGTTTCAGGCCCAGACCCTTCATCTGATGAAGGCTCTAGCCCCAAAATGTCAGCTTTTGTGCTCCTGAGATGCTGCTTGGCCTGCTGTGTTAACCCAGCTTCACACTTGGTTATCTTGGATTCTCCAGCATCTGCAGTTCCCATTATCTCTGATTGCATAGCCTGGTGTTGTGTTCACAACTCATTGGGGTAGGGTGCTAGAAATCAAGACCTGTTGTTCCTGGAGTCATGGGTGGGTGGGAGGAGGTGTATTCTAGGTAGCTGTGGGAGTCGGTGGGCTTGAAATGGACATCAGTTACAAGCTGGTTGCCTGAGATGGAGACTGAGAGGTCCAGGAAGGTGAGGGATGTGCTGGAGAATACACCTCCTCCCACCCACCCTCCTGCAAAAATTCCATCCCCTATTCCCAATTCCTCCGCCTCCGCCGCATCTGCTCCCACGATAAGACATTCCACTCCCGCACATCCCAGATGTCCAAGTTCTTTAAGGACTGCAACTTTCCCCCCACAGTGATCGAGAACACCCTTGACCGCGTCTCCCGTATTTCCCGCAACACATCGCTCACACCCCGCCACAACCGCCCTAAGAGGAACCCCCTCGTTCTCACACACCACCCTACCAACCTCCGGATACAACGCATCATCCTCCGACACTTCCGCCATTTACAATCCGACCCCACCACCCAAGACATTTTTCCATCCCCTCCCCTGTCTGCTTTCCGGAGAGACCACTCTCTCCGTGACTCCCTTGTTCGCTCCACACTGCCCTCCAACCCCACCACACCCGGCACCTTCCCCTGCAACCGCAGGAAATGCTACACTTGTCCCCACACCTCCTCCCTCACCCCTATCCCAGGCCCCAAAATGACATTCCACATTAAGCAGAGGTTCACCTGCACATCTGCCAATGTGGTATACTGCATCCACTGTACCCGGTGCGGCTTCCTCTACATTGGGGAAACCAAGTGGAGGCTTGGGGACCGCTTTGCAGAACACCTCCGCTCAGTTCGCAACAAACAACTGCACCTCCCAGTCGCAAACCATTTCCACTCCCCCTCCCATTCTCCAGATGACATGTCCATCATGGGCCTCCTGCACTGCCACAATGCTGCCACCCGAAGGTTGCAGGAACAGCAACTCATATTCCGCCTGGGAACCCTGCAGCCATATGGTATCAATGTGGACTTCACCAGTTTCGAAATCTCCCCTTCCCCTACTGCATCCCTAAACCAGCCTAGTTCGTCCCCTCCCCCGACTGCACCACACAACCAGCCCAGCTCTTCCCCCCCACCCACTGCATCCCAAAACCAGTCCAACCTGTCTCTGCCTCCCTAACCGGTTCTTCCTCTCACCCATCCCTTCCTCCCACCCCAAGCCGCACCCCCAGCTACCTACTAACCTCATCCCACCTCCTTGACCTGTCCGTCTTCCCTGGACTGACCTATCCCCTCCTAACCTCCCCACCTATACTCTCTCCACCTACTTTACTCTCCATCTTCGGTCCGCCTCCCCCTCTCTCCCTATTTATTCCAGTTCCCTCTCCCCATCCCCCTCTCTGATGAAAGGTCTAGGCCCAAAACGTCAGCTTTTGTGCTCCTGAGATGCTGCTTGGCCTGCTGTGTTCATCCAGCCTCACATTTTATTATCCAGCAATCCTTGTAATCCCTGATTTTAAAACTCCACAATTAGAATAGAAACAAAAATAAAAAGTCATAGTATTTACGCATGCAGTCAGTCAACTCAGTTATTGTCTCCCTGTAGAACTAGAGCCATGTGTTGCACTGCTTCTTTATGAAGTTTAGGTTGCAAACTTCTTTTCTCCACATATATTTCATGATCCCACAGCCATTCGTTCTTTCTCCCACATCTATTAACCTGTGCTGCCACCTGCTGGCTTTCTTGCTGAGGTTGTGCCCTCTCATGTCACAGCACTAAAAAGCAAGTTCAAATAGAATAGTATAGAAATAGAATTGTTTCCGTGCAATGTCATGAATGCAACCGCTTAACACAGTGCAGTATCTTTCAAAAACTACTGTCTGAATTTAGCTCAATTAACTGTAACCAAAAAAGAATTAGCAAAACATGCTCCTATAGCTTATCAAGTCGAACAAAAATTTATCTTCATGGACTTGCTGAGATTCTCTAGTGCTTTCTGTTTTTGTTTCTTGTATTAATGGAAGTTAGGTATCCTTTTGAACAGAACTCCTGCAGCATACCTGCCATCTGTTAAAACAATTACTTCCTTCATTTACGATCCAGAAAGCCCGAGGGAACAGATACCTCAGCTTTGACAACTAAAATAAGGTAATTCTTCTGACTCCAGGTTATTTTATGGGATACGTATTAAACCTCACAGAATCTGATGAGAGATTATACATGTTAGGCTGAATAGCTTCTTCCATACTGTAACTACTTAATGTACGAAATAGTAAACTTTAGCTTCCTTTCCAAACATTTTGCATGACCTTTTGAATATTTTTTGTTTCTGTGGTGTGAAAGGAGAATGTATTAGCTCAGAATTAAGTTTGAAAACATGTACCAACAAATTCAAGAACAGCTTCTTCCCTGCTGTTATTAAATGGACCTCTCATGTATGAGAGTTGATCTTTCTCTGTAACAGTAACACAATGTTCTGCATTCTGTTCGATTACCCTGATGTACTTGTGCAAGGTATGATTTGCTTGGATAGTATGCAAAACAATACTTTTTAATGTATCTCAGTACATGTAACAATAATAAATCAAACCAAAGAGACTCTTTCTTTTACAATTTGATTGTACTAATTGTTTGCAAATTAATACAAGATCATTAAATTCAAACAGATTTCAGAACATATGGAGCTAGTGATAAATGACGATTATATTCCAGGAAATTAGCTTTGGCATTTCAGTAACTGTTGGAGATGAAGAACTTGTTTAAATAATCTAACAACTAAGGGTGCTCTCTGTTGACCAATATGTAAATTGGCATTAACTAGATTTTGGTTCTTGGATCAAAATAAGTTTCAGGGAACTTAAATCAACATCAATGTACTCTTAATTTTATATTATTTATTTTTATGCAGGGATAATGAAAAAGATCAATATTTTAGAATAAGTACTCATGGTAGTATTCTATAATTCAGACCTGATAAACGCGAGCAGAACATTTAGCCCATTTAGATTGCTGTTGCAAACTGACCATATACAACTTCCGCTCAGATAGGATTCTCCAAAACCATTTAACAATGTGAATAATTAATTACTGGTGTTCTAAACTTTACAAATGTCCATTTCATGCCAATTAATAAAATGATAAACACGGAAAGAGCCTGTGTTCATTTAGTACATTTTATAAACTGAATAGAACAAATTTTTGTGGATTCAGTGAGAACCATGGATGTAAGAAAATGGTTGGAAGGATCTGATTCCAGGCTTTCCACTCCTTTCCTGACCAATTTTTAGTGCAAGGCCACACCTGATATTTCTAACCTGGGTCTCCCTCAGCTTTTGTGAAATCAGGACAGCTTCTCAAGGGGGTCCTGTTTCCAGTTCATCAAAGAAGATCTGAACCATAAACTGGATCGCAGAACAATTTGAAAGATAACATTAAATGGTTTTACGTGCATTCCCCATGTCGACCTATGCCCTCCAACCCACTCCAAGTGGCCCCTCATTTCTCCCATGCCATCTCATAGTATTTGCATATCCATTCACCCAGTACACACTATGTACAGAACCAGTGAACCCATTGTAAGCATAAAATATAGCTATTCATAAATTTATTTTAAAAAATATAGTTTTAATACAAAACTATAAACACATCAATCAAGCAGGCCTTTGAAAAATCAGTGACAGAAATTAAAAGCATTTGACACATCTCTGTCTTGTTAAATAAACATTGAACAATTGACTAAATAAATCCAACGAACTAACCTTGATTTATAGATTAAGAACTGTTTCCCTTGCTGCACAATTGTTCTAACAAATTATTAGGAGTCTGGGCTCTCACCTAAGCATGCATCCCATCACATACATGTGCCCCACACTGCTAAGGCTGTTTGGGTGGGTTTAAACGAATTCAGCAGGGGGATGGGCACCAAAATTGTAGTTTGACTATAGAAAAGGTTGAGAGTAGGGTGGTCTGAAATAAAGTTTCAGGGAAGCAAGATGGCACCAGCAAGCAAGAAGTTGGATTGAAGTGTGTCTACTTCAATGCCAGGAGCGTCCGGAATAAGGTGGGTGAACTTGCAGCATGGGTTAGTACCTGGGACTTCGATGTTGTGGCCATTTCGGAGACATGGATAGAGCAGGGACAGGAATGGTTGTTGCACGTTCCGGGATTTAGATGTTTCAGTAAGAACAGAGAAAATGGTAAAAGGGGCGGAGGTGTGGCATTGTTGATCAAGGACAATATTACAGTTGCAGAAAGGATGTTTGGGGACTCGTCAACTGAGGCAGTATGGGCTGAGGTTAGAAACAGGAAAGGAGAGGTCACCCTGTTGGGAGTTTTCTATAGGCCTCCGAATAGTTCCAGAGATGTAGAGGAAAGGATAGCAAAGATAGGAATGAGAGAGACAGGGTAATTGTCATGGGGGACTTCAACTTTCCAGATATCGACTGGGAACACTATAGTTCGAGTAATATAGATGGGTCAGTTTTTGCCCAGAGTGTGCAGGAGGGCTTCCTGACACAGTATGTAGATAGGCCAACAAGGGACGAAGCCACATTAGATTTGGTACTGGGTAATGAGCCCGGCCAGGTGTTAGATTTGGAAGTAGGTGAGCACTTTGGTGATAGTGATCACAATTCTGTTATGTTTACTTTAGTGATGGAAAGGGATAGGTGTATACCACTGGACAAGAGTTATAGCTGGGGGAAAGGCAATTACGATGAGATTAGGCAAGATTTAGGGAGCATGGGATGTGGAAGGAAACTGGAGGGGATGGGCACATTAGAAATGTGGAGTTATTCAAGGAAAAACTCCTGTGTGTCCTAGATAAATATGTACCTGTCAGGCAGGGAGGAAGCTGTGGAGTTTGGAAGCCGTGGTTTACAAAGGAGGTGGAATCTCTGGTCAAGAGGAAGAAGAAGGCTTATGTTAGGATGAGATGTGAAGGCTCAGTTAGGGCTCTTGAGGGCTAGTAGTGGTAAGTTGTGTGTGGAGTCAGATGAGATAGGGGAAGCGCTAAATGAATATTTTTCAACAGTATTCACTCTAGAAAACGACAATGTTGCCGAGGAGAATACTGAGATACAGGCTACTAGACTAGGTGGGATTGAGGTTCACACGGAAGAGGTATTAGAAATCCTTCAGAAGGTGAAGATAGATAAGTCCCCTGGGCCGGATGGGATTTATCCTCGGATCCTCTGGGAAGCCAGGGAGGAGATTGCCGAGCCTTTGGCATTGATCTTTAACTCGTCATTGTCTACAGGAATAGTGTCAGATGACTGGAGGATAGCAAATGTGGTTCCCCTGTTTAAGAAGGGGAGTAGAGACAACCCTGGTAATTATAGACCAGTGAGCCTTACCTCAGTTGTTGGTAAAGTGTTGGAAAAGTTATAAGGGATAGGATTTATAATCATTTAGAAAATAATAAATTGATTAGGGATAGTCAGCATGGTTTTGTGAAGGGATGGTCTTGCCTCACAAACCTTATTGAGTTCTTTAAGAAGGTGACCAAACAGGTAGATGAGAGTAAACCGGTTGATGTGATGTATATGGATTTCAGCAAGGCGTTCAATAAGGTTCCCCACAATAGGCTATTCTACAAAATGCGGAGGAATGGAATTGTGGGAGATATAGCAGTTTGGATCGGAAATTGGCTTGCTGAAAGAAGACAGAGGGTGGTAGTTGATGGGAAATGTTCATCCTGGAGACCAGTTACTAGTGGTGTACCACAACGGTCGGTGTTGGGTCCACTGCTGTTTATCATTTTTATAAATGACCTGGATGAGGGCGTAGAAGGATGGGTTAGTAAATTTGCAGATGACACTAAGGTTGGTGGAGTTGTGGAGAGTGACGAAGGATGCTGTAGGTTGCAGAGAGACATAGATAAGCTGCAGAGCTGGGCTGAGAGGTGGCAAATGGAGTGTAATGCAGACCAGTGTGAGGTGATGCCCTTTGGTAGGAGTAACCGGAAGGCAAAGTACAGGGCTTAATGGTAAGATTCTTAGCAGTGTAGATGAGCAGAGAGATCTCGGTGTCCATGTACACAAATGCTTAAAAGTTGCCATGCAGGTTGACTGGGCTGTTAAGAAGGCATACAGTGTTTTAGCTTTTATTAATAGAGGGATCGAGTTCCGGAACCAAGAGGTTATGGTGAAGCTGTACAAAACTCTGGTGCGGCCGCACTTGGAGTATTGTGTACAGTTCTGGTCACCGCATTATAAGAAGGATGTGGAAGCTTTGGAAAGGGTGCAGAGGAGATTTACTAGTATGTTTCCTGGTATGGAGCGAAGTTTTTACAAGGAAAGGCTGAGGGACTTGAGGCTGTTTTCATTAGAGAGAAGAAGGTTGAGAGGTAACTTAATTGAAACATATAAAATAATCAGAGGGTTAGTTAGGGTGGATAGGGAGAGCCTTTTTCCTAGGATGGTGACGGCAAGCACGAGGGGGCATAGCTTTAAATTGAGGGGTGAAAGATATAGGACAGATGTCAGAGGTAGTTTCTTTACTCAGAGAGTAGTAAGGGAATGGAACGCTTTGCCTGCAACGGTAGTAGATTCGCCAACTTTAGGTACATTTAAGTCGTCATTGGACAAGCATATGGACGTACATAGAATAGTGTAGGTTAGATGGGCTTGAGATCGGTGTGACAGGTCGGCACAACATCGAGGGCCGAAGGGCCTGTACTGTGCTGTAATGTTCTATGTTCTATGTTCTATGTTCATACATCCATTCCCCTGAAGTGGGTGGAAGATCTTGTCAATTGGAACACTCCCATATTGAATTCAATGTAACCCAATGGGTTGTTGATCCTGAGCATGGTTTGGGAAAGAAACAGGCAGATATTTAAACATGACTACCTCTTACACTTTAAGATAACAAAGTGTGAAGCTGGATGAACACAGCAGGCCAAGCAGCATCTCAGGAGCACAAAAACTGAAATTTTGGGCCTAGACTCTTCAAAAGACAGGGGGATGGGGAGAGGGTTCTGGAATAAATAGGGAGAGAGGGGGAGGCGGACCGAAGATGGAAAGAAAAGAAGATAGGTGGAGAGGAGAGTATAGGTGAGGAGGTAGGGAGGGGATAGGTCAGTCCGGGGAAGACGGACAGGTCAAGGAGGCAGGATGAGGTAGTAGGTAGGAAATGGAGGTGTGGCTTGAGGTGGGAGGAAGGAATGGGTGAGAGGAAGAACAGGTTAGGGAAGTGGAGACAGGCTGGGCTGGTTTTGGGATGCAGTGGGGGGAGGAGATGAGCTGGGCTGGTTGTGTGGTGCAGTCGAGGGAGTGGAAGAACTGGGCTGGTTTTGGGATGCGGTGGGGGAAGGGGAGATTTTGAAGCTTATGAAGTCCACATTGATACCATTGGGCTGCAGGGTTCTCAAGCAGAATATGAGTTGCTGCTCTTGCAACCTTCGGGTGGCATCAGTGTGGCACTGCAGGAGGCCCATGATGGACCCTCACCTTCCTGGACCTCTCAGTCTCCATCTCAGGTAACCAGCTAGAAACTGATGTCCATTTCAAGCCCACTGACTCCCACAGTACCTAGAATACACCTCCTCCCACCCACTCTCCTGCAAAAATTCCATTCCCTATTCCCAATTCCTCCGCCTATGCCGCGTCTGCTCCCAGGATGAGGCATTCCACTCCCGCATATCCCAGATGTCCACGTTCTTCAAGGACCGCAACTTTCCCCCCGCAGTGGTCGAGAACGCCCTTGACCATGTTTCCCGCATTTCCCGCAACAAATCCCTCACACCCTGCCCCTGCCACAACCGCCCCAAGAGGATCCCCCTCGTTCTCACACACCACCCCACCAACCTCCGGATATAGCGCATCATCCTCCGACACTTCCGCCATCTACAATCCGACCCCACCACCCAAGACATTTTTCCATCCCCATCCTTGTCTGCTTTCCGGAGAGACCACTCTTACTGTGACTCCCTTGTCTGCTCCACACTCCCCTCCAACCCCACCACACCCAGCACCTTCCCCTGCAACCGCAGGAAGTGCTACACTTGCCCCCACACCTCCTCCCTCACCCCTATCCCAGGCCCCAAGATGACTTTCCATATTAAGCAGATGTTCAGCTGCACATCTGCCAATGTGGTATACTATATCCATTGTACCCAGTGTGGCTACCTCTACATTGGGGAAACCAAGCGGAGGCTTGGGGACCGCTTTGCAGAACACCTCCACTTGGTTCGCAAGAAACAACTGCACCTCCCAGTCGCAAACCATTTTAACTCCCCCTCCCATTCCCCAGACGACATGTCCATCTCCATTTCTCCAGCATCTGCAGTTCGCATTATCACTGATACAATTTTACCTCTTACACTTTATTCTATTTAGGTTGGATTGGGCTCTACTTTTTCTGGTGCAGTTCCTAATAACTGAATACCTGGGACTGAGATAGAAAAATAATCTGGTGTGGATGTACTCCTTTGGTTTTATTTACTCACAAGGTTGGTACTTTGCTGGCTGGCCGGTACTCATTACCCATCTCTAATTGCACTTCAGACTGTCACGGTGGGTTACCTTTTTGAACTGACACATTCCATGAGCTGTAGAGTGACCCACAATTCCCTTAGGTAGGGCATTCCAGGACTTTTACCCCATGACTGTGAAGGATCAGTGATTTACTTCCACATCAGGATGGTGAGTGTCTTGGAGGAGAGCTTGCAGGTGGTGGTATTCTCATATATTTGCTGCCCTTGTCCTGATAGGTGAAAGTGGTTGTGAGTTTTGAAAGAACTATCTAAAGATCTTTGGTGAATTACTGCAGTACATCTTGTAGATAGTATATACTGCTGCTAATGAGCATTGGTGGTATTGTATGTATTGGACATTGAATAGACAGGAAGAAAACTCGCCACAAGAGAACATGAACACCAACTAGCAACAAAAAGACATGACCAATACTCACTCATCTCCATTCACATGCATGAAGAGAACCACAAAATCAATTGGGACAACACCAGGAACCTAGGACAGGCCAAACAGAGACAAGCACAGGCATTCCTGGAGACCTGGTTCTCCATCAAGAAGGCCATCAACAAACACATAGATCTAGTTCCTATACATACACACTGCAACGGAAAGCCAGAAATGAGGTAGTCAAATCCAACAGACCCCAGAGTTTAAATACCAGGCGGGAAAACACAACAGAGCTTCATTGGAGGTTGCACTGATGACGTTACCCAGCAGGGTAATGAAATGTCTGCAAACTAATGAACCAGCTTGGCAAGCGAACCAACCATAGCATCCACAACCTGAGCTACAAATTTACTCAAGAACCTCAATTTGAATCAAGCCAATTGGTAATCTTGAGTGATTACAACCTATTTAGCACCTCTTTTCTGCATATTTTTGATTGCATCAAAATCTGTAATACCCACCACCTCCTGTAACATTAACTTACCTTCCTTTGTGAATTCAGATGCAAAGCATTCATTCAGAATTTCAGTCATGCCCTTCAAATCTACTGCTATCACTTTAATGAACAAAAATTGCCAGAATTCCCTCGATTCTGGAAATGTCACATCAGATTGCAAAATTGTGAATGTGACTTTTCTATGCAAGCAAAGAAAGAGACAGAAAGCAGAATGCAGCAGGTTGGTTTGCTTAGTATAAGTCATAGGGAAAGTGCTGGAATCATTTATTAAGAAGGTTATCGTGGGACACTTAAAAAACAGTGTCACAGCAATTAGCACTGCTACATCACAGTACCGGGGCCCAGGTTTGATCCCAGCCTTGGGCAACTGTCTGTGTGGAGTTTGCAAATTCAGTGTCTGCGAGGGTTTCTTTGGGGTGCTCTGGTTTCCTTCCACAGTCCAAAGATGTGCAGGTTTGGTGGATTGGCAATGCTAAATTGCCCATAGTGTCTAGGGTGGGAAATGCAGGGATAGGGTAGGGGTTGAGTCTGGTGGGATGCTTTTCACAGGGTCGGCATAGACTCAATGGGCTGAATGGCCTGCTTCCACACTGTAGGGATTCTATGATTTTAATGCAGTCAAGCAGATTCAATATGGTTTTGTGAAAGGGAAATCATGTTTGACCAATTCGTTATAATTTTCTGAGTAAAGAATAAACAATGTAGATAAAGGTACAGAAAGTAATTAGGAAGGCAAATGGAATATTTACTTTATTGCAAGGAATATAGAATAGAAATATATGGATACTTTGCCACAACTGTTCAGGACATTGGTGAGATTGCATCAGCAATACTACATATACTTTTGATCTCCTCACTTAAGGAGTAATATACTTGGAAGCATTTTAGTGACGGTTTACTATAGGCTGATACCTTGTCTGAGGTCGATAACTTACAAGGAAATATTGATCAGTTGAATTTGGAGTTTTAAGTACGAGAGCTGATCTTGTTGAAACATAAAACATTCTCGGGCAGATGCTGAGGGAATGTTTATCCTTTGGTGATGCAGTCTAGAACTAGGTTAACAGTTTGAAAATAAGAGGTGTCCCATTTAAAATAAAATGAAGAAAAATTTCTTCTATCATAGAGCATTAGTCTTCGGAATTCTCTTTTTGAATACTGTGATTTCTTATTATTGTATGATCCTCTGTACTCACCTCTGAGCTTTCGTTTAAGTTGTAGGATGTTGGCAGATGCACATGGTAACTTTCCCTCTATGCTTTTGATGCTTTTCCTTCAGCAATTGTGGCACCACATGTGTGCTGAGAAAGAACGTTTACTTTCAGTATAAACAAACAAAAATACTTGCTTTTATATTGTATCTTTTACACAAAAGGCAGCATCTATAACACTGTAATGCACCTCAAGAATTGCATTCAAGTATTAGCTGGGATTTTGTGTTCATGTTTCTGGCATGGAATTTTGACCCAGCAAATCCCTGACTCTAGAGGTGAGAGTGCTAACAGGTAAGCCACAGCTGATGTCAATTCTTACATTGCAAAGTTAATTTTCATTTAGTACTTACGGCAGATAAAAAGCTGTCATCTGTGGCTGTTTTAAAAGATAAAAGGTTCTTTGAGAAAGAATCATAATCTTGAAACATAGCTCCATTTCACTCTTCATAGGTGCTGATAGACCAGGTGAGCATACTAACATTCACTTCTAATTTGGTATTTTAAAATGATTTTTACTATTTTGGTAACCAGCTTCCCTTTCCTGTGCACTACAAATTATTCTGAGGTTCTGAAGAAAAGGTTGTTGACTTGCCCACTGAGCTGGCTTGTTTTGTTCGGACATTTCATCACCATGCTAGGTGGCATCATCAGTGAGGAATCCGATGAAGTGATGTTATTCTACTCCATTTGGAACTCATACTGTCCAATCTGTTATGGTGAGTACGGTGATTTCCAGTTTTGATCTCTGTAGGTTTGTTTATGGGGTCCTATTCTATATGTTTGTTGATTGAAGTGTGGGTGGAGAACCACACCTCCAGGAATTACCGTGCATGTCTATATTTGGCTTGGGTTACTATGATTACTTCGTCCCAGTTAAAATGAAGGCCTTCATTGTCTGATTGTACCGATATTAAGGAGAATTTGTTGTGTCGTTTTGCTGCTAGCTGATGTTCGTGTATTCTGATGGCTAGTTTCCTTCCTGTCTATCCGATATAATGTTTGTGGCATCATACACAGAATGAACATAGTTTACAAATTACCATGCAATGACTGCCACAAATGTTACATAGGACAGACAGGAAGGAAACTAGCCACCAGAATATACAAACATCAACTAGTAGCAAAACAGCGCAATGAACTTTCCTTAATATCGGCAGATTCAGACAATAAAGGCCATCAGTTTAACTGGGACAAGGTAACCATAGTAGCCCAAGCCAAATATAGACATACATGGGAATTTCTGGAGGCATGGGTCTCCACCAAGAAGGCCATCAACAAACATATAGTTCTAGTCCCTTTATATACACCACATACTTCAATCAACAAACATATAGAATTGGACCCCATCTATAAACTCATACAGATCAAAACCGAAAATGACAGCCCTCACATAATGGACCAGACAGAATAAATTTCAAGCAGAGTAGAATAACATCACTTCGTCAGAGGCTGTACTGATGATGTCACCTAGCATGGTGATAAAACATCTCAATGAAAACAAGCCAGCTCGGCAAGTAAATCAACTTCAACCACAACCTGAGATACAGATCTTTGCCAAAGTTCCGAAGAAGAGTCATACGGGACTCAAAACATTAATACTCTTTCTCTGCCCACAATGGTTGCTAACTTTCTCCAGCATTCTCTTTGTTTATTAATTTAACTTATTATTCGCTTTAAAATTTATTATTCTTGCATCTCTCCTGATTAGTGCAAAACAGAAAGCTTTAGCAGTACATCTCTTTACTCAGCAGAATTGACAATACAGTGAACAGTTTGTTATTTGTGACAGTATGTTTAAAACCGGGTCGGCTATCTTGGATGGCTGGTTTGTGGTGCATTGACACCAACAGTATGGGTTAATTCCTATACTGACAGAAGTTGCCATGAGGATCCCACCTTCTCAACTTTGCCCCTTCTCTGAAGTGTGGTGATCCTAAGGTCAAACCACTACCAGTTGTCACTTGAACAAGAGTTTGGCCTCTGGGACTACTCTACCTATTTAAAATTATTACATGTAATTTCATATCTATCCAGCAGATGGAGTCTACTGATAGAGGTAACACATTCATGCATCTCTTAAGATGATTTTATATTAGCTCATTCATTTTACTTACTCTTAGCAGCTATAATTTTGACTTGAAACAGGAATTCTAAGAATTAAAGTAAAAACAACAGATGTTGGAGATTAGAAATATAAACAGAAAGAACTGTAGAAATTCAGCTGGTCAGGCAGCAACTGTGACAGAGAAACAGACTTAATGTTTTGAGTCCAGTATGACTCTTGCTCAGAACTGAAAGGTGCTTGAAAATAATAGTTTTTATGCTGTTCACAGAGAGAAAAGGGGAACAAGTGAAGCAAGTTGTGCAGAGCAAAAGGCAAAGTCAGCTATAACGGCAGTAAAGGTGTTGTTATGCTTTAATGTTAACTGCTATATTTTAATTGCATGAGTGATAATGGGAACTGCAGATGCTGGAGAATCCAAGATAATAAAATGTGAGGCTGGACGAACACAGCAGGCCCAGCAGCATCTCAGGAGCACAAAAGCTGATGTTTCGGGCCTAGACCCTTCATCAACCCTCTGATGAAGGGTCTAGGCCCGAAACGTCAGCTTTTGTGCTCCTGAGATGCTGCTGGGCCTGCTGTGTTCATCCAGCCTCACATTTTATTATCTATGCTATATTTTAATTGTTTGGATAACTATGTCCAGTACTAGCCTTAGTTTATTCCAGGTGTTGAGGATCAAAGTGTTAAACATATTTTTAGTTTATAAATGGCTATTGAGCTTGACTGTAAGTGCTATGTCAGAATGATGTCACATCATGTATTGTCTGAGATAATGATTCTGAAAGGTTCAATGTTCAAAACTACATGAAGCTTTACCTAATCTGATCAGGTCTTCTGGTCTTGGGCTGGGGAAAGAGGGTTCTTGCTTGAGATTCTGATCAAGTCAGATGTGTCATCCTTGTATCTGATAATGTTACCCATTATGCCCAATTAGCCAATCCAGCTGGTACCTATTGCTATCAGGTAACAATACACGTCCAATTGTTAAGGCAAATTCCTCTTCCTGTTAAGATTCACAAGTGGTTCATCCTTGACCATTGCTTACAAATCAAGCCCTAAGACTGAGTACAGAAAGGAGGATTTTAGCAACATTCTATAACAGCCATTAGCTGGTAGCCATTCTACAAAGCATACAACATGGACCATTAGGAACTGAGGTGAAAAGCTGAAAGGTATCAAATGTCTGCTTTTACCATTCCTTGTAAAGAGTGACATTAACTGACCTGATGCAGGCCTGAAGTTACAACAGATGCTGCCAGATAGGAAACACTACACAGAAGACAAGCAAAGTCAGGAAATAACATGTCCACTGTCCGTAATATGGGTTGCAATGAATGAAAAATTCACAAAGGCAAAGAGAGTTCAGGAACAATAGGCATGGGTCTATAAAGAACAGATCACATTTGACTAATTTCTATTTCATAGTGTGACAGCAAAGCAAATAACGTTCCAGGTAATATTCTGCAATCACAGGGAATAATGCGAAGAACACTATTTTAGATTATATTAAACTCTTGACAGTTCATACTCAAGCATTGTGTCCAGTTCTGATCTTTGCACGGAGTGAAGGATAAAAGCTTTTAATTGTAAAAATATGCTCCAAGAATTAGTATAACTTACTTCTGAGAAACAAGACTTGGAAGATAATACAATTGGGGGTTTTAAAAAGATAATCTCATTTAGTGAATTCAAATTCCTAGAGCTAAGCAATAACCTTCTCATTTGTATAGCTTTGATAATTAATCCACTATTTAGTCTGGAGAAAGGACACTCCTTAGTAATGTGCAGCGTTACCTATCTGTGACTGCATAGATGGGTTAGTACGGGAGGCCTAGCTGTGAAGGACTGGCCGCATGGGGACTGTGACTTCATCCAAACGTGTTTAGCAAGGACCAGTCTTACTGTGCTAGCTCAAAGTCATGGGCAGCATTTCTGCCCTGCCATCAACTGAAACCCTTATACAAACAATTCAATATTCACTTAAGGACCTCATTTCACCATTGCCTTTTCAACCTGGCAGGCAGGAACTCTGCCACCCATGGGAAATGTTAAGCAAAGCTAGGTGGATTTATTTGCTTACTAGCTCTCAGGAGTTTTTCATTCAAAAATATTCAGTGCATGATTGAGGGCCTTGGTATTGGGAAGTAGGGAGAGGAGGGGACTGCTGAAAGCCATCCTCTGCTCTTATTAATAACCTTTCCCTCACTCGCCATAACCACCCCTTTTCCCTATCACTTTTCTCTGCCTGGACTGCTCCTCGATCCATAGGATGTTATACAAAGAAAAGTCACCACCACTGGTATTGCTGCCTTTGGGGATGTGACTTCTGCCTTGGTGTCATTGATCCAACTACTGGCCTATCAAGTGTTAAGAGTCTCACAAGATACAACGGGTCTTCATGAGAAGAAGTCTTGCAGCTGCCTGTCAAAACTCCTGTTGCTCCAAATAGTCCCCACTTACTTTCCGAAGAGAATCATTTTATTTTTATGTTATTAAGAGAAGAATAGGACATCGAACTGATTAAGGTTGTTTGAAGAAAGGCATCTCTGTTTATGTGGATGACTTGAACTTCTGTTGTTGGCCTACCATTTTGTCCTAGATTCCTGAGTGCCAGCAGACAGTTTAACTTTGCCAACTTTGTCTGTTTTTATTTTTATTTGCCTTGCTCTGACAATCTCAGCTATTTACACATTTTTTATTTTGTCTTATTATGCATCCTATCAACTAGTTGATTTCACTTCAGCTAATTAACTATTTTCTTTTTCCAAACCCTTTGTGTATGATTTAACTTCCATCATGTGTGGTACATTTTACTTTCCTTTTCATTTTTAAATGCTATTCATCTAAAATTGTTTCCAGTACTTAGAATGTTAACTTATCAGTTATCCCTAGAGAAGCTGTCAGCCGTTTTTACTTCTTCGATGATTTCTGCTTTCATTTCAACTTACAACATGAACAGAACTTTACAGTTTTGTGCTGGCAGATCTGCAGATGGAGGGAGCTTATAAAATTACTATTTGACATTCTTTCTGCTGTTCTATTTACCAATCTTTCTGTAATTTTATGGTGGGTCATTGAGGCTGAGAGCATGCTACCTGCCTTCTCCGCATTCAAAAACCTTAGATAGCCAAAGTAACAGAGATCTATTGCACAAATAAAGGCCCTTCAGCCCACTGAGTCTGTGCCAGTCAAAAATGACCAACTATTACGCGAATCACATTTTCTAGCATTTGGCCCATAGACTTGTACACTTGGCATTGCAAGTATACATATGAAGTGTACAAAACGCTAGTGCGGCCTCACTTGGAATATTGCGTGCAGTTCTGGTCGCCCCATTACAGGAAGGATGTGGAAGCATTGGAAAAGGTGCTGAGGAGATTTACCAGGATGTTGCCTGGTCCGGAGCGAAGGCCTTATGAAGAAAGGCTGAGGGACTTGGGTCTGTTCTCATTGAAGAGAAGAAGGCTAAGAGGGGATTTAATAGAGACATACAAGATGATCAGAGGGTTAGAAAAGGTGGACAGTGAGAGTCTTTTTCTGAGGATGATGATGTCAGCTTGTACAAGGGGGCATAGCTACAAATTGAGGGGTGTTAGATTTAAGACAGATGTCAGAGGCAGGTTCTTTACTCAGAGTGGTAAGGGCGTGGAATGCCCTGCCTGCCAATGTAGTTAACTCAGTCACATTAGGGGCATTTAAACAGTCCTTGGATAAGCATATGGATGATGATGGGATATTGTAGAGGGATGGGCTTAGATTAGTTCACAGGTCGGCGCAACATTGAGGGTTGAAGGGCCTGTTCTGCGCTGTATTGTTCTATGTTCTAAATATTTCTTAAATGTTATGAGGTTTTCTGCCTCCAAAGTCTTTCCATTAGATTAAGGAGCTCCATTAGAGGAAGGAGCTCAAAAATGGTCTGAGGAGAGCCAGGAGGGGGCACGAGAAAGGCTTGGCAGAAGGAATCCGGGAAAACACAAAGGCATTTTACACTTACGTGAGGAATAAGAGAATGGTCAAAGAAAGAGTAGGGCCGATCAGGGATAGCATAGGGAACTTGTGTGTGGAGCCTGAGGAGGTAGGGGAAGCCCTAAATGAGTTTTTTGCTTCTGTCTTTACGAAAGAAACGACCTGTGTAGTGAATGAAACCTTTGAAGAGCAGGTGTGCATGCTGGAATGGATAGAGATAGAGGAAGCTGATGTACTGAAAATTTTGTCAAACATTAAGATTGACAAGTCGCCAGGCCCGGATCAGATTTGTCCTCGGCTGCTTTGGGAAGCGAGAAATGCAATTGCTTCGCCACTTGCGAAGATCTTTGCATCCTCGCTCTCCACTGGAGTCGTACCTGAGGACTGGAGAGAGGCAAATGTAATTCCTCTCTTCAAGAAAGGAAATAGGGAAATCCCCGGCAATTATAGACCGGTAAGTCTCACGTCTGTCGTCTGCAAGGTGTTAGAAAGGATTCTGAGGGATAAGATTTATGACCATCTGGAAGAGCATGGCTTGATCAAATACAGTCAACACGGCTTTGTGAGGGGTAGGTCATGCCTTACAAACCTTATCGAGTTTTTTGAGGATGTGACTAGTAAGGTTGATGAGGGTCAAGCTGTGGATGTGGTGTATATGGACTTCAGTAAGGCATTTGATAAGGTTCCCCATGGAAGGCTCATTCAGAAGGTCAGGAGGAATGGGATACAGGGGAACTTAGCTGCTTGGATACAGAATTGGCTGGCCAACAGAAGACAGCGAGTGGTAGTAGAAGGAAAATATTCTGCCTGGAAGTCAGTGGTGAGTGGGGTTCCACAGGGCTCTGTCCTTGGGCCTCTACTGTTTGTAATTTTTATTAATGACTTGGACGAGGGAATTGAAGGATGGGTCAGCAAGTTTGCAGACGACACAAAGGTCGGAGGTGTCGTTGACAGTGTAGAGGGCTGTTGTAGGCTGCAGCGGGACATTGACAGGATGCAGAGATGGGCTGAGAGGTGGCAGATGGAGTTCAACCTGGATAAATGCGAGGTGATGCATTTTGGAAGGTCGAATTTGAAAACTGAGTACAGGATTAAGGATAGGATTCTTGGCAGCGTGGAGGAACAGAGGGATCTTGGTGTGCAGATACATAGATCCCTTAAAATGGCCACCCAAGTGGACAGGGTTGTTAAGAAAGCATATGGTGTTTTGGCTTTCATTAACAGGGGGATTGAGTTTAAGAGTCGTGAGATCTTGTTGCAGCTCTATAAAACTTTGGTTAGACCGCACTTGGAATACTGCGTCCAGTTCTGGGCGCCCTATTATAGGAAAGATGTGGATGCTTTGGAGAGGGTTCAGAGGAGGTTTACCAGGATGCTGCCTGGACTGGAGGGCTTATCTTATGAAGAGAGGTTGACTGAGCTCGGTCTCTTTTCATTGGAGAAAAGGAGGAGGAGAGGGGACCTAATTGAGGTATACAAGATAATGAGAGGCATAGATAGAGTCGATAGCCAGAGACTATTTCCCAGGGCAGAAATGGCTAGCACGAGGGGTCATAGTTTTAAGCTGGTTGGTGGAAAGTATAGAGGGGATGTCAGAGGCAGGTTCTTTACGCAGAGAGTTGTGAGAGCATGGAATGCGTTGCCAGCAGCAGTTGTGGAAGCAAGGTCATTGGGGTCATTTAAGAGACTGCTGGACATGCATATGGTCACAGAAATTTGAGGGTGCATCCATGAGGATCAATGGTCGGCACAACATTGTGGGCTGAAGGGCCTGTTCTGTGCTGTACTGTTCTATGTTCTATGTTCTATGTTCTAGATTAGCCTCCAACTAATGATATAGTTATAAGGCAGTTGGCACTGCCGGGGTTGCATTCCTTGCAGACTTGTGTGTGGTAGGATGGGAAGCCCTGCACTCTGAAAGTCTTGGCCCATGTCTTTTTTGGGTCTCTGTCTTTTTCCAGTATTATGAAGCTGTGAACGGCATAAATAGCACATTTAGAGAGCTGACCATACCACAAGTAAGGTCTATACAACCAGAAGAATGTTGGGTGCCCACAGAAAGACTAGCAAGCATGGGCAGCCAGTACAGTAATCCTCTGTACAAAAATAAAGCTGCTGGAAAAGCTCAGCAGGTCTGGCAGCATCTGTGGAGGAGAAAAAAGGAGGTGACCCTTCCTCAGTAATCCCCTGTGGTCATTCCCCTTTCAAACAAATATACTGCTTTGGATACTGTTGGGAGTGATGGCTTCTTAGGGGAAAGCAGCAGCAGCAGCAGCAGTCAATCAATGGCACCACAATTAGGGATGGAGATTTGATATCATAGCAGGGAGGGTTGAAGTGTGGGTGAGCAGCAGTGACAGAGGACTCTGTAGTCAGGGGCACAGACAGACATTTTTATTCATTTGTGGGACATAGACAGCACTGGCTGGCTTTATTGTCTGCTCCAAGTTGCCCATGAGAAGGTGATGGTAAACTGCATTTTTGAACCACTGCAGTCCACATGCTGTAGGTTGACCCACAAAGCTGCTTGGGAGGGAATTCCAAGATTTTGACGCAGTGACAATGAAGGAATTTTGATATATTTCCAAGTCTGGATAGTGAGTGGTTTGGAAGGGAAGTTGCATGTGGCAGTGTTTTCATGTATCTTCTGCTCTGGTCCTTCTAGAAGGAACTAGTTATGGGTTTGGAAGGTGCTGTCTAAGGTTCTTTGGTGAATTTCTGTACTGCATCTTGTAGATAGTACACACTGTTGCTACTGAGTGGCATGGTGGAGGGAGTGGATGCTTCGGGATGTGGTGCCAATCAAGCAACATGCTTTGTTCCTGGGAAACTCCAGGATGCCGTATTGCCTCCCCAGTGCCAGGGTCATGGATGTCTCTGAGTGGGTAAGGACATTCTGAAAGTGGAGTGCGTAGCAGAAGTCATTGTCCACATTGGGACTAATGACTTAGGCAGAAAGAAAAATGGGCTCCTGCAAAGAGAATTTAGGGAGTAAGATAGCAAATAGAAAAGCAGAACTACTGGGCTTGTAATCGACGGATTAGTCCCTGTGTCATGTGCTAGTGTGGCCAGAAATGGGAAGGTAATACATTGGAATGTGTGACTATAGAACTGCTGTAGAGAGAGGGCCTAAAATATCTGGATTATTGGGATGTCTTCCAAAGTGGGTAGGACCTGTACAAAAAGATGGGTTGCACCTCAACTAATATCTTTGCAGAGGTTTGCTAGTGTCAATCACATGGGTCTAAACTAGTGTGGCAGAGTGGTGGAAACCAGAGCAGTATCATAGAATCATATAATCTCCACTGTGTGGAAGCAGGCCATTCAATCCTCCAAAGATTGTCCAACCTAGACACACCCCTGTACCCTATAATCTTACATTTCCCATGGCCAATCCACCTAACCTGCACATCTTTGGATTGTGGGAGGAAACTGGAGCACCAGAAAAATACACGTAGACACAGTGAGAATGTGCAAACTTCACACAAGGCAGGAATCGAACCCTGGTCCGTGGCGCTGTGAGGCTGCAGTGCTAACCACTGAGCCACCAAGCCTCCCATGTGCTATCGTGTCATCCACAGGTCAGCATGTGGAGTGATTGTGGAGAAGATTGATGTTAAGTCAAGTAAATTTAATAGGAAGAATAAAAAGGTCAGGTTAATGAACACGGCAGGACTGGCAGTCTGTACTGTATTTATTTTAATGCAAGGAGTATAACAGGTAAGGAGGATGAGATTAGAGCCTGGATTAGTACATGGGAATATGGTGTTGTAGCCATTACAGAAAATGGTTGAGAGAAGGATTGGACTGGCACTTGACCTTCCAGGGTTTCATGCATGATACTTAGGGGTATAAAAGGAGTGGGGAGTTACATTACTGATTACAGAAAATTTCACAGCTGCACCAGGAGAGGACATCTTGGAAGGGTCATCTAGTGAGGTCATGTGGTAGAACTTAGGAACTAGAAAAGTACAATCACTATAGCAGGGTTAATTTATGAGCCTTCCAGGAGTTAGTGAGTGATAGAGGAGCAGATATGTAAGTAGATCACGGAAATATTTAAAAATAACAGGGTTGTTGTAGTGGGTGATTTTAAATTCCCCAATATTAGATTAGATTCCCTACAGTGTGGAAACAGACCCTTCGGCCCAACAAGTCCACACCACCCCTTGAAGCATTCCACCCAGACCCATCCCCCCATAACCCACACACCCCTGAACACTACGGGCAATTTAGCATGGCCAATCCACCTAACCTGCACATCTTTAGACTGTGGGAGGAAACTGGAGCACCTGGAAGAAACCCACGCAGACACAGGGAGAACATGCAAACTCCACACAGACAGTCGCCCGAGGTGGGAATCGAACCCAGGTCCCTGGTGCTGTGAGGCTGCAGTGCTAACCACTAAGCCACCGTGCCACCCCAAGTTTGACTGGGACTCTCTTAGTGCTGGGGGCTTAGATAGATAGAGAAGAACTTGTTTGATGCACCCGGGGGGTTAATTGAAACAATATGCATGTAGTCCAACTAGGTACTGTCTAGAACTTGTATTAGGGAATGAGCTTGGCCAGGTGACCGAAGTTTCAGTGGGTGAACATTTTGGGAACAGTAATCATAATTCTGCAACTTTTAAGATAGTTATGGAGAAGGATAAGACTACGCCTCGGGCAAAAGTGTTAAAGTGGGGGATGGTTAATTATATCAATGTTAGGAAGGAGCTGAGGAAATTAGATTGGGTGTAGCTGCTTGAAGTAAATTCACATCTGACATATAGGAGATTTTCAAAGGTCAGTTGATCAGAGTTCAGGACTGGCATGTTCCTGTGAGGACAAAAGATAAGGATGGCAAATTCTGGAACCTTGGATGATAAGAGACATGGCTCAGGGATGGACACGACTGGCAACTTAATGCTCCAGGGTATAACTGCTATAGGAAGGATAGGAAGTGGGAGGCGGCGGGGAGCAAGAGAGAGCTTTTTGATTAGTATTAACATTGTGACCGTATTTAGTGGGGACATTCCTGGGAGTGCATCCAGGCAAGTTATTTGGGTGCAACTCAGGAATAAAAAAGGCATGACCCCCACATCAGGGTAACAAAGTGTGAAGCTGGATGAACACAGCAGGCCAAGCAGCATCTCGGGAGTACAAAAGCTGACGTTTCAGGCCAAGACCCTTCAACAGCTGTGAAATTTTCTGTAATCAGAGATGAAGGGTCTAGGCCCAAAATGTCAGCTTTTGTGCTCCTGAGATGCTGCTTGGCCTGCTGTGTTCATCCATCTTCACACTTTGTTATCTTGGATTCTCCAGCATCTGCAGTTCCCATTATCAATGACCTCCATATCAGGATTGTGTTATAAAACCGCAATAGTCAGCACGAAATTGAGAAGCAAATTTGTAAAGGGATCTCAGTTATCTGTAAGAACAATGGGGTGGTAATGGTAAGGGATTTTAACTTCCCAAACATAGACTGGGAATGCCATAGTGTTAAGCGTTTGAATGGAAAGGAATTTGTTAATAACGTACAAGAAAATTTTCTGTTTCGGTACGTGGATGTGCCTCCTAGCGAAGGAGCGAAACTTGACCCCTCCTCTTGGGAAGTAAGGAAGGGCAGGTGACTGATGTATTAGTGGGGGAGCTATTTGGGTCCAGTGATCATAACTCTACTGGTTTTAAAATAGTTATGAAAAGGGATAGGCCAGACCTAAAAGTTAAATTCCAAATGGGTGAAAGGCCAATTTTGATGGTATTAGGCAAGAACTTTCAAAAGTTGATTGGGGGCAGATATTTGCCTGTAAAGAGACAGCTGGAAAATGGAAGCCCTTCAAAAATGAGATAATGAAAATCCAGAGATAGTATATTCCCAGTTAGTGTGTGGGGCAAGGCTAGTAGGTGTAGGAAATGCTGGATGACTTAAGAAGACACTTAAGAAGGATATCAGGACAGCAAAAAGGGGACATTAGATAGCTTTGGCAAATGGGCTAAGGAGAATCCAAAGGGATTCTACAAATACATTAGGGAGAAAAGAGTAAGTAGGGAGTGAACGGGGCCCCTTAAAGATCAGGAAGGCTGTCCATGTATGGAACAACAGGAGGTGGAGGAGATAATAAAGGAGTATTTTGCTTCAGTGTTAACAGTGGAGAAGGATATGGGAGCTAGAGAATGTGAGGAAATAAATAGTGACATCTTGAAAAAATGTCCATATTACAGGGGAGGAGGTTCTGGCCATCTCTAAATGCATAAAGGTGGATAAATCCTCAGGATCTGTTCAGGTGTACCCTAGAACTCTATGGGAAACTAGGTGATTGCTGGTCCCTTAGAGAGTTATTTGTTTCGTAGATTGCCACAGGTGAGGTGCCAGAACACTGGAGATTGACTAACATGGAGCCACTATTTAAGAAAAGTGGTAAGGGAAAACTAGGGAACTATCGACTGGGGAGCCTAACATCAGTAGTGAGCAAGTTGATGGAGGGGATTCTGAAGGACACAATTTACATGTAGTTGGAAAGGCAAGGACTGATTATGATAGTCAACATAGTTTTGTGTATGGGAAACTATGTCTCACTAAATTGATTCAGCTTTTGAAGAAGTAATGAAGAAGATTGGTGAAGGCAGAGTGGTGGACATTGTCTGTATGGACTTCAGTGAGACATCCAAGAAGGTTCCACATCGTAGACTGGTTAGATCACATGGAATACAGGGAGAACTAGCCATTGGATACAAAATTGGTGAGAAGGTAGGAGGTAGAGGCTGGTGGTAGAGAGTTGCTTTTTGGACTGGAGGCCTGTGAGCAACAGTGTGCTATAGGGATTGGTGCTGGATCCATTGCTTTTTGTCATTTTGCATAAATGATTTAGAAGTGAATATTGAAGTTATGGTTAGTAAATTTGCAGATGACAGTGAAGTTGGTGGTGTAGTGGACAATGAAGAAGGTTACCTCAGAGTACAACAGTACCTTGATCATATGGGCCAATGGGCTGAAGAATGGCAGAAAGAAGTTAATCTAGATAAATTTAAGATGTTGCATTTTGTCAAGTCAGGCCAGAGCGGGACTTATACACTTAATGGTAACGTCCTGGGGTGTGTTGCTGAACAAAGAAAGCTTAGAGTGCAGGTTCATAGTTCCTTGAAAGTGGTAGACAGGGTGGTGAAGAAGGTAGAGACAACACAGTGTGGACCTGGAGGAACACAGCAGGCCAGGCAACATCAGAGAAGTAGGGAAGTTGACGTTTTGGATCAGGACCATTTTTGAGAAATAGGAGGGGGAAGGGAGCTCGGAAATAAATAGAGAGAACAAGGGTGGGGCTGGGGAAGGTAGGTAGAATGGGGGTAGATGAGTGTAGGTAGGGAGTGGTTGGGATTGGTCAGTGTGATGGGTGGGGCCCATAGTTAGGAGAGAAGATGCAGAGGTTATGTCAAGTCAAGGAGGCGGGGGTGAGAGGGAGCATTGAACATGGGATGAGGCAGGGGTGGGGAGGTTTTAAAACTGGTGAATTCCACGTTTAGGCAATTGAGCTGTAGTCTGGCTGCCAACTCTCTGATACCTCTGCCTACTGCCTCCTCGATTATGACCCACCCTTGACTACCAAACCATTGTCTCTCAGATCATTCATAACTTCATTGCCTCAGGTGACCTCCCACCCACAGCCTCCAACCTCATCATTCCCCAAACCTGCAACGCTCATTGCTATCTCTTTTCCAAAATACACAAATCTGACTGCCCCAGACAACCCATTACCTCTACCTGTTCTTGCCCCACTGAACTTATCTCCACTTACCTTAGCTCTATTTTCTACCCCCTGGTCCAGGAACTCCCCACCAAAATCTGGAACACCACCCACACCCTCCACTTCCTCCAAGACTTCCAATTCCCTGGCCCCTAACACCTCATCTTCATTTTCGACATTCAATCCCCTGTACACTTGTTTCTCAATGCAGATGACCTAAAAGCCCTCCGCTTCTTCCTCTCCCACAGACCCAACCAGTCCCCTTCCACCAACACCCTCATCTGCTTAAGAGATCTTGTCCTTACCCTGAGCAACTTCTCCTTTAACTCCTCCCACTTCCTATAGACTAAGGGTGTGGCCATAGGCAGCCACATGGGCCTAAGCCTGCCTCTTCATAGGATACGTGGAACAGTCCATTTTACACTGCTATACTGGCACTATCCCCCACCTCTTCCTCCACTACATCGATGAGTGTATCAGCACTGCTTTGTGCTCCCACAAGGAGCTTGAACAGTTCACTGACTTTTAGTTACTAACACCTTTCACCCCAAACTCAAATTCACCTGGACCATCTATGATACCTCCGTCTCTTTCCTGGACGTCTCTGTCTCCATCTCTGGCGACTGCCTTGAAACTGACATTTATTTCACACCTGGTACCTTTCCTGCAACCACAGGAAGTGCTATATCTCCCCCTACACCTTCCCCTCACCTCCATTCAAGGCCCTAAACAAACCTTTTATATCAGACAGGGGTTTACCAGAACATCCATCAACTTGGTCGGCTGTATTCGCTGCTCCCTATGAGGCTTCCTCTACATCGGTGAGACGAAGCATAGACTCGGAGACCATCTTCTGGAGCACCTGCACTCTGTATGCAACAAATGACAACACCTTCTGGTCGCCAACCATTTTAACTCCCCCTCCCACTCCCTGGGTGACTTGCCAATCCTGGGCCTCATCCACTGTCACAATGGCACCACTCGCAAACAGGAGGAACAACATCTCATATTCCGCCTTGGGAGCCTACAGCCTGGTGGCCTAAACATGGAATTCACCAGTTTTAAAATCTCCCCACCCCCGGCCTCATCACATTCCAATACTCCTTCTTGTCCCCGCCTCCTGGATCTGACACAAACTGTCCATTGTCTCTCCCACGTATCCACCCCACCCATCCCATTGACCAAGCATCACCAATCCCTACCTGCACTCACCTACCACCATCCCACATACCTTCCCCAGCCCCACTCCTCCTATTTATTTCCTAGCTCCCTTCGCCCTCCCCATCTCTGAAGAAGGGTCCTGACCCAAAATGTCAAGTTTTCATGCTCCTCTGATTCTGCCTGGCCTGCTGTGTTTCTGTAGCTCTATGCTCCGTTGTCTCGGACTCCAGCATCTGCACTTCTTGCTATGTTGTAGTGAACAAGGTGTTTGGTATGCTTGCTTTTGTTGGTCAATGAATTGAGTATAGGAGTTGGGAAGTCATGTTGTGGCTGTACAGGACATCGGTTAGACCACTTTTAGGATACTGCATTTAGTTCTGGTTTCCCTGACATAGGAAGGATGTCGTGAAACTTGAAAGGATTCAGAAAAGATTTGTAAGGATGTCGCCAGAGTTGGAGGTTTTGAGCTATAGGGAAAGGCTGAGTGGGCTGGGGCTATTTTCCCTGGAGCGCTGGAGGCTGGACGGTGACCTTATAAAGGTTTATAAAATCATGAGGAGCTCAGATCAGGTGAATAGCCACAGACTTTTCTTCAAGGTAGAGGGGTCTAAAATTAAAGGTTTAATGTGAGAGAGGAAAGATTTAAAAGGGACCTAAGGGGCAACTGTTTCACACAGAGGCTGGAGGGTGGTACGTGTATGGAATGAGCTACCAGAGGAAGTGGTGGAGGCTGGTACAATTACAACATTTAAAAGGTATCTGGATGTGTATATAAATAGGCAGGATTTAGATGGAACAAAAACAAAGTTGCTGGAAAAGCTCAGCAGGTCTGGGAGCATCTGTGAAGAAAAAAACAAAGTTAATGTTTTAGGTCTGTGACTCTTCCTCACAACTGATAGTGCCTGGTAAATCATCAATTTGAGTTTAGATGGACATGGGCCAAATGCTGGCAAATGGGCCTAGATTAATTTAGCATATCTGCTTGGCCTGGACGAGTTGGACTGTGCTGTTGAGCTCTATGACTCCTTAGGTGTTAGTCAAAGAAAGGGAAGCATTAATAAGGTTTCAGAAACTGAAATCAAACAAGGCCCTTGAGGAATACAAAGGAAGCAGAAAAGAACTTAAACAAGAAATTAGGATGGTTACAAGGGTCCATGAAATGTACTTTTTGAGTAAGATCAAGGAGCCTCCTCAGGCATTTTATCTGTATATTAGGAGAAAGTCAGTAGGTAGGGAATGGGTAGGTCTACTCAAGGACAAAGGAGGAAATCATTGCGTGGAGGCAGAGGAAGTGGGTGAAGTCCTTAATGAATACTTTACGTTGGTATTCACCAAAGAGAGGGACATGGATGATGATAAGATTAGGGAGGGGTATGTTGATATTCTGGGATATGTTGATATTACAATGGAGGTGGTGTTGGGTGTCTTGAAAACATTAAGTTAGGTAAGCCCATAAGCCTGATAGGATCAATCTGAAGTTACTGAAGGAGACAAGGGAGGAGATTGCTAGGGGACTTGACTGAGATCTTCATATCTTAGTTAGCCACAGGTGAGGCCCGAGAAGTCTGGTGATTACCAAATGTTGTTCCTTTGTTTAAAGAGGAAATCAGGGATGATCCAGAAAATTACAGGCTGGCCTTCCATACATCCGTGGTTGGGGAATTATTGGAGAGGATTCTTAGAGACAGGATTTACTTGCATTTGGAGAAGAATAAATGGATTAGGTATGGCTTTATGTAAGGCAGATTTTGTCTCACAAACTTCATTGAGTTTTTTGAGAAAGCAATGAAAACGATGATACAGATAGGGCTGTGGATGTTGTCTATGTGGACTTTATTGGAGCATTTGACAAGGTCCTTCATTGCAAGTTGGCCTAGAAGATTAAATCTAATGGAATCCACAGTGAATTGGTAAACTGGATGTAAATTTAGCTTGGTTATAGAAGACACAAGGTAAATGTGGAGAAATATTTTTCTGACTGGAGATCTATGACCACTGATGTTCCAAAAGGATCAGTGCTGGCACCTCTATTGTTTATAATTTTTAAAAATTCATTTGTGGGATGTGACCATAGCTGACTGGTTGGCATTTATTTCCCATTCCTAGTTGCCCTTGAGAAAGTGGTGGTGAGCAGCCTTCTTGAACTGCTGCAGTCTACCTGCTGAGATTGACCCAAAATACCATTCAGGAGGGAATTCCAGGATTTTGACCCAGCAACAGTGAAGGAATGGCAATATATTTCCAAGTCAGAGTGAGAGTGGTTTGGAGGGGAACTTGAAAGTGATGGTATGTATAATTGATTTGGATGAAAATGTAGATGATCTGACTGGTACGTTTACAGATCACACAAAGTTGGTGGAGTTCTGGATTGTGCAGAAGGTTATCAAAAGGTAAAGCAGGATATAGACTAAGTGGAAAATTGGACAGAGAAATGGCAGATAGAGTTTGATCTGGACAAGTGAGGCATGTTGGAAAGTCAAATGCAAGAGGAAAGTATACATCCTTAGGAACATTGATGTATTAGAGGGATCATAGAGTGCAAGTCCATGGCTCCCTGTAAGTGGCAATGCAAGTGGATAAAGTAGTAAAGAAGGAATAATTCATGGTTGCCTTCTTCAGTTGAGGCACTGAGTAAAAATGTTGGCAAGTTATGTTGCAGTCCTATAAGACTTTAGTTAGGCCACATTTGGAGTATTGTCTGATCAGAACTCAATGTAGAGGTTTTGGAGAGGGTACTAAAAGGGTTTACAAGGAAGTTGCCTGAATTGGAGTACAGTACACTACCTCTTATGTATAATGAAGAGATATTGTACAAACTTAGATCATATTTGATGGGGTATTGAAAGCTGAGGAGCGACCTGACAGAAGTATATAAAATTATGAGAAGCACAGATAGGGATAGGGTTGATAATTGGAGTCTTTTTCCCAGGATGAAAATATCAAATACTAAGGGGCGTAGGTTTAAAGTAAGAAAGGAAATGTTTAAAGGAGATGTGTGAGGGAGGTTTTTTATACAGAGGATGATACATGCCTGGAATGTACTGTACTAGGGGAAGTGGTTGAGGTGGATATGACAGTAATGTCTAAAAGGCATTTAGACAGTCACATGGACAGCCAGACAATACAGGGATATGGACAATGAGCAGGCAGATGGGATTAGTTTAGAATGTTATCATAGGAAGATAAGATCATAAGAAATAGGAGCTGGAGTAGGCCACCTGGCCTGTCGAGCCTGCTCTGCCATTCAATAAAATTGTGGCTGATTTTTTTGTTGACTCAGCTCCACTTACCCGCCTGCTCATCATAACCCATAATTCCTTTACTGCTCCCCCTTGTTTTGAGGCTATATCGCTAGTTCTATTTTCAAGCAGCAATGGAAACAATCTTCCTGTACACAACATCACTGCTTCTATTTTATCTATTTCTTTCCGAATTTTATGTTTCTATAAAAGATCCCCACTCTTTCTTCTAAATTCCAATGAGTATAATCCCAATCGACTCAATCTCTCCTTATAAGCCAAGCCTCTCAATTCCAGAATCAATCTAGTGAACATCCTCTGCACTTCCTCCAGTGCCAGTACATTCTTTCTCAAGTAAGAAGACCATAACTATGCACAGTACTCCAGGTGTGGCCTCACAAACAGCCTGTATTGCTGCAGCATAACCTCTCTATTTTTAACTCCATCAGTCTAGCGATGAAGGACAATATTCCATCTGCTTTCTTAACTACCTGTTGCACTTGCAAACCAACTTTTTGTGATTCATGCACAAGGATGTCTAGGTTTCTCCACACATCAGCAAGCTGCAATTTTCCCCCATTTAAATAATCGTCCATTTTGCTGTTATTCTTACCAAAATGGATGAGCTCACATTTACCAACATTGTATTCCATCTGCCAGACCCTTACCCAAACACTTAACCTAACACGATCAATACAGACAAGGTCGGCTAAAGGCCCTGTTCCTGTGCTGGACTGTTCTATGTTTTATCATGGAATAACTAACTTCTGCTTAGAGAAATCCATCATAATTCTTCAACTGAGGAAGTCTGCCTCAAATAGATCCCTTCATTTACACATTTTTAGACATGAATTCTTCAGAAAAATGGAAAATGTCTAACTTGCTCACTTCAGTTGATACAAAACACTCATGTACTGAATTGACGGAACACTTATACATATTCTTACTAGATTGCCATCACCACACGACCAATAGAACATTACAAACGGAACAAAACTACACTTCATGAGCCTGTAGGTCTTCATTCCTACCAGCATATCTCTTAGCAGGCAGTGGGTTAGGTTACAAGCTGGTGACTATCAATAAAAGAAGGACTTTCTTACTCTTAGATAATGAAATGTGAGGCTGGATGAACACAGCAGGCCCAGCAGCATCTCAGGCGCACAAAAGCTGACGTTTTGGGTCTAGACCCTTCATCAGAGAGGGGGATGGGGTGAGGGTTCTGGAATAAATAGGGAGAGAGGGGGAGGCGGACCGAAGATGGAGAGAAAAGAAGATAGGTGAAGAGGAGAGTATAGGTGGGGAGGTAGGGAGGGGATAGGCCAGTCCAGGGAAGACGGACAGGTCAAGGAGGTGGGATGAGGTAGTAGGTAGGAAATGGAGGTGCGACTTGAGGTGGGAGGAAGGGATGGGTGAGAGGAAGAACAGGTTAGGCAGGCAGAGACAGGTTGGACTGGTTTTGGGATGCAGTGGGTGGAGGGGAAGAGCTGGGCTGGTTGTGTGGTGCAGTGGGGGGAGGGGACGAACTGGGCTGGTTTTGGGATGCGTTGGGGGAAGGGGAGATTTTGAAGCTGGTGAAGTCCACATTGATACCATTGGGCTGCAGGGTTCCCAAGCTGAATATGAGTGGCTGTTCCTGCAACCTTCAGGTGACATCATTGTGGCACTGCAGGAGGCCCATGATGGACATGTCATCTAAAGAATGGGAGGGGGAGTGGAAATGGTTTACGACTGGGAGGTGCAGTTGTTTATTGCGAACCGAGCGGAGGTGTTCTGCAAAGTGGTCCCCAAGCCTCCGCTTGGTTTTCCCAAAGTAGAGGAAGCCACACCGGGTACAGTGGATGCAGTATACCACATTGGCAGATGTGCAGGTGAACCTCTGCTTAATGTGGAAAGTCATCTTGGGGCCTGGGATAGGGGTGAGGGAGGAGGTGTGGGGGCAAGTGTAGCATTTCCTGCGGTTGCAGGGGAAGGTGCCGGGTGTGGTGGGGTTGGAGGGCAGTGTAGAGCGAACAAGGGAGTCACGGAGAGAGTGGTCTCTTCGGAAAGCAGACAGGGGTAGGGATGGAAAAATGTCTTGGGTGGTGGGGTCGGATTGTAGATGGCGGAAGTGTCAGAGAATGATGCGTTGTATCCGGAGGTTGGTGGGGTGGTGTGTGAGAACGAGGGGGATCCTCTTTGGGTGGTTGTAGCGGGGGCGGGATGCGAGGGATGTGTTGCGGGAAATGTGGGAGACGTGGTCAAGGGCGTTCTCGACCACTGTGGGGGGAACGTTGCGGTTCTTAAAGAACTTGGACATCTGGGATGTGCGGGAGTGGAATGCCTCATCGTGGGAGCAGATGCAGCGGAGGCGGAGGAATTGGGAATAGGGGATGGAATTTTTGCAGGAGGGTGGGTTGGAGGAGGTGTATTCTAGGTAGCTGTGGGAGTCGGTGGGCTTGAAATGGACATCAGTTACAAGCTGGTTGCCTGAGATGGAGACTGAGATGTCCAGGAAGGTGAGGGATGTGCTGGAGATGGCCCAGGTGAACTGAAGGTTGGGGTGGAAGGTGTTGGTGAAGTGGATGAACTGTTCGAGCTCCTCTGGGGAGCAAGAGGCGGCGCTGATACAGTCATCAATGTAATGGAGGAAGAGGTGGGGTTTGGGGCCTGTGTAGGTGCGGAAGAGGGACTGTTCCACGTAACCTACAAAGAGGCAGGCATAGCTGGGGCCCATGCGGGTGCCCATGGCCACCCCTTAGTCTGTAGGAAGTGGGAGGAATCGAAAGAGAAGTTGTTGAGGGTGAGGACGAGTTTGGCGAGGCGGATGAGGGTGTCGGTGGAGGGGGACTGGTCGGGCCTGCGGGACAGGAAGAAGCGGAGGGCCTTGAGGCCATCTGCATGCGGAATACAGGTGTATAGGGACTGGATGTCCATGGTGAAAATGAGGTGTTGGGGGCCAGGGAATTGGAAGTCCTGGAGGAGGTGGAGGGCGTGGGTGGTGTCACGGATGTAGGTAGGGAGTTCCTGGACCAAAGGGGAGAAAATGGAGTCCAGATAGGTGGAGATGAGTTCGGTGGGGCAGAGCAGGCTGAGACGATGGGTCGACCAGGGCAGGCAGGTTTGTGGATTTTGGGAAGGAGATAGAAACGGGCTGTGCGGGGTTGGGGAACAATGAAGTTGGAGGCTGTGGGTGGGAGATCCCCTGAGGTGATGAGGTCATGAATGGTGTTGGAGATGATGGTTTGGTGCTCAGGTGTGGGGTCATGATCGAGGGGGCGGTAGGAGGTGGTGTCGGAGAGTTGGCGTTTGGCCTCGGAGATGTAGAGGTCAGTGCGCCATACTACTACTGCGCCACCCTTGTCTGCGGGTTTGATGGTGAGGTTGGGGTTGGAGCGGAGGGAGCGGAGGGCTGCCCGTTCTGCGGGGAAGAGGTTGGAGTGGGTGAGAGGGGTGGAGAGGTTGAGGCGGTTAATGTCTCGACGGCAGTTAGAGATGAAGAGGTCGAGGGAAGGTAGGAGGCCTGGGGGTGGTGTCCAGGAGGAGGACTTGTGTTGGAGGAGGGTGAAGGGGTCAGTGGAGGGAGGTTTAGGCTCCCGGTTGAAGAAGTAGGCGTGGAGGCGAAGGCGGCGGAAAAACTGTTCTATGTCCAACCGTGACTGGTATTCGTTGAAGTGTGGTTGTAGGGGGACAAAGGTGAGCCCCTTACTAAGGACTGACCGTTCATCCTCAGTTAGTTTGAGGTCTGGGGGGATGGTGAAGATGCGGCAGGATTTTTCCATCCCCACCCCTGTCTGCTTTCCGGAGAGACCACTCTCTCCGTGACTCCCTTGTTCGCTCCACACTGCCCTCCAACCCCACCACACCCGGCACCTTCCCCTGCAACCGCAGGAAATGCTACACTTGCCCCCACACCTCCTCCCTCACCCCTATCCCATGCCCCAAGATGACTTTCCACATTAAGCAGAGGTTCACCTGCATATCTGCCAATGTGGTATACTGCATCCACTGTACCCGGTGTGGCTTCCTCTACATTGGGGAAACCAAGCGGAGGCTTGGGGACCGCTTTGCAGAACACCTCCGCTCGGTTCGCAATAAACAACTGCACCTCCCAGTCGTGAACCATTTCCACTCCCCCTCCCATTCTTTAGATGACATGTCCATCATGGGCCTCCTGCAGTGCCACAATGATGTCACCTGAAGGTTGCAGGAACAGCAACTCATATTCCGCTTGGGAACCCTGCAGCCCAATGGTATCAATGTGGACTTCACCAGCTTCAAAATCTCCCCTTCCCCCAACGCATCCCAAAACCAGCCCAGTTCGTCCCCTCCCCCCACTGCACCACACAACCAGCCCAGCTCTTCCCCTCCACCCACTGCATCCCAAAACCAGTCCAACCTGTCTCTGCCTCCCTAACCTGTTCTTCCTCTCACCCATCCCTTCCTCCCACCCCAAGCCGCACCTCCATCTCCTACCTACTAACCTCTTCCCACCTCCTTGACCTGTCCGTCTTCCCTGGACTGTCCTATCCCCTCCCTACCTCCCCACCTATACTCTCCTCTCCACCTATCTTCTTTTCTCTCCATCTTCGGTCCGCCTCCCCCTCTCTCCCTATTTATTCCAGAACCCTCACCCCATCCCCCTCTCTGATGAAGGGTCTAGGCCCGAAACGTCAGCTTTTGTGCTCCTGAGATGCTGCTGGGCCTGCTGTGTTCATCCAGCCTCACATTTCATTATCTTGGATTCTCCAGCATCTGCAGTTCCCATTATCACTTTCAACTCTTAATAGTTTAATTTTAGTTTAATGCTCTTTCTTTCTGGAACAGTTCTCTGCAAAATATAATGAAAAGGCATTAGTCAGTTAATACAAATAACATTTTAAGCATAAGTAGTTTTATGCATATAAAACTCGGCAATATGTTTTTTGATACATTATTAATTCTGATGTATTTACTAATTTGTTCTGGAGAAATTTATTTAAGCTAGAGAAATCAATCGGACAATAATAATTATGATAACTAGTAATTATAAGGAATTAATTTAGAAAGTAGTTCATAAGCAAACACAAGCATAGGTTACTACTCTTCATATTTAGGTAATTTCATTTATTTAGTAACTTTAAAAAATCTTATTAGTTCTTCCTGACTATTCTTTGTGGAAGCAACAAGGCAATTTCTAATAATTTCTGGAAGCTACTGGTTCTAACTACACAAATTTTGTTTCTGCTGTCATTGTCAGGGTGCCCACAGGTAATCTGATGTGCTTCATAAAGAACTGTTATGTCAGCAGAGGATGTAACTTGAGAATGACAATATCAGCCCTCATGAACTTTGATTTAGCCCATTTAATCTATGTTCCTGTTTTCATTCCGTAAGGGCCTTGTTATTCAACTTGTTATGCAGCAAGTTCTACAACTCACTTGTGAAATTGGTTATCAGGCTCCTCATTACATATAATGAACAATTAGGCTGATTCATTTGTAATACCTCATCTCTTGGTGGTTTTTCCATTGGGCACTCCTTGCAAGATTTCAGGACAATGTGATTCCCTGCATGAAATCTGTTTGAAAAGATAATATTGTAGAAAATCAGATGCTTATCTAATTCTGTTCAATTGAGAGAGAACACAGTGTTCAAGGATATGAAATACCACATTATTAATGATGCAAGGCAGTGCATATTCAAAACATCTCAAATGTATATGAACATTTCTGGGTTTAAGAAACAGTACAACAATGTTGGATTGTTTTAGGTGTGTTTCCCTGCTTACCTATAGTAAAGTAATTGTTACCTATATGAAGCATTACATTGTGCTTTCAGTTCAGCATGAAAATACTAAACTCCCACTCAGGAGACTTAAGGCTAAGGAGGGTCTAGGCCTGAATGGTCAGCTTTCCTGCTCCTCTGATGCTGCTTGGCCTGCGGTGTTCATCCAGCCAGCTCTATACCTTGATATCTTAGATTCTCCAGCATCTGCAGTTTCTATTATCTCTAATTCTAGGCTCAGTTCACATTCCATGTCAGTTACCTTCAATCTCCGTGTTTCAACAGTTCTTGTCTGAACTTTTATTGATAGGTGGCTTACTGTAATGCATTCATAGAACATTACAGCACAGTACAGGCCCTTCGCCCTCGATGTTGTGCTGACCTGTCATACCGATCTGAAGCCCATCTAACCTACACTATTCCATGTACGTCCATATGCTTATCCAATGACGAATTAAATGTATCTAAAGTTGGCGAATCTGCTACCGTTGCAGGCAAAGCGTTTCATTCCCTTACTACTCTCTGAGTAAAGAAACCACCTGTCCGATATCTTTCACCCCTCAATTTAAAGCTATGCCCTCTCGTGCTCGCTGTCACCATCCTAGGAAAAAGGCTCTCCCTATCCACCCTATCTAACCCTCTGATTATTTTATATGTTTCAATTAAGTCACCTCTCAACCTTCTTCTCTCTAATGAAAACAGCCTCAAGTCCCTCAGCCTTTCCTCGTAAGACCTTCCCTCCATACCAGGCAACATCCTAGTAAATCTCCACTGCATCCTTTCCAAAGTTTCCACATCCTTCTTATAATGCGGTGACCAGAACTGTACACAATACTCCAAGTGCGGCTGCACCAGAGTTTTTTTCAGCTTCACCTTGCTTAATCCATGCTTAGGAATTAGAATCATCCTGTCAGAGTAATCATACTTATTTGGATCAAATATAGGCATTTCGCGTTGACTGCTAGTGTTGCGAACCAATACCATAAATATTTTAGTTCTGGCTATATTTCACCAAAACTTAAAATATAATGTTTTTTGGATTGCCCCATAATGTATCATGTATCAATGTAATAAGCATCATTGCAGTCGAAAAATATGGAATCTATTGTCTGGATGAAAGTTAGATAACATTAAAACTTGTTTCAAAACAGTTTGTTCTTGTTCCAAAATGGCATTATACCTGAGCAACAACACAAGTTCTACTTACATATTGTCTTTAATGTAATAAAATTTCTTGATATTTCACAGAAATTTAAAAAGTGCAACATGTGGCCCAAAGACTAACAAGGAGATATTAGATCAGATGTTCAAAAACTTGATAAAAGAGGTAGCCTTTAAGCAGTACCTTAAAGAAGGAAAGTGAGGTGGGTCAGAGCTGAGAGTTTATTACAGCTCTTAGGATCCAGGCAACTGAGGCACGGCTACCAATGGTGATTTAATGATTAAAATGATTAAAGTGATGAGTGAAGTGATTAAAATTAAAGTGCTCAAGTGGTCAGCTATACAGGAATGCAGATATCTCAGGGAGATATCGGGCTGGAAGATATTATTGGGATATGAAGAGATGATGCCATAGCAGGATTTAAGACAAAAATAAGATTTCTAACATCAAAGTGCTGTTTGAGTGGCATGTGGGTCAATGAGCACATGTAATACACATGAATGGAACAGAATGTTTTCAAGAAAGAGATGTAGATCTTAGGACAAAAGAGAAGGATACTTGGTGGGATATTCAGTCATGATTATATTGAATGGTAGAGCAGGTTTGAAAGGCTAAATAGCCATCTCCCGTTCCCGTTTGTTTATACAACCATAGAAGCCATACAGTGCAGAAGGAGACCATTCAGTCCATCGGGTCTGCACCAGCCTCTGAAGAGCATCCCACTCTATTCCTATAACTCTGCATTTACGACAGCTAACTCACCTAGCCTGCACATCCCAGGACACTGTGTGCAATTTACCAGGGCCAATCCACATAGCCTGCACATCTTTGGACTACGGGAGGAAACCAGAGCACCCAACAGAAAGACATGCAGACACAGGGAGAAGATGCAAATTCCAAGCAGATAATCACCCAAGGCTAAAACTGAATTTGGTTCTTAGCACTGTGTGGCAGCAGTACTAACTACTGAACCGCGTGCCCGTTTATGCATCTATATTTCAATGAACCTAAAGCATTTTAGGATATAAATTCCAGAGTTATGAATAACTTCAAGTTTATAGATGATAGAGTGTGGCAGACCAACTATGAATGCATTGTAGTAGTCAAGTATGGAGGTAATGAAGGCATGAATGAGAGTGTCAGCAACAGAAGAGATAACACAGGGTGAAGTTGGGTAACGCTACAGTTGGTCGCTTATGATGGCACAAATAAGCCGTTGGAAGCTCAGCTGGGGAATTGAATGTGACAGCAATATGAACAAACTGACATAAGTGGAGAGACTGGATTAGTTAGGATAATATTCACTAAAATTTCAAAGAATTTTATAGGTTTCTATGAAATCCCTCTTCATTCTAATGGGATGAGACAGGGTGGGTGGACAAGGATAATCTCAGAAGTTCAGATGTTCTTGAACAGAGTTTGGAATGGGGACTGGAAAACAATGGTTTCAGACTTGCCAATACTTATTTGAAGAAAATTTCTGCTGTCTGGTACTTAGGCATGGAAACAGAGAATATAGGAGCAAGAGTAGGCCAATCGGCCCTTCGAGTCTTCTCCATGATTCAATATGATCATGGCTAATCATCCAACACATCAGCCTGTTCCTGCTTTCTCCCCATATTCTTTGGTCCTTTCAGCCCTAAGGAATATATCTGATTCCTCCTTGAAAATATTCAATATTTTGGTCTCAACAATTTTCTGTGGCAGAGAATTCCACAGGTTCACAACTGCCTGGGTGAAGAAATTCCTCCTCATCTCTGTCCTTAGACTGTGACCCCTGGTTTTGCACTCTCTAGTCCCCAAGAATATTCTTCCTGCATTCTGTCCAGTCCTGGTAGAATTTTATAGGTTTCTATGAGATCCATCCTCATTTTTTGAAACTCTAGTGAATATGGTCCGAGCCAATCCAGTTTGTCCCCATACATCAGTCCCAGTTTCCCAGGAATCAGTCTGGTAAACTTTCTTCACACATCCTCAATAAATAGAACTTTCTTCCTCAGGTAAGTGGACCAAAACTGCAGATAATATTCCAGCTGTGGTGTTAATAATGCCTGCACAGTTGCAGTAAGACACTGGAATTCACTATGAAGGGCAATGTGCTATTTGCCTTCCTCACTGCCTGCAGTGCCTGCATATTTAATTTCTGCAACTGGGGCATGGGGACACCTAGGTCCTTTCGCGCAAAACTGCTCTCCAATTTATCACCATTCAGATAATATGCCTGCCTGGTTTTCGTACTAACCTCAAAGATATCAACATTATATTGCATTTGCCACACACTTAATTTGTTCAACTGAAACTGAAGCTTCTCTGCATCCACCTCAAAGCAAATCCTCCCATCCAGCTTTGTTCCTTCTTCAAACTTGGGGATATAATATGTGGTTTTCTCATCTAAATCATTTATATATATTGTGAATAGCTGAGTTCCAAGCACTGATCCCTATAGTACCTCACTAGTCACTGCTTATCATTCAGAAAAGACCTATTTATTCCTACTCTTTGAATCTTGTCTGCTAACCAGTTCTCAATCCATTTCAGTACATGACCACCAATCCCATGCACTTACGTTTTGACAGCTAACCTCTCATGTGAGACTTTATTGAAAGTTTCTAGAAAATCCAAGTAAATTACATCCAATGCATCTCCATCGATTATACTACATACATTCTCAAAAAATTCCAGCAGGTGTGGCAACCATGACTTCCCCTTTGTAAATCCATACTGATTTTGTCTGGTCCTGTTGCTATCTTTCAAGTGCTCCACTATTACATCTTATATAATGTATGCCAACAATATTCCCACTACCGATGTCAAAATAACCAATCTATAATGCGTTGCTTTCTTTTTGCCTCCCTTCTAAAATAGTAGACATATATTGTTACCCTCCGATCCCCAGGAACTGTTCCAAGAGTCTGTTGAAGTTTGGGAGATGACCACGAGTGAGTGCATCTGCTATTTCTAAGGTGACTTCCTTAGGTACTCAGGGATGAAGGTTATCAAACCTTGGGGATTTATCTGCCCTTGATCTTGTTAGTTTCTCCAATGCCGTTTTCCTACTCACACTAATTTCTTTCAGTTCCTTCTTCCCATTAGACCCTGTGTTTCCTCATATTTTTTGGCTTATTATTTGTGTCTTCTTTTGAGAAACCAAAATTAGTATTTATTTATTTGGTCTGTCCTCTTTTCATTCTTCATTATAAAATCCCCTGTTTATGACTGTAGTAGATCTGTATTTGTCTTTATTAACCCTTTTCTCTTCAAGTACCCATTGAAACTTTTACTACTGCCTTTAACGCCCCCATTACACACATACAATATTTTCTCCCTCTTAATCAGTCTCCCAATCCTCACATCTATTACTTTTTTGGCCAGTTTATATGCCAATTTCTTGTAATTAATGCTATCTCTAATTTCCTTTGTTAGCCATGGTCTGATCACATTTCCCATTTTACGTTTAAAATGTTTTAATTAACCTATTTTTCCAACCAATGTGTTCAAAGATTTTATTAGACACCTCAGGAGCACTTGGGACTTGAACCCAAGCCTTCCAGTCCAGGGGTAGGGATGCTACCACTCTACAGCAAGAGGGTTGCCAGGCTGGGATGAATGTGTTGATGTCAGATAAACAATCTGACTTGCCACTCAAATGCCAGACAATGACCATCTCCAATAAGAGACAATCTAACAACTGCCCCTTGATATTCAATAGTATTACCATCACCAAATCACTCACTAGCAATATCCTGAGAGGTTGCCATTGAACAGAAACACAAATGGATTCACCACATAAACACTATGTCAACAAAAGCAGGTCAGAGACTAGGAGTCCTTGAGTGAGTAACTCATGTCCTGACTCCCATTGTTTGTCTATCGTCTACCAGGTACAAGTCAGGATGGAACATGCTTGACTTTCTCGGATGAGTAGAGGGTAAGTGAAAGGGAGAGGCATCATGTTGGTGTATACATTAGCCTGGAAAGAGTCACCTGCATTGAGGAGCAGATCATCATGGCCCTGATATCAAGAAGTACCTTACTGAAGGAGGAAATCAGGAAGGCATAAAGGGGGCATGAGATAGCTTTGGCCAAGAAGATTTGGGTAAATCCAAGAAATTCTTTAAGTATATTAAAGGAAAAATAATGAGGCAGAGAATAGGACCTGACAAGGACCAAAGTGGACATGGTATGTGTGGAACCACAGGGGATGGGTGATGTCCCAAATGAATGTTTTTCCTCTGTGTTTACTGTGGAGAAAGACATGAAGACTTGGGAGCTTGGGGAAATTAGTGGTAATATCTTGAAATTAGTCCACATCACAGTGGAGATGGTGGCGAATGTATGAAAGTGGATAAATCTCCTGGTCCTGATCAGATATATCCAAGAACCCTGCAAGATGCTAGCAAAGAAATTGTGAGGGCCCTGGCTGACATACTTGCATCATTGTTAGCCATGGGTGAGGTCCTGGAAAACTGGAGGACAACAAATGTTGTTCCCTTATTCAAGGGGTCTGCAAAGAAAAGGAAAAACTGGGAATTATAGACCAGTAAGCTTAACTCCTGTACCTTGCAAGTTACTTGAGGAGATTCTGTGGGATAAGATATAAATGCATTTGGAAAGACAGGGTTTGATCAAGAGCAGTCTGCATGGCTTTGTGCTTGGGAGATCATCCCTCACAAATTTGTTAGAGTTCTTTGATGATCTGACCAGGAAGGTTGATTAGGGCAGTGCAGTAGAAGTAGTCTATATGGATTTCAGTAAGGCCTTTGATAAGGTTCCATATGGTAGGCAGCTCTGGAAGGTTGGATCACATGGAATCTAGGGAGAGTTGGCAGATTGGATACACAATTGACTTGATGGTAGGAAGCAAAGAGTTATAGTGGAGGGATGCTTGTTGGACTGGAGGCCTGTGACTATTGGTGTGCATCAGGGGTTGGTGCTCATTTGTTTTCTATATCAATAATCTTGATGAGAACATACAATGCATGATGAGTAAGTTTGCAGTAGAATAGGCAGTATCATGGACAGTGAGGAAGGTTATCAGAAATTACAGCAGGATCTTGACCAGCTGGGGAAATGGGTCAAGAAATGGCAAATGGTGTTCAATATAGTTAAGTGTGGGTTGTTGCATTTCAGAAAGTCAAATCAGGGTAGGAGTTTCATGGTAAATGTTAGGGCCTTAAGGAGTGTGGCGGAACAGAGGGACCTTAGAGTTAAGGTGAGTTAAGGTGAAAGGGGATTCACAGGTAGACAGAGCAGTGAAGAATGCTTTTGACACATTGGCCTTCATCAGTCACGGCATGGAATATAGAAGTGGGAAAGTTATGTTGATGAGGCTGCACTTAAGAGTATTGTGTACAGTTTTGGTCACCTTGATATAGGAAGGATGTTGTTAAACTGAAAAAGAGTGTGGAAGAAATTTACAAGGGTATTGTCAGCCTCAGGGGACTGAGTAATAGGGAGGTGTTGGACAAGCTAGGACTTTTTTCTTTAGAGCATAGGAGACTGAGGGAGTGTCTTATAGAAGCATGCAAGATCATGAGAGGCATGCATAGGATGAATGCAGTCAGTCTTTTTCCCAGGGTTCGGGAATCGAGGACCAGAGGGCATCAGTTTAATGTTAGAGAGGAAAGAATATATGGGTATCTGAGGAGCAACCTTTTTAGACAAAGGGTGGCATGGAATAAATATGGTATGCATACGGAATAAGCTAACAGCAGAAGTAGTTGAGACGGGTACATTAACAATATTTAACAGGTACTTGGACAAATACATGGAACAGAAAGGTTCAGAAGGATATGGGACAAGTGCAGAGAAATGGGGTTAATGTGGATGGACATTTTGGTTGACATAGACTAGTTTGGGCTGAAGGACCTGTCTCTGTGCTGTAGGACTCTACAGCAATGAGTGCAACTCTAACAATACTCAAGAATCATGACACTATCCAGGATGAAGCAGCCTGCTTGATTGGCATCACATCCACAAGTATTCATTCCCTCCACTACTGACACTCAGTAGAAGGATGTGTATTATCTTCAAGATGAATTACAGAATTCACCAAATTTCCTTAGATAGCACCTTCTAAATCCATAACACTTCTGCTTAGAAGGACAAGGGCAGCAGAAATATGGGAACCCCACCATCTCCAACATTTCCCCAAGCCACTTCACCATCCTGACTTGGAAATATATCGCATTCCTTCACTGCGGCTGTGTCAAAATTCTGGAATTCCCTTGCTAAGAGCATTGTGTGTCAACCGACAGCATGTGGATTACAGCAGTTCAAGAAGGCAGTTCATCACCAACTTCTCAGGGCAACTAGGGACAGCAATAAATTCTGGTCCACCAACAAAACACATGACCGACAAGAGAATTTTAAAAAAAACTCTAAATTCAGCATCAGAAAATAAATAATAATGGAACCAGGTGAGAGCAATCCTGCCCAGCTGGATGACATTATAGCATTAGAGGAGGATGAGGTGGTTAACCAGGTAGATTAAGAAGGATGCAAAGGGATCGTCTATTTTTGTCACAATCACATATTTTGTGACTTGGTTAAAGAAAAACACAACAGGTCAGACAGCATCCAAGGAGCAGAAAAGTCAATGTTTCAGACCGAAACCCTTCATCAGGACTGGGGAAAGAGCCCAGAGGTAAATAGAGGGAGCAGTGTGGGGCTGGGGCAAGGGTAGGTGGGATGATGATAGGTGGATGCAGGTACGGGGTTATTGTGATTGGCCAGTGAGAAGGGTGAAGTGGATGGGTGAGTAGGAAAATTGACAGGTTAGGTCAGGGAGGCAAGGAAGAGGGGAAGAGTTGGACATGGGATGAGTTTGAGGATGGAGGGATTTTGAAGCTGGTGAAGTCAATATTGAGGACCAAGTTAACAGCCTCAATGGAAGAACTCATATTGTATGAGATCCACCTGGCTGACCTCATTACAATTACTAAATCCTTCCCTCTCTAAGTCCGTGGTTTCAGCACTTTGAAGTAAACCATGTCTCTCATTCGGAGGAGTCTTGGGTCCAGCATTGGTATTCCTGATACCATTTCACCCAACCTCGCCACATTCGGGAAGATGAGATTTAACCTGGTGCAGAGTTTCCTCCCCATTAGCAACTCTGCTGCAGCTATCCCTATAGTTGCATGAGAGATGGTCTCTAATCAAATAAGAAGTGGTGAAACTGCAAGCTGTTTCTTTAGGCCTGCCTTCAAAGTTTGGATTGCTTTTTTTGCCAGACTATTGGACAATGGATGGGATGGAGCTGTCCTAATATACTCAATGCCATTTGACTTTAGGAAATACTCAAATTTCTGCAACATTTTTAAGAGTCCGTGTATTGCAAAATTTGCATCTTTTCTATCATCACCCTTGTGTTTGATGAATGAACTCTATGCATGTCCAGCCACTTTGAGTGGGCGTCCAAGATGACTAAGAATGTTGAGCCCATGAAAGAGCTGGCATGGTCGATGTGTAACTGAGTCCAGTGTTTATCCAGCCATTCCCATGGATATGAGGGAGCTGATGGTGGTAATTTTGTCCTTGTTAGCACACTGGGCATCGATGTGGCTTTCTCTGCATCTAATGCTGGCAACCGGACATAACATCTTGCCAAAATCTTCATTTTGGACATACCTGAATGACTCTGGCAGAGTTCAGTCAGTGTCTACAAACAACCTTTGCTCAGGACAATAACTCTTACTCCCCATAACAAAATGCTGTCCTCGATGGTGATCTAGCCTTATAGATACAGAAAGGTCTCAATTCTGGTTGCAATGACCCTTTAGTTTCCCCCATCACCACCAGCTGTTTTAGCTTTGCCTGGACTCGATTGTTTTGCATCTACAGTCTGATATTGTCAGTGGTGATTCGAAGAATGTAAAAAATGTTCAAAACCAGAACAAGCTCTTCCAGTGGCCGCAGCACCAGTAGTATATCTGCTAATGGGAAGTGGCTCAAGACAACCACATCTGCTGCTTGGCCTCCTAGATGGTGCTCCAACTTGTAATTGTAGGCACTTAGAATGAGGGCCCATCACTGAATTTGACCTGAAGCTATGGGTGGCACAACCTTGTCCTCTTTGATTATCCCTGGAGGTCTGTTACTATGCCAAATTTTCATCCGTAAAGGTATTGGTGGAACTTTCTTACACCAAAGATGACTGCCAAACCTTCCTTCTCTATCTGTGCATTTTTGCATTCTGCATCAGCCGAATACAGGGAAGCATACACTATTGGATATTCCGCTTCACTGGGCCATCTGTGAGCCAGTGATAACCCCAAAACTGTACATGGAGGCATCAGATGTCAGCACAAGATCTCGCTTGGGATTGTAGAATGCCAATATCTTGGATGATGGTGACTGATTTTTCATTTCCCCAAAGGCTATGACTTGGCTACAAAACCATTTCCAAGGCTGAAACTTTCTCAATAGCAGATGTAAGGGTGACAGGGTGGAGGCCAGGTTACATATGAACTTCATCAATCCAAGGAAAGACCTAAGCTCTGGTACAGAGGTAGGACCTGGGGCACTTTGATTGCCCTCACTTTATCTTCTAAGAGGTGTAAGCCAGTCGTGTCGAGTGTGTTGCCCACATAGGTAATTTGGGGTGCCTGGAATACATATTTTCCTTCTTGAAGTGTAGGTTCACCTTGGGAAATATATAAGAACAATGTCCAACTTCTCTAAGTGCTCATTATTGATATTCCCTGTTGACAGCATGTCATCTAGATAAATAACAACCAAAAGAACCACGGATGCTGTAAATCAGGAACAAAAAAAGTTACTGGAAAAGCTCAGCAGGTCTGCCAGCATCTGTGAAGGAAAAAAACAGATTTAACGTTTCGGGTCCGGTTACCCTTCCTTGGAACTAATCTTTCCTTCACAGATGCTGCCAGACCTGCTGAGCTTTTCCAGCAACTTTGTTTTTGTTCTAGATAAATAGCAACTTTGGGTACACCTTGTAAAATGTTTTCCATCATCTTTTGAAAATTGGCACAGGCTGATTATAGCCTAAATCCCACTCATGTCACCACTGAAATAACTCCACAGAGGCTGGTATCCAGTCATTAAGTTACCCTTTATTTACACATGCATAGTACTTGACATTTGTCTGACTTCCTAGAACCAGGTGTCAGACGAACAGAATCTCTGACTCTTCTGTTTATATCTGTCAGCCAAGGTTCACTGATTAGACCAGATTAACAGTCCCAATCAGGGAACTCATATTCCACGAGGTTCACCTGGCTGACCTTGTTACAATCACAAAGCTGTATAAGTCTCAGGTCAGACAGCATTTGGAATATTGTCCGCAGTTTTGAGTTCTGTATCTAAGGACGGATGTACTGGCCTTGGCCACAGGAGGTTCACAAGAATGATCCCAGAAATGAGGGGTTGTCGTATGAGGAGCACTTGAGGTCTGTGGCACTTGATGGAGTTTGGAAGATGAGGCAGGTGGGGATCTCATTTAAACTGACAGAATACTGAGAGACCTGAATAGAGTGGAAATGGAGGGGATGTTTTCACTAGTAGGAAAGACTAAGACCTGAGAGCACAGCCTGAGATTGAAGGGGCATCCTTTAGAATTGACAGGAGGAAGTGAGCGGCATGGTGACTCAATGGTTAGCACTGCTGACTCACAGTGCCAGGGACCCCAGTGTCTGCATGTATTTCTGCTGGGTGCTCTGGTTTCCTGCCACAGTCCAAAGATGTGTAAATTAGGGGGATTGGCCATGCTAAATTAGCCATAGTGGTCAGGGATGTAAAAGTGCATTAGCCATGGGAAATACAGGGTTACAGGGTTAGGGTAGGGGAATGGGTCTGGGAGGGATGCCCTTTGGAGGATCGGTGCGGATTCATTGGGTTGAATGGCCTGTTTCCACACCGTAGGGATTCTATGGATCCATGGAATTTTGTCAGCCAGAGGTTGGTGAATCTGTGAAACTTATTTTCATGGAAAACTGTGGAGGTCAAGTCATTGAGTGTATTTAAGACAGAACAGATAGCTTCTTGATTAGTAAGGGGATTAGTGGTTACAAGGAGAATGGGGTTATGAAAAATACCAGCCATAAACAAATGGTAATGCAGAGTCGATGAGCCGAATGGACTAATTCTGCCCCTATATCTTGTGATCGTATTATCAAACATAACTATATGGAAAGTAATAATTCTTTGTGATAAATAAATCTTCTCAAATAATTTATTTTAAGTCATCATAGGCACAACCTGGCAGTAACAGTGACCATGCATTCTTTCAAAAATTCACCTTCAGCAAAAGACATTTCATGCTTTGCTTTTAAATGCCAGAACAAAACTTGCCTTTGCAGTGAACTCTCAACTATTATTACCTTTTCCTCAGTTGTTAGGATGCTACTATAATGTGGGTGTTTTGCTGAAAGATGGCAATTCATATTATACAACTTAAACACCGTGATGCTCTCCTAAGAAATCAAACATTCAGCCTTGGAATCCACATTTGGCAAAAGGTATTTGGCATTTGGTTCTTCATTGAAAATGCTCTATTCATATTTTCTTTTAGTTTTGCAGTGTTCATTTTTGAAAGGGAAGAAAGATAAACCTAACTTTTGGCCATTACTCAATTTGTTATTGTTCCACTGGGGTACTCCAGCACTCTTTAAATTGAGCTGCAATATTTTCAGAATTATCTTTGTTTAAAGGTATGCACTATATCCCAATTTATCTGACTGTTAAAAAATTTAACAAGTTTGTTAAAAAGCACAGACAAGATTTTCGTACTAAACAAGAATTATTTTATTAAAACCAAACGAACTGTGGATGCTGTAAATCAGGAACAAAAACAAAGTCGCTGGAAAAGCTCAGCAGGTTTGATAGCATCTGTGAAGAACAAAGAACAGAGTTAAAATTTTGGGTCTGGCGACCTTCCTCAGCAGTTCTGAGGGAGAGTCATCGGATTTGAAACGTTAACTGTTTTTTTCTTCACAGATGGTGCTAGACATGTTGAGCTTTTCCAGCAACTCTGTTTTTGTTCAAGGATTATTTTATATTAGGAACAGTAGTTAGATTATGGCTATAAATTAATAGATATAAACCATTTGCAAATAACATCACTAACTAAAATGCTAATCTCCTTATAAGTTCTCCCTTACAAGAATACACACACACATTCACAAATAAATTGGGACAATAGGTTATTAGCTCAGGTAGAAAAAATCTGAAAGTCTGTTCAATGGTCTTTGCTTCCTGGTTCTAGTGTTGAGATGATCCTACTTGAGCTGGCCAGACTTTTGGTGTTCATTTGTTTTTCCTCGCGGAGCTTTTAGTGGTCAGAATTACAGAGCAACTGATTCATGGAAAAGTTGTCCAAGTTAAGAATTCAACAATTGCAGCTCAAAGCAACTGCTGCAGGAGAGGTTACCCAAGTTGAAAATGAGTTTTTTTTTATTGCAGAGAACAAGCAGCCTCCACAATGGAGGACAACAGCAAACATTTCTGTATCTGTGTCTGTCTCTGTAACTTGTTTTTGGTTCTCAGCTAACTGTGTAGGTTAGAACTAATCAGCTTCACTTATAAACAACTCCTGGGCTCCTGATTGTTTGCACATTGCGGGAAGCCACAGACATAAGAAAATAGTTTACAATAAGAATCAAATTCTTTGCTGTGAAATTATGCAGCAAGTTTTTTTTACAATTTTGCCTCTTTGCAGTCCAAACTTAAAGTGACAAAAATAAAAAGGCATGATTCTTACATAACAAGCGAACAAAGTGTGAAGCTTGATGAACACAGCAGGCCAAGCAGCATCTCAGGGGCACAAAAGCTGACGTTTCGGGCCTAGACCCTTCATCAGAGGGGGATGGGGTGAGGGTTCTGGAATAAATAGGGAGAGAGGGGGAGGCGCCCGAAGATAGAGAGAAAAGAAGATAGGTGGAGAGGAGAGTATAGGTGGGGAGGTAGGGAGGGGATAGGTCAGTCCAGGCAAGACGGACAGGTCAAGGAGGTGGGATGAGGTTAGTAGGTAGGAAATGGAGGTGTGGCTTGAGGTGGGAGGAAGGGATGGGTGAGAGGAAGAACAGGTTAGGGAGGCAGAGACAGGCTGGGCTGGTTTTGGGATGCAGTGGAGGGAGGGGACGAACTGGGCTGGTTGTATGATGCAATGGGGGGAGGGGAAGAACTGGGCTGGTTTTGGGATGCGGTGGGGGAAGGGGAGATTTTGAAGCTTGTGAAGTCCACATTGATACCATTGGGCTGCAGGGTTCCCAAGCGGAATATGAGTTGCTGTTCCTGCAACCTTCAGGTGGCATCATTGTGGCACTGCAGGAGGCCCATGATGAACATGTCGTCTAAAGAATGGGAGGGGGAGTGGAAATGGTTCACGACTGGGAGGTGCAGTTGTTTATTGCGAACCGAGTGGAGGTGTTCTGCAAAGCGGTCCCCAAGCCTCCGCTTGGTTTCCCCAATGTAAAGGAAGCCACACCGGGTACAATGGATACAATATACCACATTGGCAGATATGCAGGTGAACATCTGCTTAATATGGAAAGTCGTCTTGGGGCCTGGGATGGGGGTGAGGGAGGAGGTGTGGGGGCAAGTGTAGCACTTCCTGCGGTTGCAGGGGAAGGTGCCGGGGTGGTGGGTTTGGAGGGGAGTGTGGAGCGAACAAGGGAGTCAAGGAGAGAGTGGTCTCTCTGGAAGGCAAACAAGGGTGGGGATGGAAAAAAGTCTTGGGTGGTGGAGTCGGATTGTCCTGGACCTCTCAGTCTCCATCTCAGGTAACCAGCTAGAAACTGATGTCCATTTCAAGCCCACCGACTCCCACAGCTACCTAGAATACACCTCCTCCCACCCACCCTCCTGCAAAAATTCCATCCCCTATTCCCAATTCCTCCGCCTCCGCCGCATCTGCTCCCAGGATGAGGCATTCCACTCTCGCACATCCCAGATGTCCCAGTTCTTCAAGGACCACAACTTTCCCCCCACAGTGGTCAAGAACGCCCTTGACCGTGTCTCCCGCATTTCCTGTAACCCATCCCTTACACCCCGCCCCTGCCACAACCGCCCCAAGAGGATCCCCCTTGTTCTCACACACCACCCCACCAACCTCCTGATACAACGTATCATCCTCCGACACCTTCGCCATCTACAACCTGAACCCACCACCCAAGATATTTTTTCATCCCCACTCTTGTCTGCCTTCCGGAGAGACCACTCTCTCCGTGACTCCCTTGTTCGCTCCACACTCCCTTCCAACCCCACCACACCCAGCACCTTCCCCTGCAACTGCAGGAAGTGCTACACTTGCCTCCACACGTCCTCCCTCACCCCCATCCCAGGCCCCAAGAATACTTTCCATATTAAGCAGATGTTCAACTGCACATCTGCCAATGTGGTATATTGTATCCTTTGTACCCTGTGTGGCTCCCTCTACATTGGGGAAACCATGCGGAGGCTTGGGGACCGCTTTGCAGAACACCTCCGCTCGGTTCGCAATAAACAACTGCACCTCCCAGTCGTGAACCATTTTAACTCCCCCTCCCATTCTTTAGACAACATGTTCATCATGGGCCTCCTGCAGTGTCACAATGATGCCACCCGAAGGTTGCAGGAACAGCAACTCATATTCCGCTTGGGAACCCTGCAGCCTAATGGTGTCAATGTGGACTGCACAAGCTTCAAAATCTCCCCTTCCCCCACCGCATCCCAAAACCAGCCCAGTTCATCCCCTCCACCCACTGCATCACAAAACCAGCCCAGTTCATCCCCTCCCTCCACTGCATCCCAAAACCAGCCCAGCCTGTCTCCGCCTCTCTAACCTGTTCTTCCTCTCACCCATCTCTTCCTCCCATCTCAAGCCGCACCTCCATTTCCTACCTACTAACCTCATCCCACCTCCTTGACCTGTCCGTCTTGCCTGGACTGACCTATCCCCTCCCTACCTCCCCACCTATCTTCTTTTCTCCATCTTCAGTCTGCCTCCCCCTCTCTCCCTATTTATTCCAGAACCCTCTCCCCATCCCCCTCTCTGATGAAGTGTCTAGGCCCGAAATGCTAGCTTTTGCGCTCCTGAGATGCTGCTTGGCCTGCTATGTTCATCCAGCTTCACGCTTTGTTATCTTGGATTCTCCAGCATCTGCAGTTCCCATTATTATTTGATTCTTATGTAACATTGCTCACACTTCACAATAACTGAAACACTCTTGTGTAATGTTGCACATTAGGCAATGCAAAGGGATGAATGCTGAGGAAATTAGGTGGTGAATAAAAAAATTAGACTAATCAAATTGAAATCAATTGCTATACCTTTTGTTCAGTAGCTTTTCATACGTTTTTATTTTAACTAATTGAGTACTGAAATATTGTTTTAATGCATGTTTCAAGGCTGGATGGAAACTTTCCACATACTGGATAAGGCTGTGGATTGTGTATCCCTGGTCCAAATGCACCTCGTTGTGTTCGTTCTCTGCTGGCGTCTAAGGGTCATGTGGAGATATCATCAGACGTGTTTACACTATTATTACTTAAATTGCTGAGGAGTAATGCACCCATAGTCCTTGCTGTCTTGGGTCAATCAATACATTCAAGACGTTAGTCCTCCTAGGTCACCGTTGCCCGTCCTTTGATCTAAGAAAAATCATGGCAGAAACTCACAACCCTGAGTTGGCGCCATCCTCAAATAAAGGGCCAGCGAACAGCGACAGCTGAATTCGATTTACTAACAACTCTACACCTTTGATGTGTACCAGAAGAATTTGTATTTTTTTTTCCCTTAAGTGTTGCTGCAAAACCTCACACTTAACACCGCTGTTAAATGTCCGGCAACTTTCTGAACAGACTTGCCTATGCAGGCATTGTTTACTAAAGTTTTTTGTTACGTCTTAATATTTGCCTGCACATTTATTTTGCAGGAAACGAAATGAGAATTTCGAACCGAAGACTTAGATTAGCAAGGAGCTATTTCTAGTTGTCATGTTGTGTCAAGTGCAACCACTAGATGGACCATTCACACTCAATATTGTTCTCATGACTGCGAGCGAAGACCGTTTAATACGTGAAGAAAAGCTGAATACTACCTCTCATTGGAGAGGATATGCCCTAAAGAGTTGGTGCAAGTAGCCTCGCAACGTCTATATAAAGCGTGAATCACATATTTCAGTAAGGGCCTCATTTTAGGAGCAAAAACAGAAGTTGCCGGAAAAGCAGAGCCGGTCTGGCAGAATCTGTGAAGAAAAGTCAGAGTTAACGTTTCGGGATGGTGACCCATCCTCAGAATTGATTCTTAGGAGCACTAGTTTAGTATTAAACACGACAACGTTATGAATAATGTATTGTTTTCATTTAATAATCAGAAAAATATAGCTCTCAGTTGATAAATGTGTGTGTATTTTAAACTGTCTACTTGTAAGCATAGAAAATGCAGTGTGGTTTGATAAAACGGACCCAGTATTTCTGATGAAGCAAAAGTGTAGCACTAAAGAATTTCAGAACTACCGCTAAGTTTGTTTTTGTGCAGATTGAAATAGATTACAGATAATTTACTTTGCGTTCGATATTGGTGCACAAGATGACAAAATGTGTTTTGCATGCTTAATTATACTAACATCATCGCTATCCCAGCCAACCCTCACCACAAACATACAAGTCGAACTCCCACTAAAGTGGCAGCTAGAGCAATGATGAAAGGATTCATTTGATCAGCTTATTAACTGCAGCTGCACGCCAGAAGCTGCTCAAACAGTTCTTGTATTACCTGTAGATACGATAATAACCGATGTGCACGTTAAATGCTGTTGTAATGCAGTCGCTTCACTTTCTTGCATATCTTAGCTTTAATATGACTAATTTTTTCACACAGCACCTTCTAGCCCTGGTAATAAGTCGATTAACTGGCAAAGCCCCGCCCCCGCTTGGGGATCTAGCCCCGCCCCTGCCTCATTCACACGGCTCGTGTCTCCCGGCCAATCGGAGGGGTTGGAACTTGGGCGACGTCTGCTCCCTTAAAGGAACGGCGGCGAGCCGTAGGCCAGTGTAAGTGCGGGGCTGTGAGGGCAAGCAGCGTTAAGTGAGGACAGGTTTTTAAAAACCGTCCGGGAGTAAAGATGACCCTGGAGGAATTCAACGGCCTGGAGGCGAACCAAGCGGAAAGCATCGAGAGGTACGATCGTGGCTGCAATGTACCGACACGTTCGTCTTCCTTCCCCCACCCCCTCGCCCTTGTAGTGCACGGAAGCTGTGTGGGGTTTTGTTTGGTAAATAGTTTCTCTTGGTGGGTAGTGTCTCAGTGCCTCTTGGTATCTGCGTGGGGTGGGAAGCGGCTGTTCTGCTGCAGGGTAGCTCCTGCTGTTTGGAACCTATGGTCTCGAGTGATGGTGTCGGTTAGTGCGCGAGAGCTGGGTCGTGGTGAACACGGGACGGGATCCGTTTTTAAAAAGAACCGAGACTAAAACTCGACTCGAGGCTGGTAGCAAATGACTATTTTCTCCTCTTCAAGAAAAGAAAGCCTGCGTTCATATCAGCATCGAGTTGTCGTGCTGCGGAGAGTAAGTCTGTCTCTCCTACTCCCTCCCATAAGTTCCTATCTCATGTCTTTTAATTACAAAAAACACTCACGACTTATTTTAAATGTTATCCAGGATGCAAGTTGCTGGCAAAGCCCTGGAAGAATTGCTGAGCTCCGCGCAACGTCAGCACTGCCTGACCGTTGGAGTCTACGAGTCTGCAAAGGTCATGAATGTGTAAGTTTCTCTCAAACCCGATTCTTTCAAAATGCACCGCAGCAACCTCTGTCTCTGTCGGTTAGTAACTGGCTTGTGAGCGAGCTGCCGATTGACTTTGTTGTTTCCTAATTTTTACTTTTACTTGCAGTGACCCGGACAGTGTGGTACTCTGCCTTCTGGCCACTGACGAGGAGGACGAAGGTGACGTTGCTCTGCAAATCCACTTCACTTTAATTCAAGCATTTTGCTGCGACAATGACATTAACATCGTGAGAGTAAATGACGTACAGAGACTAGCGGAGATTGTCAACTGCACTCCCGACAACGAGGAACCCAGGGATATGCATTGCATTTTAGTCACGGTAAGTGTTTTTACCTGAAGCTGAATTGGATTTTCTTTTAAACCAAAAGTGGTGTTATTTCACAATGTGAGTATGTGACTACATTTTTATCACATCTAGAATCCAAGCCAAGACTCTTGGAAAGATCCAGCTTTAGAAAAACTTGGTGTCTTCTGTGAAGAGAGTCGCTGCACCAATCAGTGGGTCCCCAACATTTCCTTTCCTGAACGTTGAATTGTTGCATAGACTTGGTGTTGCTGGAAGTATTTGTATTTTGAAGTCGCCTTGTCAAGGAAAAGTTTGGCTTTGTGGATCTGAGGATTAGACTGGTATTTTGGTCAAGTCACATGTACATGTGTCCAGCACATAACTGGTGATTTGGAGACTAAGGACTGATGGCCATGACAAATGACACAGCAAGTTGGATAAATGGACTGTTGTGAACAACCATAGACCTGGAGTGGTGCCGAGAGCAGGAAGTACACAGTGCAACCCTGCACATGCCACAGAGCCCTGTTTCTGTCACTTGGAGGCGATTTAAATGAAAGCTGAAGACCAGCATGGGAGCTGTGGGACTCTGATCTGATTCTATACCGATATTGTTTAGATATAGAGTTTGTTTTGGTCCAGAATAGAATTTGGATATTTACAGCTCTTGAGCTCCTAATTTTCTAAAAACATTAAAATTTTAATACTTGGTTCATGTAGAGCAGCTTAAATTTTTGAAATAAAGCATGTGAACTTTTGACTGTTTCATAATTCAACTTCCTTGTGAGAGGCTCAACCACTGATACCAGTACTTGCATCAGTTAAATATCAGCTGATCTGTCAATGATGCTTCTGCCTGCTGACAAACTGTCACAATTTACTTATTAATTTCTCTGACAGCCTGTGAATCAGAATAAGGGGCACTCCTACCTAGGAAATTGAGTGATAATCCTCATTCTGCACTTGATGGAGATACTTTTTTTTAAATGATTATATTTTCACCTGTTGCCCTTTGTTTTGTAGCTTTCTGTATGCCTGCCATTGGTCATTGTTCCTCCATTTCTTGCATATTCATGTGCTTATCTTACTCCCTTTAAATGCTGTTATCATCTCTGCCTCCACCGCCACCCCTGCTGGTGCGATCCAGACTTAAAGTTCTGTTTTTTTTAAAAAAACTTGTCTCTTTTTTTAAAACTTGCCCCCCTTGCCGTTTTAAATACATGCTCCCTTGTTTTAGGTTCTCGGCAGGTGGTGGGGGGGTGGGGGGGGGGTGAATTCTGAATATTAACCTTTATCTATTTACAGTGGAAATAGCAGATGGTAAAGTTGGTTTGTAAATCCAGTGTAATGGATTCTGACATCAACTTCTGAGGGCTAGAAGTTAGGGGAAACACCCCTTCCTTGGGGTTAGTAAGGGAAACTGGAAACCTGTGAGCAGTGAACAGTTTTTTTCTTTTTTTTTAAGAAAAAGGTTTTTTTCCCCTGTAATACAGTAGGTCACATGAAGTCTTTCACAATTTAGGAAAAAGCACCAGGGTGCTGGCTGTGGGGAAACAGAATAAGCCAGTGAGTTTTCTTCAATGATGAAGGAAAGAGCAGTGAAAGCTGAACCAAAGTGTAAAACCTGACCAAGGGTTGGTGATCAGAAATTGCCTGATCACTTAAGAGTTTACTCCTGTATGTCAGGGGAGTAATTTTTGAGGTACAAGAGCTGTATCCAAAAGTGTACAAAATCACAGAATCCCAACAAGTCCACACTGATCCTCACAGCATTCCACCTAATCTACCGATCCTTGAATATTATGGACAATGTAGCACAGCCAATCTACTTAACCTGCACATCTTTGGAATGTGGGAGGAAACCATAGCATCCTGCGGAAACCCACACAGCCGTGGCCAAATGTGCAAATTCTACAGACGGTTGCCTGAGGGTGGAATCAAACTCAGGTCTTTTGTGCTGTGCTAACCACTGTGTCACCGTGTTGGTGTATCCCAGAATGTTATTACTAAATGAAGTCTTGGGGGGGGGGGGGGGGGGGGTAATGGAGGCCAGCATCTTCAGGTGGATGAAGTGGGAAGGCATTTATCAATTTATCAACTTCTATTGTTGCTTGCTTTTAGGAAGGACCTGTTACTGGACCTAATTACCATTAGGCAGTTATTTGAGAGTAGGGAAAACTGAAGCCAAAATTCAAGAATGTTATTACCCTGGACTGCTTGAAGGATGTTGTTGAATTTTCCTGGCTATGTCATAAGTCAGGAAAACCTCCACAGTCATAAAACCAGCATACTTAATACCCACTCCCACATTTGCAGAGCCTTTTACAAGAGTTTTACGCAACTGACTAAGACACCTACCTAAAATAAAAAGTGGAACTCCAGTATTTGTTGACGAGAATGAATGCGTCCAATGGATTTTCAGAAGCCATTCAATTACATAGTATTATGGCTAAAAGGACCATAAAAGAGTTACTCAATTTTGTTACTAGATCCAGACTATCCACAGAAATACAATTGTATCAAGGGTCAAACTTATATCAACGTTATTCAAGGAGGTTACAGATTGTTTTCTTCCCAAGCTATCTAAATCTACTGCATACCATCCAGTATCTCAGGGACTGTGGAAACAGTGACATCAAACTTTACAGACAATGTTGAGAGCTTATGGTCAAGTCTATTTAGAGGACTGGGATAAAGGAACTCCATTTGGACATTGTGGAATTGGGAATGAACCGAATGAAATCAACTAAATTCAGTCCGTTTGAATTAGTGATCCTTTGACCTCATGCCCAAAAACTGAAATTAATTGTGGAGAAATTGGTGAGTCAGTTCAGAGATCACATACTTGGACTTTGTGTCAAATATTAGGGGAAAGATAAAATAGAACAATTGAGTTGGCCAGACAACATTTGAAAGTAGTGCAACTTGTGATGACATAGGAAGGAGACAAGAAATCAAAATCCATAATTTTGCAAATAGAAAGTGTTAGTGTTACTCCTATTTGGTAGGTGAGCCTTTAAAGGCAACATTTAGATTTTGGAAAATTGCTGGATTCATATTCTTAGAACATGGTAACAGTATCCCAAAATGAGCCTTGCATCACTTGTTGGATACACTGCAAGAATAAACTAAAGCTTCAACTATCATGTAGTACTAGTTATTTTTAAAGTGCCACCAATCTTACATATACCCTTTTATTCAGAACAGTTTGTGTCGATTTTAAAATGTTAGTTCTAAATGATATTGAAACAAGTTTGTTGAAAATATACTCCACCCTACTCACTAGACAATGACAGATATGACACGTCCAGCTAAAGGATACATTTTTAAGATTGTCCCAATCACATCAACTTTGTATGGTTGATAGTAATCTAATAACCTAGCGCACTTTGATAATTCACCCAACAGAGCACTAACAGAGGTTCTGATGGTCACTGCAAATTTACCAATACAACTCAGGTAACAATCGGTCAACATGCACAGAGAGAGCCTTGGTTGAAGCAACAGCAGAAAAGAGGTATGTGAAAGAACCCTGTAACTTGACCAGCCTGCATTCAAGCATTGTGTTCCAACCAGGACCAAGTATTCAGTAAATGGAAAATGGAACAGAATATTAATCAGATTTTGGAACAGAATATTAATCAGATTTTATAACAGCTTTGACTTTGCGATAATCCACACAAAATAGTTGGGTACTATCTGGTTTGGCACCATTACTATGGGTGAGCTCCAATCACTGCAACTACATTGAATATATTGTCTTTGAGCATGTGTTCAAATTCTTTTTGACCATGTGCCAACTTCCCTCCAACCTACCCATCTCTCCCACCTCACTGACCAACCCCCATCCCAACTCCCTACCTACACTCACCTGTACTGGCTTCATTCCCACCTCCTTGACCTGTCCGTCTTCTCTCCACCTATCTGTTCCGCTATCCACCTTCTATCATCACCTCCCCCTCTCTCTATTTATTTCAGAGTCTCCTTCCCCTCCCCCATTTCTGAAGAAGGTCCAGACCTGAAACGTCATCTTTCCTACTCCTCTGATGCAGACTGGCCTACCGTGTTCATCAGCTTCATACCTTGTTATCAAGGCTCCAGCATCGGCATTTCCTACAATCTCTCAATTTAATACTTAATTGGCAGTTATGTCTGGTTAGGTTAGAACAGAACAATGTCTTTCTCAACACCTGGGCATATAGATCAGGATCCATGTGTTCTAAGGTACACAAGCCAAGTGTAGTGTGCAACTTGTTTTCCTATGTGTCACCGAATTGGCAGAGAATGACTAAGACTTCAAGGGTGGTATGATTTGAGTGTGGTATCACTGAAGTAACTGAAGGAAAAATAAATAATTCCTATGGTTTAATTATGTTTGCTTTTTATAATAATTAGAAAATTTCAATTTTTTTTCTGCAGAATTTGTGGAATGTGAAGAAGGAAGCTATCCTTTCTTTTTAGGTTGTCATTTCTCTGCTCTGCTATTTGGTGTATTGGACCTGTTTATTGAGATGATCAAAACCTTCTATTATTAATACAGAACTGTTACATACAAAACCACACTCTAAACATTGTTAGCAATTTAAGGCATTCTATTATTTTTCATATTTCGGTCATTTTTAATAAATGCATGCTTTTCAAAAAAGTTCATGTTGGGAAGTAATGGCTATAAAGGATGAATAATGCAATTTCATTACTATGATATGCTGTTAAGTTTAACCAGAAAAATTTCGAACTTAGAAATGTGCTGTTTCATTTATCCACAGTCATATTGAACAGTGGTATAAATCATATAAAAAATAAAATTCAATTTTTATTATTGTGTAGTTTGTCATCAGGGTGAAAATTCAAGGTGAGATCTTCTCTCTCTTCAAACTAATGAAAACTTGCCAAATACTTTTGAGTGCTGTTTGTTCCCCTTTGAAGGAATTAGAACACAGGAGAAAATATTATATTTTAACTTAATTTGTACATGTTTCATTGGTCGGTTTTGTTCAGTGCTTGTAGTTCACAAAATCATTCTTTGTTTATTGAAATAAAAAATGAATTAAACATCATAAAACTGTTATCAACCGCCTTATATAAAATACTTTAACCAGCAATTTAAACAACTTCTTTCAATGACAGTCAAAGCAGCCACGTGTAGGAATGCAAAAAGACTGAATCCATTGTTCTAAGCACACACAAGCCGTTTCTTATTATGGAGGAATTATGCCACTTATGAGAAGAATAGTGTTTTCCTAGATTAGCAACCATTGCATCTTATGTTCAATTTCACATGTGTTTCTTAAATGCATAGTGACATATACAATTTTTTTTGTCCTGAAAATTTAAAAATTTTACATTAGTTTCAGGACCCAAACAGCTTTATCATTACAAGTTATAATAGCTAGTATTGTGAAACATGCAGAACCTGTCTGCTAAAATTTATGGACTTTGAGTAGTTAACTAATGAATAGCTGTATTAAGTTTAAAGGAATTGGCAAACCGGTGAAATCTAATTTTGAATGTTTACTTTGTTAGATAACATCTGTCATCTATGAAGCATTTTCGTTTCAGGAAATCACTTTCTGAGCATTTTATGCATTGTAGTATAGGAATCAAACATGGTTCAGCATCAAACATAGATCAGCAATGAGACGTTGGTTTGCTGTCTCTGCTTCTAGTCAGAATAATTTCATGGTCTTAGCCAAAGAGGCAGAGGGAAATGTGTAAAGTAAAGAGAGAAGCTTCAGCAGAAATAACATACAATCAACAGGTTCAGCATATGGGGTAAACCCCTTGGTGTTGCTGAGGCCTTCTTGTAGTAATGGCACCACTAGTGACAATGCAGATGCCCAAGTGCCATATCTGCATGCACAAAATGCCTAATATTGAAAATATGGGACATAGGTTGTCCTGGCAGCAAGCAACCTGGGTCACAAGATAATCCTCTTAAATATGCGATGGCCACATAAACTCTAAGAAGGTTGTTCATGTTGTGCCTAATGCATACAATCCTTTACACCCGATTCTGCTTCTCCACTCCACCTTGATCATTGGGATTGCCTCCCCCAGTATAACTCACCCGACTTCAATGTGTTCACCCACCTCCCATGATCCACATTCAACCTGGAGCTACAGCCTCAGCAGTAGCCATCATGAGTGGGGTTGGGCTTCCACATTCAATTGTAAGATTGTCCTAGAATTGGCTTCTTAGTTGGCCACTAATGTGCCTTTTGTGGTTTCAGCACCTGTCAAAGCTGGGCTGCATTCCCCTTTCCAATCCAGTAAGTAACAAGTTCAAACCAAGACCTTAGATCTGAGATCTTTGATCAGAACAGGGAAGAGTTCTGAGGCATCTAAAAATACTGTGCTATCTGAAGAGAAGACAAGGAGTGCTTCCATTTTGAATTGATTCCTCAGTCTCCTCCTCCAGCTTGCCTGACCCTTCTGCCATCTTATTTGAGCAGTGAGGCAGCCAATTATGACACCTCTTTGCATAAAACCTCTCTGGGAGTCCCGAGGAGGACCTTTATGGGCTCAGGACTAGATACTGATGAGAATATTCAGACCAAATAGACAAAATTAAAAAAAAAATAAGCATAAGGATAAGCATATGCATAATGATGGGATAGTGTAGGGGAGGGGCTTAGATTAGTTCATAGGACGGTGGAACATCGAGGGCAGAAGAGCCTGTTCTGCGCTGTATTGTTCTATGTTCTATGTAACAATGTGAACAGATATTATTGATCCCTTTGCGGCTGGAAATGTTACAAAACCTGAGAGACTGGTAACTTTTTTAAAGAAAAAGCTCAAACTTACAGTTAGCCACTAAAATATTGACAGTCTGCATTTTTTCTGTTATCGTGTGGACCTCGCTGCTTCTACCTCTTGCCCTCTGTGTCTCAGATAACTGCAGATCACATGAGAAAAAGAAAAATTTGTGTGTCCATGATATTCACGGGTTTATAAGAAAGCCTTTTACTTAATCTCAAAAATCTCATGTAAATCTGCCTTTTCCCTATGGCTAGTTATTTATCTTGGATTATGATTCTCTTTTATCTTTGGAGTAATTTTTAATCTATTTTTGGGATGTGAGCATCACTGGCAAGGTCATCCCTAACTGCCTTTGACCTAACTGATTGGCCATTTCAGAGGGAAGTTAAGAATTTAGCACGCTGTGGATCATGTGTAGGTCAGACTGTTTAAGGACTGCAGATTTACTTTTCTAAAAGATTTTAATGATCTAACTAGGTGTTTAAAAGAAGGGAAAGTCATCATAGTCCCATTCAGTAATTCGACAGAGACAGTTGGTGGTGGTTTAACCTGAGGGTCACCATGCCTCAAGTGAGGGGAAAGGTTGAGAAAGGAAGTCCTTCATGGTAACCTCAGATAGTGGAGGAATTGAACCCAGCTGTTGATGCCACTCAGTATTGCAAATCAGCCATGCAGCCAACTGAGCTACCAACCACTAAGATGTGTACTTATCACAATCAACAATGGTTACATGGTTATCAAAAGGTTAGCTTTTAATTTTACTGAATTCAAACTTCACCATACACTATGGTAGGTTTCAAACCAATATAACAAGAACATTATCTGGAATTCTGGGTCACTAGCCCAGTGACATTACCACTACATCACTGCAACTCACCTTTCTGAGACTTTGCAAGCCTCAGCATCTTAGGGTGAAGTCAGCCTTAGAGGTAATTGTCTCCTAGCATCCTTTCAGTAAAATAATTGAAGTCTTCCTTTAACAATCAAATTACTTAGGCTTACAGTCAGGCAGGTTTTAAACAATTCATATCTTTAAGGACAATATTAAGTGTCATTTCACAAGGCCAGTTGCCTTATTACTGACTGGAGAATTTCTTCATGGCATGGATCTCACTAGCTTCTTGAAAGAGGCTCCTGTGTTACCCATGAGCTCCTCACGGGGAAGGCTGCCCCTGTGGCCAATTTGGATTATCCATAGAAATTTCCCCAATACCTTGTGAGGCTTACTATTATTGGGCTCCTAAATTTAAATCTTTAACTTTTGCTTTTCATGCACTCTTACATTTTACAGCATTTCCAAAGCCATCGGCCTGTCTTAGCAGTACCAATTTCTTCAACGACACTGCTGAGGCTTAAGAATACCTGCCCTCATTATTAATGTGTAATAGACTTGCATAAGGATGGTTAGATCACTACCTGGTACAATATAGCTAACTTGATTCTGCTGCCAATAAGGTGTGAGCTTTCAACCTAGTTATCAACACAAAACCATGGTCCTATAACTGAGTAAATTCAATCCTTTGTTTCTATATAAGATCCCTTTCAATCATCCAGTGTTTAATTGGTACTTCGGGCATGTCTCAAATATTTGTGAATTTAAATCGGATAGCTCCTGATCCCTAAAGAGATGAGATTGCTGTATATTCTTGGACAACAGTTATGTGTAAAAGAAAATTGCATGTGTTGGAGAAGGAAATTGGTAGGTTTCTGTAGAATAAATGCCAACAATGGATAGCAAGATAAGGTGGCATGAGGTAGATGATCAGTCTCAAATCAGATTTAATGGTGGAACAGGTTGAATAGGATGAATGGCCTGTATTCCTATGATTCACCAAGAAAGTCCATAGAGTGACAGGAAATTTTATATGTTAATAAAAAGAGGTAATCCATGTTTCTGCATGATCAATGATGCATTCGGTGTCAAGTTTACACTAATGATATTAATGAAAAATTATGACACAGACATAGCAGAACATGTCTCCAATTGTTCCCCCATCTCCTACCTCTAATTGCACTGCATTTAATTCATGTGGAGATCATATTTGAAGTTTACTCATTTTTTGCAATGTCATAGAAGATAGACGAATTAATTTAAGTACTCATCTTATTTGTCACTCTCACTTTTCCTATTGTAATTTGCTACCCACTGTTGACTTGCTCGCCGAGCTGGCTTGTTTTTGTTCAGACGTTTCATCACCATGCTAGATAACATCATCGGTGAGGCCTCTGATGCAGTGATGTTGTTCTACTCCATTTGGAATTTATACTGTCTGGTCCATTATGGTGTGTAGTGTCGTTTCCAGGTTTTGTTCTGTATGAGTTTGTACTTGGGGTCCAATTCTGTATGTTTGTTGAGAGCATTAGGGTCTAAGAACAATCCCTCTAGGAATTCCCATGTGTGTCTTTGCTTAGATCGGGCTACTGTGGTTATGTTGTCCCAGTTAAACTGGTCAATGAAGGCCATCAGTTTAACTGGGACAACATATCTATAGTAGCCCAAGCCAATCATAAACATGCATGGAAATTCCTAGAAGTATGGTTCTCGACCCATAATGCTATGAACATACATATACAATTGGACCCCATATACAAAACTGTAGAGAACAAAACTGGAAATGACACTAGTCACCGTAACGGACTGGGCAGTATAAGTTCCAAGTGGAGTAGATCAACAGTGCATCATTGAAGGCCTCATTGATGATGTTACCTAGCATAGTGATGAAATGTCTGAATGAAGACAAACCAGCTCAGCGAGCAAATCTTAATCTCACCCACAACCCGAGCTACAAATCTTTGCTAAAACCATAAATAATTAGCTACAATTGTGTGCTACATATAGGTGTAAGATATTGTTATTAATTATGACCTATAATAGTATTTAAACTTTGCTATACTTATCGTTATATATATTTTTCAAGGTCCTACTAGGTGCTGCAGAACGTTTTGTTTATCTGCTTTTCCTCCTCCCTTGGCTAAATAATTTAAAGGTTTAGTATAAACCTAATTAGTACATAAGTGGAAATTTTCCTGGCCTGCTGTTGTGAATGTGAGGTTTTATATGATGAATATATTTTGGACTGTCTCCTTCATTCAAGGTAAAACAGATTGGTGAAGAGACATGTGATCTGTTCTGGATGATTTGTTTTGTATGACAATTGAGTGGACAATTCAGTAATAATGGGAACTGCAGATGCTGCAGAATCCAAGACAATAAAATGTGGGGCTGGATGAACACAGCAGGCCTAGCAGCACCTCAGGAGCACAAAAGCTGACGTTTCGGGCCTAGATCCTTCATCAGAGAGGGGGATGGGGTGAGGGTTCTGGAATAAATAGGGAGAGAGGGGGAGGCGGACCGAAGATGGAGAGAAAAGAAGATAGGTGGGGAGGTAGGGAGGGGATAGGTCAGTCCAGGGAAGACGGACAGGTCAAGGAGGTGGGATGAGGTTAGTAGGTAGGAGATGGAGGTGCGGCTTGAGGTGGGAGGAAGGGATGGGTGAGAGGAAGAACAGGTTAGGGAAGCAGAGACAGGTTGGACTGATTTTGGGATGCAGTGGGTGGAGGGGAAAAGCTGGGGTGGTTGTGTGGTGTAGTGGTGGGAGGGGACGAACTGGGCTGGTTTTGGGATGCGTTGGGGGAAGGGGAGATTTTGAAGCTTGTGAAGTCCACATTGATACCATTGGGCTGCAGGGTTCCCAAGCAGAATATGAGTTGCTGTTCCTGCAACCTTCGAGTGGCATCATTGTGGCACTGCAGGAGGCCCATGATGGACATGTCATCTAAAGAATGGGAGGGGGAGTGGAAATGTTTTGTGACTGGGAGGTGCAGTTGTTTATTGCGAACCGAGCGGAGGTGTTCTGCAAAGCGGTCCCCAAGCCTCCCCAGTGTTCGCTCCACACTGCCCTCCAACCCCACCACACCCGGCACTTTCCCCTGCAACCGCAAGAAATGTTACGCTTGCCCCCACACCTCCTCCCTCACCCCTATCCCAGGCCCCAAGATGACTTTCCATATTAAGCAGAGGTTCACCTGCACATCTGCCAATGTGGTATACTGCATCCATTGTACCCGGTGTGGCCTCCTCTGCATTGGGGAAACCAAGTGGAGGCTTGGGGACCGCTTTTCAGACCACCTCTGCTCGGTTCGCAATAAACAACTGCACCTCCCAGTCACAAACCATTTCCACACCCCCTCCCATTCTTTAGATGACGTGCCCATCATGGGCCTCCTGCAGTGCCACAATGATGCCACCCGAAGGTTGCGGGAACAGCAACTCATATTCCGCTTGGGAACCCTGCAGCTCAATGGTATCAATGTGGACTTCACCAGCTTCAAAATCTCCCCTTCCCCCAACGCATTCCAAAACCAGCCCAGTTCGTCCCCTCCCCCCACTGCACCACACAACCAGCCCAGCACTTCCCTTCCACCCACTGCATCCCAAAACCAGTCCAACCTGTCTCTGCTTCCCTAACCTGTTCTTCCTCTCACCCATCCCTTCCTCCCACCCCAAGCCGCACCTCCATCTCCTACCTACTAACCTCATCCCACCTCCTTGACCTGTCCATCTTCCCTGGACGGACCTATCCCCTCCCGACCTCACCACCTATATTCTCCTCTCCACCCATCTTCTTTTCTCTCCATCTTCAGTCCGCCTCCCCCTCTCTCCCTATTTATCCCAGAACCCTCACCCCATCCCCCTCTCTGATGAAGGGTCTAGGCCCGAAACGTCAGCTTTTGTGCTCCTGAGGTGCTGCTGGGACAATTCAGTAAGTTGTTTTAGAAGGTTCTGTATGGTAGACTGTATAGCAAGATAAGATCATGTAGAATACAAGAAGAGTTAGTCATTTAGATACAAAATTGGCTTGAAGGTCGGAGAGAGAGGGTGGTGGTAGAGAGTTGCATTACAGACTGGAAGCTTGTGACCAGTGGTGTGCCACAAGGATCAGTGCCATGCCCACTGCTTTTTGTCATTTATATAAATGATTTGGATGGTAATAAAGGAGAATGGTTTTTAACTCTTCAGATGACACCAAAATTGATGGTGTCGATACCTCAGAGTATACTACTGCCTCACAGCGCCTGGGACCTGGGTTCAATTCCACCCTCGGGTTCACTGTCTGTGTACATTGTTCCCTTGTCTGTGTCAACTTATTGGGCCAAAGGGCCTGTTTCTACACTGTAGAGATTCTATGAACAACGGGACCTTAATCAGATGGGAAATGGGGCGAGGCATGGCAGATGGAGTTTAATTTAGATAATGTGAGGTGCTACAATTTGGTAGGATAAATTAGGAAAGGGCTTATACACTTAATGGTAGGGCCCTGGGGAGTGTTGCCAGATGAAGAGAACTTGAGTGGAGGTTCATTTGAAAGCAGGATCACAGGTAGACTGGGTAGTGAGGAAAGCGATTGGTATGCCTGCCTTTATTGGTCAATGCATTGAGTATGGGAGATAGTAGGAACTGCAGGTGCTGGAGAAGCTGAGATAACAAGGTGTAGATCTGGATGAACACAGCAGGCCAAGCAACATCAGAGGAGCAGGAAAGCCGACGTCTTTTTCTGAAGAAGGGTCTAGGTCCAAAATATCAGCTTTCCTGCTCGGCCTGCTGTGTTCATCCAGCTCTGCACCTTGTTATCTCATTGAGTATGGGAGTTGGGAGATCATGTTGCAGCTGTACAGGATATTGGTTAGAGATAATGGGAACTGCAGATGCTGGAGATTCCAAGATAATAAAATGTGAGGCTGGACGAACACAGCAGGCCAAGCAGCATCTCAGGAGCACAAAAGCTGACGTTTCGGGCCTAGACCCTTCATCAGAGAGGGGGATGGGGGGAGGGAACTGGAATAAATAGGGAGAGAGGGGGAGGCGGACCGAAGATGGAGAGTAAAGAAGATAGGTGGAGAGAGTGTAGGTGGGGATTTTTTTTTTTGGTAGGGAGGGGATAGGTCAGTCCAGGGAAGACGGACAGGTCAAGGAGGTGGGATGAGGTTAGTAGGTAGCGGGGGGTGCGGCTTGGGGTGGGAGGAAGGGATGGGTGAGAGGAAGAACCGGTTAGGGAGGCAGAGACAGGTTGGACTGGTTTTGGGATGCAGTGGGTGGGGGGGAAGAGCTGGGCTGGTTGTGTGGTGCGGTCCGGTTTGGAATACTGTGTTCAATTCAAGTCTCCCTACTGCAGGAAAGATGTTGTTAAACTTGAAAGGGTCAGAAAAGATTTACTTGCATGTTGCCAGGGTTAGAGGGTTTGAGGTATGGGGAGAGGCTGAAAAGGCTGGGGCTATTTTCCCTAGATTGTTTGAGGATGAGAGATGACTTACAGGAGTTTATAAAATCATGAGGGGCATGGATAGGCTGAATAGTCAAGGTCTTTTCCCCACTGTAGGGGAAGTCCAAAACTAGAACACTAAGGGGTAACCTTTTCATGCAGATGGTGATGTGTGTAAGAAATGAGCTGCCAGAGGAAGTGGTGAAGACTGGTGCATTTACAACATTTAAAAGGCATCTGGAAGGGTTTATGAATAGGAAGTGTTTAGAGGGATGTGGGTCAAATGCCGGCAAATGGGACTAGATTAATGGAGAATATCTAGTCAGCATGGATTAGTTGTACCAAAGGGTCTGTTTCTATGTTGTAAATCTCTGTGAATCAATGATGATTGGGATTGTTTTTTGGGAATGGATAGAATTTGAAGTAGAATTCATTGATTGGTGAAATGGTGCAAAATGTTGACACCTGAAAAAAGGTAAATGCAACTGGGTTAACAGTGGACAGATTTTCAGCTTTGAATTTTTGGTCGAAAAGAAAGTTTGGTACCGAGACGTATGTCAGAAAACCAAGCTGTTTTTGTCAGCAGGGAGAGATATCCTGCCTTTGTGTGGCTACCATTCCTACTAGAACGTAGGATAGAGGATAGCCTCTGATCGAAGAGACACACCCTGAAACACTCTAAATACTCTGGATGGTTCACCTGAAAGCAGATTGGTTTGTCAGAAACTGCAATTATGATAGTAAATTTCCTTCATCTTTATACTTGGTAAGGATATAGTTGATGGTACCCATGATGAACAGTAGGCGATATGAATAGCATCCGAAAAATGTAATTTAGTTTTTGGGATGAATGTTTTAACATTTTGTTGAGAAGACGAGTAATGGAATGAAATAGCAGTCCTGGTTTATGGCTCATGTAAGGTTGTGTGGCAACATAAAAATAAATACTTGTGGTTTCTGAAAGAAAAGGTAAGACCAATTATAGTAGTCAGAGAGTCATACTTCATTCCAACTGTACAATGGTGGCTGGGGTAAGATGAGAATCATGCTAGTGTACTTAAAATATAGTTTTCATGCCTCCTTATAGTAGATTAAGCACATCAAAAGAGAGACAGAAGTTCACAAAATAACATAGTGTGGAGCTGGATGAACACCGCAGGCCAAGCGGCATCTTAGGAGCACAAAAGCTGACGTTTCGAGCCTAGACACGTCTTCACAAAATAACATCATGGGTAAGAAGGGAGAGAAAGGATAGAATCTCAGGAATTTAGTTACAGTTTATTATACACTCCCTAAGCTATTTATGAAAAATAAATAAACATTTATTTAATGTTTAAGCATTAAAGCATTAGGGTCTTATAGCAGCGAGCTGTTCAAAGATACAAGGAACAGAATAGATAGGTGAGATGTCATCCCCGATTAATAGAGTCAAAGAGTTATGCAGCATAGAAACAAACCCTTTGACCCAATGTGTCCATACCAACCAGATATCCTAAATGAGTGTAGTCCCATTTGCCAGCATTTGGCCATATCTCTCTAACCTCTTCTCATTCCTATATCTATCCAGATGGCTTTCAAATGTTAACACAGAACATAGAACTGTACAGCGCAGAAACAGGCCTTTTGACCCATGATGTTGGACTAAACATGCCGCCAAATGAAACTAGTCCTTTCTGCTTGCCATTGGTCAATGTTCCTTCATTCCTTGCATAGTCATGTGCTTATCTAAAAATCCCTTAAATACCCTTATCATATCTGCCTCCACCACTACTCCTGCCAGTGTGATCCAGACTCCTACCGTTCTCCGTATAAAAAAACATGCATGCTCCCTAGTTTTAGACTCTGGGAAAAAGATTCCGGCTGTCAACCCTATCTATCCATCTCATAATTTTATAGACTTCTATCAAGTATTCCGTCAGCCTCCGCTGCTGAAGAGAAAACAACTTGAGTTTTTCTAGCTTCTCCTTATAGCTCATGACCTCTAATCCAGGCAGTCTGCTTCCCTAATCCAGGAAGTAGCCACTTTCAGATTTTATGGACTTGAACCCCAAGATCCTTCCGTGTGCTGTTTAGAGTCCTGCCATTAACTGTATGCTTTTCCTTAACATTTGATCTTCTGAAGGCCAACACCACACACTTATTGGATTAAATTCTATCTACCATTTCTCTGTCCATATCTGCAACTGACCTATGTCCTGCTGTATCCTTTGGCAACCTTCTATACTACGCAATACTCCACCAATCTTTGAATCATCTGCAAACATAATAACTCACATCTACATTTTCATCTAAGTGATTTATAAACAGTAGAGGTCCCAGTACAGATCACTGTGGAACGCCACTGGTCGCACAATCCAACCTGAAATATACACTCCATGCCTACTCTGTCTTAAATGGGCGAGCCAATTCTGAATCCACATGACCAAGTCACCATGGATCCCATGCGTCTTAATATTCTGCAAGGACCTACCATGAGGAATCTTTGTCAAAACCTTACTAAAATCCATGTAAACAACATCCACTGGTCTACCTGCATTGATCACCTTCGTCACTTCCTTAAAAAAATTCAATCGAATTAGTAAGACATGGCCTGTCCTGCATAAGGCCATGCTGACCATCCCTAATTAGGCCAATGCTTTTCCAAATGTGCATAAATCCTACACCTAAGAATTTTCTCCAATAGCTTCCCAACAACCGACCTGAGTCTTACCAGTCTATATTTCCTGGATTATCCCAATTTCCCTTCTTGAACTGAAGAACATTAGCTATTCGCCAATCCTCCAGGACCTCCCAACTGGCCAGCAAGGATACAAAGATCTTGGTCAAGGGTCTAGCAATTGCCTCTCTTAATAACCTGGGGTCGATATCATTGGTCCCTGGGGACTTATCCACATTAATTCTCTTCAAAAAATCCAACTCTGCTTCTTACTTGATTTCAAAATGTCCCAGCGTACTAACATGCTTCACACAAATCTCACTATTCTCCATATCCTTCTCCTGGGTGAATACTGACATAAAGTACTCATTAAGAAACTCACCCATATCCTCTGCCTTGAGGCATAAGAATCTTCCTTTATCATTATCCAAGGGTCCCTTACCTTGCCATCCTTATCCCTCCTCCTAACTGGAAAATGCCAGTCATTAACTGTCATAAGCAGGTTTTAAACAAATCCCACTTGTCAAATATGGACTTGCTTGATAACAGCTTCTCCCAATTAACACACCCTAGGTCCTGCCTAACACTAATACTTTGCCTTCTCCAAGTTTAGTACCTTCCTGCCAGGTCCTGACTTATCCTTGTTCATAGCTATCTTAAAACCTAAGCAGTTGTGACCTCTGTTTTCAAAATGCTCTCCCACTGAAAGGTCAGTCACCTGACCAGGCTCATTAGCCAATACATGGTCTAGTATGGCCCCTCCTCTAGTTAGACGATCCACATTCTGTTTCAGAAACCCTATTGGTTGCACTTAACAAATTCTGTCCCATCTAAGACGCTTGCCGTAAGGAGTCCCAGTCAAAATTCTATTAAAAAAATTGGGGAAGTTAAAGTCACCCAAATGACAACTCTGTTTTAATTGCATTTTTCCGTAATCTATCTACATACTTGTTCCTCAATGTCTCGGTGGCTGTTTTGGGGCCTACAGTATAATCCAAGCAGTGTGATCGCACCCATCTTTCTTTTGAGCTCTACCCATTTTGCCTCAATGTTGAGCCCTCCAGCATGTCGTCTTGGAGCGCAGATGTAAATTCTCCCTGATTAGTGATGCAACTCCTCAACCTCTTTTACCTCCCTCTCTATCCTGCCTGAAATAATGAAACTCTGGAACATTGAGCAGCCAAGATAACAAAGTGTGAAGCTGGATGAACAAGAAGCACAAAAGAGATGCTGCTTGGCCTGCTGTGTTCATCCAGCTTCAAACTTTGTTATCTTGGATTCTCCAGCATCTGTAGTTCCCATTATCTCTTATCACAACATTGAGCAGCCAGTCCTGTTCCTCTCTCAACTGAGTCTCAGTAATGGCGACAACATCATTGTCCATGTACTGATCCAGATTCTGAGCTCATCTGCTTTACTTATAATATACCTTGCTTTGAAATACATACAATTCAACCCATTAGTACCATTGTCTTCATTTATCTGTCTCTGCCTGTCCTTTCTTTCTGATTTACTGGGCATAACATCTACCTTGCCATCAATCCCTCTACTTACAGACCTGTTGCTCTGGTTCCCAGCCCCTTGCCACTGTCATCTAAACCCTCCCGAGTAGCACTAGCAAACCTCCCTGCAGTTAATTCCCTCCCAGTTTAGGTGCAACCCTTCCCTCTCATACAGGTCACGCCTACCCTGGAAGAGGTCCCACCGATCCATGAACTGGAAACCCTGACCCCTGCACCAGCTCCCCAGCTATGTATTCATCTGTCCCATGCTTTTATTCCCTGCCTCACTAGCATGTGGCACTGGTAGTAACCAGAGATTGCTACCTTCACAGTCTCACTTTTCAGCCTCTTTCCTTACTCCCTTACTCACTCCATAGGAACTTAGATTAGATTAGATTCCCTACAGTATGAAAACAGACCCTTTGGCCCAACAAGTCCACATCGCCCCTTGGAGCATCCCACCCAGACCCATTCGTCTATAACCCACACACCCCTGAACACTATGGGCAATTTAGCATGACCAATCCAACTAGCCTGCACTTTGGACTGTGGGAGGAAACCTGAGCACCTGGAGGAAACCCATGCAGACACGGGGAGAATGTGCAAACTCTGCACAGACAGTTACTCAAAGCTGGAATCGAACCCAGGTCCCTGACGCTCTGAGGCTGCAGTGCTGACCACTGAGCCACTGTGCCCCCCACTGTACTACTCTTTCTACCTATGTCATTGGTACCAATGTGTACCACGATCTGTGGCTACTTGCTCTCCTCCTTAAGAATTTCATGTAACCATTCAGAGGTATCCTTGAGTGGCAACCAGAGTGGCAACATACCCTGTTTGAGTCTCTAAGTGAGCACAGAAACACCTGTCTATGCCCCTAACTCGTGAGTCTCCAACCACTATTGCTGGCTTACATCTTGACCCACCCTGCTCTCCAGCAGAGCCAATTGTGATACCACAGGTCGGCTGCTGCTGTTGTACTCCCCTGAGAGCCTATCCCCAAACAAGAGTATCCAAAATGGTATACATGTCAGAGAGGAGAATAATCATGGGAGAAGCCTCGACTGACTGCCTGCCTGCCTGTCCTGGCAGTCACCCATCTACCCAACTGAACCTCTGGTGTGACCACCTCCCTATAACTAGTGTCTATCACACTCTCTGCCCTCTATATGCTCCTTAGTGTGTCCAACGGATGCTCCAACTGAATAATTTGGTCTGTGAGAAGCTGCAGCCAGTCACACTTCCTGCAGATATAGGTGTCAGGGACACTAGACTGCTCCATGACTTTCCACATCTGTCAGGAGAAGCACACCACTGTCCCGGCTGCCATCTCTGTGCCTTTACACTCAGAAAGATTAAAAAAAAACTTACTCAGAAATAGTAAGAACTGCCGATTCTAGAGTCAGAGATAAAACAGTGTGGAGCTGAATGAACACAGCAGGCCAGGCAGCATCAGAGGAGCAGGAAAGCTGATGTTTTGGGTCGGGACCTTTCTTCAGAAATGGGGGAGGGGTAAGGGAGCGGTGAAATAAATAAATAGAGGAGGGGTTCGGGCGGGGGAAAGTAGGTGGGATGGTGATAGGCGAGCGCAAGTAGGGGGTATTGGCGATTGGTCAGTGAGGTGGGAGGAGTAGATAGGTGGGACAGGAGAGGGACAGGTTGTGTCAGATCAAGGAGGCAGGGATAAGAGGGAGGGCTGGTCATGGGATAGGACATTAAAAACCACCTACCAGTGCCTACCACCATACACAGAACTCCTCCATCCTCCAAGTCAAGTCCCCAGCCCTAGCAAGGACCGCCCCCACAATGTTCCTGGTGCCATTGACCATGTGGTCACCTTCGTATCACCCGCTGATGCCACCAATCTTGTCACGTCCATCCATGCCAGTCACATCACTTCCCGTATCGCAAACCATGACACCGCTGCTATCACCCACTCCGCAGACACCACCGGTTCTGTCGCCAAGACCGAGAGTGCTACCTACATCAAGGATGCCCGTGCTGACACCCCTGCCGAGGCCTACATCAAGGACAACGTCACTTCCACCAAAGTCACCCCACCCACCGCCAATGTCGTTCTGCTCATTGCCCCTACAGCGACCACTTGTACAGCCAAACCCAGCCCCAAGCCTTGCCGGGTCTTCACTGGCCCCCCAGACCTCCCCCTCACTGGGGACGAATGGTCAGTCCTCAGTAAAGGACTCACCTTCACCCCCTCTACCATCAATGAATACACCTCATGCTAGGAGCTTGAAAAGTTTTGCTGCTGTGTCCACCTCAGCTCCTATTTCTTTAATCGGGAATCTAACCCAACCTCTCCAGACCCCTTTTCCTGCCTCCAACACATTCCATCCTCCTGGGCACCACTCCAAGGCCTCCTACCCGCCTTCGACTTCATCATTTCCAACTGCTGTCACGACATCGATCGTCTAACATCTCTACCCCTCTCACTCACTCCAACCTCTCCCCTGCAGAACGTGTAGCCCTCCACTCCCTTCGCTCCAACCCTAACCTCATCAACAAACCCACGGACAAGGGAGACAAAGTTGTAGTATGGTGCACTGACCTTTACATCGCCAAGGCCAGGTGCCAAATCTCTGACACCTCCTCCTACCGCCCCCTCCATCATGATCCCACCCTTGACCACCAAAACATCACCTCCCAGACCATCCATAACCTCATCACCTCAAGTGAACTCTCCCCTACTGCCTCCAACCTTATCATTCCCAACCCCATGCCACCCATTTCTATCTCCTTCCCAAAATCTAGAAACCCAACTGCCCCAGCCAACCCATTGTTTCTGCCTGCTCCTGCCCCGTGGAACTTATCTCTGCTTATCTCAACTCAATATTCTCCCCACTGGTCCAGGAACTTCCCACCTACGTCGAGGACATCACACACTCCCTTCACCTCCTCCAAGACTTCCAATTCCCTGGCCCCCAACACCTCATCTTCATTATGGACATCCAATCCCTATACACTTGCACTGCCCATGCAGATGGCCTAAAAGCCTCCGCTTCTTCCTCTTCCACAGGCCCAACCAATCCCTCCCCACTGACACCCTCTTCCGCTTAACCAAACATGCCCTTAACAACTTCTCCTTCAATTCCTCCCTCTTCCTATTGACTAAGGAGGTGGCCATGGGAACTTGCAGGCCCAAGCTATGCCTGCCTTTTCGTAGGATATGTGGAATAGTACCTCTTCCGTAGCTACAATGGAACTACCTCCCACCTCTTCCTCCACTACATCGATGACTGTATTGGCGCTGCCTCATGGTCCCACAAGGAACCTGGACAGTTCATCCACTTTACTGACACCTTTCACCCCAACCTCAAGTTCACCTCCCTCTCCTTCCTGGACCTCTCTGCCTCCATCTCTAGTGACCACCTCAAAACTGATATCTATTTCAAGCCCACCAACTCCCACAGCTACCTAGACTACACCTTCTCTCACCCACCCTCCTGCAAGAATGTGACCCCCTATTCCCAAATCCTCTGCCTTTGCCACATAGGCTTCAAGATGAGGTTTTCCACTTCCCAGATGTCCTCATATTTGAAAGACAGCAACTTCTCCCCTTCAGTGGCCAAAAACATTCTCAACTGCATCATTTGCATTTCCTGCACCTCTGCCCACACATCCCCTCCCTGCAACAAAAACAAAGACAGGATCCCCCTTGTCCTCACGTATCACCCTACTAAACTCCGTATCCAATGTATCATTCTCTGCCACTTCCGCCACCTGTAATCTGACCCCACAACCAAGGATATATTTCCCTCCCCGTCCCTATTTGCCTTCCATAGGGACTGCTCTCTCTGCGACTCCCTCGTCAGCTCCACACTTCCCACTAGCTGCACCACCCCTGGAACCTTTCCCTGCAACTGCAGGATCTAAAAAAACCTTCCACATCAGACAGAGGTTCACCTGCACGTCCACTAACATGGTCTATTGCATCTGCTGCTCCCAATATGACCTCCTCTACATCACTGAGACCAAGTGGAGATTCGGAGACCACTTTGTAGAGCATCTGCGCTCGGTTCGTGACAAATGATACCACCTCCCAGTCACGAGCCACTTCAACTCCTCCTCCCACTCCCTGGATGACATGTCCATCCTGGGCCTCCTCCAGTGTCATATGACACCACCCAGAAACTGGAGGAGCAGGGCCTGATATTCTGCCTTGGGATCCTGCAACCCAATCGTCTCAATGTGGACTTTACTAGTTTCAAAATCTGCCCACCCCGGCCTCATCCCATGACCAACCCTCCCTCTCATCCCCACTTCCTTGACCTTTCCATCTTCTCTCCTACCTAACCGTTCCTCCCACCTCACTGACCAATCCCTACCACTGCCAACCTGCACACAACTATCACCATCCCACCTACCTTCCCCAGCCCCACCCCTCCTCTCTCTATTTATTTCAGAGCTCCCATCCCCCTCCTCCATTTCTGAAGAAGTGTCCTGACTCGAAAAGTCAGCTTTCCTGGTCCTGTGATTCTGCCTGGCCTGCTGTGTTCCTCCAGCTCCATACTGTGTTGTCTTAAAAAGAATCTTACATTGCCTATATCTTGCATGCTTTACTCGCTAAAGCCCAGTTTTCATCTAAGCCAGCACTTAAATTACAGTGCAACTTTTACAAGCAGACCAAATACCCTCTGGGCTACAACAAACATCCTAACAGTCTCTCTCCTCTTAGTTTCTGGTTAGGGGAAGAAGAGGAGAATGGAAACACTAGAGCAAAGCGTCATTCAGAGCTTGTGATAATGGGAACTGCATTTGCTGGAGAATCCAAGATAATAAAGTGTGAAGCTGGATGAACACAGCAGGCCAAGCAGCATCTCAAGAGCACAAAAGCTGACATTTCGGGCCTAGACCCTTCATCAGAGAGCCACAAAAGCTGATGTTTCGGGCCTAGACCCTTCATCAGAGAGGGTCTGATGAAGGGTCTAGGGCTGAAACGTCAGCTTTTGTGCTCCTGAGATGCTGCTTGGCCTGCTGTGTTCATCCAGCTTCACACTTTATTATCTATCATTCAGAGCTTATTGTTCCTTGACAGTGGGTTCTTCCCCACTCTGCTGATCACTCATGGTGACTGTGCTGACTTCTCCCAGAATGCTCCTTAGTAACGGCTCTGTTGTTTTCTATTGGATGAGTTATAGAGGATAATTGTACCAGCCTCCACCATTTTCTCTATCAGTCTGTTCCATACATGCACCACCCTCTGCGTGAAAAAGATACACCTTAGGTCCCCTTTAAATCTTTCCCCTCTCACCTTCAGCCAAAGCTTTTTTGTTTTGGACTCCCCTATCCTGGAGAAAACACCTTGACTATTCAACCTATCCATATCCCTGATGATCTAATAAAAACGCTGTAAGGTCAGCCCTCAGCATCCAATGCTCTAGAGAAAATAGCCCTGGCCTATTCACCCTCCCACTATAGGTGAAACCCTCTGACCCTGTTAACATCCTTATAAATCTTTTCCAAACCCTTTCAAATTTAATGACATCTTTCCTATAACATGGATCCAGAATTGAACACAGTATTCCAAAAATGGCTTCACCAATATCCTGTGCAGCTGTAAGTTTAGCTCCCAATTCCTATACTCAACTCACTAACTGGTAAAGGCAAGCATACCAAACACCTTCTTCACTGCCCTGTTTACATGTGACTTAACTTTGAAGGAACTATGAACCTGGACTCCAATGTCCCTTTGTTCAGCAACACTTCCCAGGACCTTATCGTTAAGTGTATAAGTCCGGCCCTGATTTGCCCTGCCAAATTATAGAACTTCATTTTTATCTAGATTGAAGTCTGTCTGCCACTCCTCACCCCATTGGCCCATCTGACCAAGGTACTGTTTTATTCTGAGGTAACCTTCTTCATTGTCCACGACACCTCCAATTTCAGTGTCAGCTGCAAGTTTACTAACCATATCTCCAAAAATCACTTCCAAGTCATTTATGTAAAATGACAAATAACACCACTCCCTGCAGTACTTCTCTCATAATAAGCCTCCAGTCCAAAAAGCAAAAATCTCCAACACCATTATCTACCTCCTACCTTCGAGCCAAATGGAAACTGAAAGAACTGCAGATGCTGTGAATGAGGAACAAAAATAGAAATTGTTGGAAAGGCTCAGCAGGTCTGGCAGCATCCAGCAACTTCTGTTTTGTTTCCAAATGACTAGCTATCCCTGTATTCCATCTAACCTTGTTAAGCAGTCTAGCATGCGGAACTTTTTTGAACGCCTAACTGAAGTCCACATAGACAATGCCCACCGCTCTGCCATCATTAACCCTCTTCATCACTTTTTCAAAAAACTCAATCAAGTTAGTGAGGCACAATTTCCCACACACAAAGCCACGTTGACTATCCCTAATGAGTCCTTGCCTTTCTAAGTACATGTAAATCCTTTCCCTCAGGATGCCCTCCAACAGCTTGCCACCACTGATGTCAGGCTCACTGATCTATTCCTCACCACCTTTCTTAAACAATGGCACCATGTTAGTCAACCTCCAGTCTTCTGGCACCTCAACTGTGATTATCGATGATACAAATATCTCAGCAAGGGGCACAATAATCAATTCTCTAGATTCTCGCAAAGTTCTAGTGTACAACTGATCCTTTCTTAGAGATTTATCCACGTTTATGCATTTTGAGACATAGACTTTTCAAAATATCACTATTTATTTCTCTAAGTTCTCTGGGTTCCATATCCTTCTCCACATTAAACACTAATGCGAAATACTCATTTATTATCTCCCCATCTCCTATGGTTCCACACATAGGCAGCCTTGCTGACCCTTAAGGGGTCCTATTCACTCTCTAGTTATTCTTTTATCCTTAATGTATTTGTAGAAATCCTTTGGATGCTCCTTTGCCTTATTTGCCAAAACTACCTCATATCTCCTTTTTGCACTCCCAACTTCCCTCTTAAGTATATTCCTAATACCCTTATACTCCTCCTGGAGTTCATTCAATCCCTCCTGTTTATACTTGATGCTGCGTCCTTCTTTCTCTTGACCAGAATTTTAATTTCTCCAGTCATTCAGCATTTCACACATTTATCAGCCTTACCCTTCACCCTAACAGGGACATAATGTCTCTCGGGATAACAAAGTGTGGAGCTGGATGAACACAGCAGGCCAAGCAGCATCTTAGGAGGACAAAAGCTGACGTTTCGGGCCTAGACCCTTCATCAGAAAAGGGGGATGGGGAGAGGATTCTGAAATAAATAGGGAGAGAGGGGGAGGCGGACCAAAGATGGGTAGAGGAGAAGGTAAGTGGAGGGGAGAGTATAGGTGGGGAGATAGGGAGGGGATAGGTCAGCCTGGGGAGGTCAAGGGGGTGGGATGAGGTTAGAAGGTAGGAAATGGAGGTGCGGCTTGAGGTGGGAGGAAGGGATAGGTGAGAGGAAGAACAGGTTAGGGAGGCTGGGATGAGCTGGGTTGGTTTTGGGATGCAGTTGGGGGAGGGGAGATTTTGAAACTGGTGAAATCCACATTGATACCATTGGGCTGTAGGGTTCCCAAGCAGAATATGAGTTGCTACTCCTGCAACTTACGGGTGGCATCATTATGGCACTGCAGGAGGCCCAGGATGGCCATGTCGTCTAAGGAATGGGAGGAAGAGTTAAAATGGTTTGCGACTGGGAGGTGCAGTTGTTTATTGCGAACCGAGCGTAGGTGTTCTGCAAAGCGGTCCCGTCCCCAACCTCTGCTTGGTTTCTCCAATGTAGAGGAAGCCACAACAGGTACAAAGGATGCAGTATACCATACTGGCGGATGTGCAGGTGAACATTTGCTTGATATGGAAAGTCGTCTTGGGGCCTGGGATGGGGGTGAGTGAGGAGGTGTGGGGGCAAGTGTGGCACTTCCTGCGATTGCAGGGGAAAGTGCCAGGTGTGGTGGGGTTGGAGGGGAGTTTGGAGAGGACAAGGGAATCACGGACAGAGTGGTCTCTCTGGAAGGCAGACAAGGGTGGGGATGGAAAAATGTCTTTAGTGGTGAGGTCGGAATGTGAATGGCGGAAATGTCGGAGGATGATGCGTTGTATCCGGAGGTTGGTGGGGTGGTATGTGAGGATGAGGGAGATTCACTTTTGGCGGTTATTGCAGGGGCGGGGTTTGAGGGCTGAGTTGCGGGAAATGCAGGAGACACGGCGTTCTCGACCACCGCAGTGGGGAAGTTACGGTCCTTGAAGAACGAGGACATCTGGGATGTATGGGAGTGGAATGCCTCATCCTGGGAGCAGATGTGACAGAGGCGAAGGAATTGGGAATAGAGGATGGCATTTTTGTTGGAAGGTGGATGGGAGGAGTTGTATTCTAGGTAGCTGTGGAAGTCGGTGGGCTTGAAATGGACAACGGTTTGTAGGTGGTTGCCTGGGGTGGAGACAGAGAGGTCCAGGAAGGGAGGGATGTGTTGGAGATGGTCCAGGTGAACTTAAGGTTGGGGTGGAAGGTGTTGGTGAAGTGTATAACCTGTTCAAGCTCCTCTTGGGAGCATGAGACGTATCTGCTGTACCCGTTGTGGTTTCCTCTACATTGGGGAAATCAAGCGGAGGCTTGGTGACTGCTTTGCAGAACACCTACGCTCGATTTGCAATAAACAACTGCAAGTCCCAGTCGCGAACCATTTTAACTCCTCCTCCCATTCCTTAGAAAACATGGCCATCCTGGGCCTCCTGCAGTGCCATAATGATGCCACCCGTAGGTTGCAGGAATAGCAACTCATATTCTGCTTGGGAACCCTACAGCCCAATGGTATCAATGTGGATTTCACCAGCTTCAAAATCTCCCCTCCCCAAATTGCATCCCAAAACCAGCCCAGCTCATCCCAGCCTCCCTAACCTGTTCTTCCTCTCACCTATCCCCTCCTCCCACCTCAAGCCGCACCTCCATTTCCTACCTTCTAACCTCATCCCACCCCCTTGACCTCCCCAGGCTGACCTATCCCCTCCCTATCTCCCCACCTATACTCTCCTCTCCACTTACCTTCTCCTCTATCCATCTTTGTTCTGCATCCCCTTCTCTTCCTATTTATTTCAGAATCGTCTCCCCATCTCCCTTTCCTGATGAAGGATCTCGGCTCGAAACATCAGCTTTTGTGCTCCTAAGATGCTGCTTGGCCTGCTGTGTTCATCCAGCTCCACACTTTGTTATCTAGGATTCTCTAGCATCTGCAGTTCCCATTATCTCTATTGTCTCTTGACACTCATTATCTCATTTTTGAAGGCTAACCACTTTCTAACTATCCCTTTACCTGCAAATATTCACTCCCAATCAACTTTTGAAAGTTCTTGCTTAATACCATCAAAATTGGCCTTGCTCCAATTTAGAACTCTGACTTCTAGATCAGGTCTTTTCTTTTCAAAACTAATTTATAACTGGTAGAATTATGGTCACTTGTCACAAAGTGCTTCCCATTGATACCGCAGCCACATTCCCTCTTGTACAGATGTACATTGTTGGATACTTCTGGGGGTGTTGTCCTCTCAGGGGAAAGCAGCAACAGTTTGTGGCCCCATAGTTGGTTCTGTGCATAGCAAGGGATAAAATGACTGGAGGAGCTTAAGTGTTAGAGGACTGAATTGTAGGGGGAACTGACAGGCCGGTCTGTTGTAGCGAATTAGACTCTCGAATGGTATATTGCTTCCCTGGTGCCACGGACAGAAATGCCTCAGAGCAGCTGCAGGACATTTTGAAGAGGGAGGGTGAACAGTCAGTACCAATGACATAGTTTAAGAAAACAATGAGGTCCTGAAACAGGAATTTAGGGAGCTCGGTACCAAATTAAAGAGGAAGACTATTAATGTTGTTCCCTCTGGGTTGTCTCCAGAGCCATGTGCTCCACTGTATAGGAATAGAAATATAGTGCATTTGAAAGCATGGGCAAAGATGTGCTGTTGGAGGCTGGCTATAAATTTCTAACTCATTGGGACAGCTTCTGGGGTAGTCAGGACCTGTGCAACCTGGATGGATTTATCCTGAACTGGAACTGATCCAATATCTTTGCTGCGAGTTTTGCTTGTGCTGTTGAACAAGTTGTAAACTAATTCGGCAAGGGAATGGGGCACAGACTAGATATGAAGTCAGGAGTAAGGTTCAATCAGAAATAGAAGAAATGTTAGGACAGTCTACTAAGTGAAGACACGGATAGGATAAGGCACCTACAAGGCCCAGAAAGCTACATTGTATTTATTTTAATACAAGGAGTTTGGTAAGGCAGATGAACAAGGTATTGATCAGCATGTGGGAATATGATTTTATTGCAGTCACTGAGACATGTTTGAAGGAAGGAGAGGACGAGTAGTTCCAGGGTGCAGACGTTTCAGGCACAGTAATTAGGGGTGGGGTGGGGAGAATGTAAGAGAGGTGGGAGCATTGCATTATTGAGAAGGGAACCAACACTGCAATAATGAGGGCAGATGTCCAAGAAGGGTCTTCAAATGAGGCCATCTGGACAAAGTTTAGAAATAAAAAGGGGTTCGCTGGGATTATGCTTCCCAACAGTCAGAGGAGAAAAAGTAGGAGGTATGTCAGAAAATCACAGAAAGTATGAAAGAAACACGGTTAAAGTTGTGGGGGATTTCAACTTTGCTAACGTTAACTGGGAACACCTTAACGTGAAAGAATCAGACAGGGTGAAATTTTTAAAATGCATCCAGGAGAGATTGCTGTGCAAGTACATAGATAGTTCTACTAGAGATGGCCTAGTGCTTGACCTAATCATAGGGAAGGAAGCCAGTCAAATGGCTGAAGTTTCACAGATGAACACTTTGGGGATAGTGGCTATAACTCTGTAAGTTTCAAAGCCTTTATGGAGAGGCATAAGGATAGAACAGAAGTTAAATTACTAAACAGGGCGGAAGGCCAATTTTAATATCATTAGACAAGATCTGGTAAACATAGACTAGCAGTTTACCTGTAGGTAAGTCTACATTGGGATAGTGGGAGTCTTTAAGAAGTGGCATAGTGAGAAATGCATACCTCTAAGAGTGAAGGGATAGAGCAGAGCCAGGGAACCCTGAATGTCAAGGGATACAGTGATGTTGCTAGTGAAAAAGAAGGAAGCATTTGTCAGGTACAGTGCATTAAAAAGGTGATACAGTTCAAAAGTACAGCAAGTGTAGGGGATTGCTTGAAAAATAAATTAGGAGGGCAAAGGGAGGCCATGAAATATCTTTGGCAGTTAGGATCAAGGAAAACCCCAAGGCTTTTTATAAGTATATTAAACATAAGAGGATTACCAAGAAAGAGCAGGGCCTATTGTTGACCAAAGGGGCAACCTATGTGTGGAGCCTGAAGTTGTGTGTGAGGTGTTAAATGCAAACTTTTCATCTGTATTCACAAAGGAGAAAGACATTAGATTTCACTTGGGATGGTGAGGTTCCAGTACATTTTAAGATTAATAAAGAGGAAGTATTAGATGTTTTCGTGAGCATAAAGGCGCATAAATCCCCATGGCCTAATGAGCTGTATTTCAGACTGCTATGGGAAGCAATGGAGGAGACTGTTGGGACTCTTGAGGAGATACTTAATATTTTACTAGCCTCAGGTGAAGTGCTAGATGACAGAAGGATAGCTAATGTGGGCCTTTTGTTCAAGACGGGCACCAGCTATTGACCAAGTAATTGCAGACCAGTTAATCTGACATCAGTGGTTGGGAAAAATAATTGTAAAAAATTCTGAGGGACAGGGTTTCTCAATTTCTGGAAAAGCAGAGATTGACCACAGACAATCATAAAGATTTGTTAAAAGGAAATCCTGTCTGACAAATTTAATTGAGAATTTTGAAAAGGCTGACTAAATATATTGACGAGGGTTAGTGCAGTTAATGAGGTCTACAGGAAATTCAGAAAGCCATTGACAAGGTTCACATGGAAGGCTGGTCCAAATGGTAAGAGTCCAGGGTTCCCAGATAAGTTAGCAAACTGGATCCAGAATTGGTTTCCAAACAGGAGACAAAGGGTGATGATCCCAGGATTTTACTTGAAACAATGTAAAATGGCATCAAGACAAACAAGTTAGTAAGGTCATTATGTGGCTAAAATAAAATATTTAGAGTGGCATAGTGGGCCAGTGGTAAGCACTGCTGACTCACAACTCCAGGATCAGTGTTTGATTCCATCCTGAGGTGAACGTCTGTATGGAGCTTGCACATTCTCTGTGCATGTGTGTGAGATTCCTCCAGGTGCTCTGGTTTCTTCCCACAGTCCAAAGATGCACAGTCTGGGTGGATTGACCATGCTAAATTGGCTGAAGTGTCTAGGGATGTGCAGGCTAAGTGGATTATCCTTGGAAATTACAGGGATACGGTAGGGAGTTGGGTTTGGATAAGATGCTGTTTGGAGGGTTGGTGTGGATGCAATGGTTTCCACACTGTAGGCATTCTATGATTTGAAGGGATACAGGAGCCAGTATTTGAAGAAGAATGAGATGGAATCAAATTTACCTGGGCCAGGCAGACCAAGGTCCCAGCTGAAAGAATTAAAAAGTCTATAGAAAGATATTTTCAAATAATAATGAGATGTTGCGTCTGTTGCGTCTCCACACAATGGGAGGTAGATACAGGCAGAAACTAAAAAATGTTGCCTCAAATCTTGGAAGGGATGAGGTTGAGGTTCAGTTAGGTCATCAATAGTGTTAAAGAATAAAATGAGAAACAATGACAATAGCTAATCAAAATGTGCCAAGAGAGATATGAAAAAAACAAGGAATGTGTTAAATTAATAATTGTTATAAACACTGTAGTGCTCGAACATACGTGCCGAGCAGACTCTACTGCCATGTTGAAAACTCTGCTGTATCTAACTTAAGCAAGTGAATGAAAAGTGCAAATTTGGCTAAAATAATGTGGAGCAGTGAATTTTGCTGGAACTTGGCTAGAAGCTTGACGTGACAGGACAATAAATATTGCAAGTTCTAAGCTGTTCAGAAACCACAGGATATTTGGAAAAAAGAAGAGAAGTAATGAGATTAAATTGGAACATTATGGTTTAAGGAGGGCATAACAATGACAAACAAGCAATAGAAAACACTCTGCTAAATTATATATCTTGCTATTCCAGGAAGACAGGCAAGGAATGGAGGGGTTATTGCGCTACATGACCACAGTGCTGTAGTCATCACCTACTTGCCAGCTCCTTCTGCTGATATTTAACCAAATGCAGGGGTAGCATTGTGTGGCCCTCTCAAGCAAGAGCAAATTGAGGTCCCTAAGTTGCCAAAAAGTGAAAAGGGCTTCGTGCCACCGCTGAGACTTTTCCTTTGATGGGAGGACAATGCCCAAAATCCAGATACCCAGAGAATGCTGGCAGTCTGCTGTGTGGGTGTCTTGTGCCTACAAGTGGCAACCTCACCTCCCACGTCAGAGATCACTTTGCTGTTTACCCTGGCTCTTCAAGACCTTCAAACCTGTTTCCGGCAATACCTCAGACTCCTCTTTGTTCAGATTCCATTTCTGTCTGCTTCAGGGGACTGATTGTAGTTCCAGCAGTTGCCACAGTTCCTGCTAATACAGTTGGGACAAGAAAGAGTTTGGCTGTTCAATTGGTCAGCAACTCATGAAGGCAGGGTGTCCTCTTGTAGGGTGGGGTAGATGTCCCACCTCAAGCTGATTAAAAGCCTGATGACTGTTAAAATGACTGCCGAGTGTAATTTAGGAGCAGAAAACGATGCTAGAATATGAACAAAGAGAATAAAGAGCAAAGAACAGTACAGCACAGGGATGGCCCTTCAGCCCGCGAAATCTGCAGTGATACCAATGCCCTCTTAAACAAAAAACATTTTGCTTGTATGCTGTTCGTAACCCTTGATTCCTTGCTTATTCATATGTTTGTCAAGATGCCTCTCAAACATTGCTATTGTATCTGCTTCTACCACCTCCTCTGGCAGTGCATCACAGGCACTTACCACTCTTTGTGTAAAAAACTTGCCTCTCACATCTCCTTTAAACTTTCCCCCTTCTACCTTAAACTTATGCCCCCTAAGTATTGACACTGTTACTCTGGGAAAAAGACTCCGACTATCCACTCTAACCATGTCTCTCATAATTTTGTAAATGTCTATAAGGTCTCTAAGATAAGCAGGCAAAAACACATTGCAGCAGCACAGAGCTGTGCCGAGAAGAAGCAGAATAATACTTCTTCCATGTATTTAAAGACAATGGATACCTGAAAAACTGGGTCAGAAGATGTATGTCATATGCACAACAACAGGAAGATACTGCATGCCCCGACACACTCACCATATTACATTACATCAGAAACACATCTGAACTGACCACAAGACTCCTACGATCACTGGACATCAGAGTAGCACACAAGCCCACATCAACCTTGCACCAACTGCTCACCCAGACAAAGACCCAGTACCCACTATTGGCAGGACCAATGTCATATACAAGATTCTCTACAAAGACTGCGACATACACTACATTAGACAAACAGGAAGGAAATTAACAACAAAGGTACACGAACAACAATTGGCAACAAAAAGGCATGACCAATACTCACTTGTATCCATCCACATGGACAAGGAGTACAACTAATTTGTTTGGGACAATACCACGATCCTGGGTCAGGCAAAGCAGAGACAAGCACAGGAATTCCTAGAAGTCTGGCACTCCATGAAGAAAGCCATCAACAAATACATAAAGATAGACTCTGTATACACTCCATTGTGAAGGAAAACTGGAAGTGAGGTATTCCAGCTGAACGGACACCAGAGTTTAAATAATAGGCGGGAAAACACAACAGTGTTTCATCAGAGGCTATGCCCTAATGATGTTACCCAGCAGGATAATGAAACATCTGCGGAACAACAAACCAGCTCGGCGAGCCAACCAACACATCATCTATAAGGTCATTCCTTAGCCTCTGACATTGAAGAGAAAACAAATCAAGTTTATTCAATCTCTTCTCATTGCTAAAACCATTCACAACATTTTCTGTACCCTCTCCAAAGCTTCTACATCTTTCCCACAATATGGCAACCGCAACTGTATGCAATATTCCAAATATGACCTAGCTAAATTTCTATACAACTGCAACATGAGTTGTCAATTTTTATACTCCATGCCTCAACAAATGAAGACATGCATACCATGTGCATTCTTAACTACCTTATCCATTTATCTTGTAACTTTCAGGTAACTATGCCTAGATTCCCCTCTGTATGTTAATGCATCTAAGAGTTCTGCCATTTACTGTGTAATTCCCTTCTGCATTAGCCCTTCAAAATGCATCACTTCACATTTGTCTTGGTTAAATTCCATCTGCTATTTCCTGCCCAAATATCGAGACTATCTATATCCTCAGGCAATCTTCCTCACTATCTAACAATCCCACAGCTCCCACAATCTTTGTGTACTCTGCAACTTTACTAATCCGGCTACCTGCATTGTCATTCAAATCATTTGTATACTTTACAAACAACAGGGTTCTCAGCACTGATCCTTGTGGAACACCACTTGTCATAGATCTCCACTCAGAAAAACACCTTTCCATTGCTACTGTCTGCCTTTAATGACCGAGCCACTTCGTTTTTCACCTTAACAGCTCACTGTCGGTCCCATGTGGCTTCAGCTTCTGTATCAGCCTGTCATGAGGGAACTTGTCAAAGGTCTTGCTGAAGTCCATTTAAATAACATCCACCACTCTGTCATCATCAGAGATAACAAGGTATAAGAACTGGACGAACACAGCAGGCCAAGCAGCATTATAGTAGTAGGAAAGCTGACATTTCGGGCCTAGACCCTTCTTCAGAAATGGGGGAGAGGAAGGAGGTTCTGAAATAAATAAGGAGAGAGGGGGAGGCAGATAGAACATGAATAGAGGAGAAGATAGGTGGAGAGGAGACAGACCGGTCAAAGAGGCGGGGATGGAGCCAATAAAGGTGAGTGTAGGTGGGGAGGTAGGGAGGAGATAGGTCAGTCCAGGGAAGATGGACAGGTCAAGGGGCGGGATGAGTTTACTAGGTAGGAGATGGGGATGGGACTTGAGGTGGGAGGAGGGGATAGGTGGAAGGACAGGTTAGGGAGGCGGGGAGCAGCTGGGCTGGTTTTGAGATGCCGTGGGGGGAGGGGAGATTTTGAAGCTTGTGAAGTCCACATTGATACCAATATGCTACAGGGTTCCCAAGTGGAATATGAGTTGCTGTTCCTGCATCCTTCGATCCATCATTGTGGCATTGCAGGAGGCCCAGGATGGACATATGGTCTGTGGAATGGGAGGGGGAGTTGAAATGGTTGGCAACCGGGAGGTGCAGTTGTTTAGTGCAAACCGAGTGTCTGCTTGATGTGGAAAGTCTTCTTGGGGCCTGGGATGGGGGTGAGGGAGGAGGTGTGGGGGCAAGTTCCTGCGGTTGCAGGGGAAGGTGCCGGGGTGGTGGGGTTGGAGGGGAGTGTGGAGAGGACAAGGGAGTCATGGAGAGAGTGGTCTCTCTGGAAGGCAGATAAGGGTGGGGAGGGAAAAATGTCTTTGGTGGTGGCGTCGGATCTCAGATGGCAGGAGTGTTGGAGGATGATGTGTTGGATCCGGAGGTTGGTGGGATGGTAGTATGAGGATGAGGGGGATTCTGCTTTGGCTCTTTTTATTGTAGGGAGGGGTTTTGAGGGATGAGTTGTGGGAAATGCAGGACATACGGTCGAGGGCATTCTCGACTACTGAGGGAGGGAAGTTGTGGTCCTTGAAAAAAGAGGACATCTGAGATGTACGGGAGTGGAATTCTTCATCCTGGGGGCAGATGCGGTGGAGTCGAAGGAATTACAAATAGGGGATGGCATTTTTGCATGAAGGTGGATGGGAGGAAGTGTATTCTAGGTAGCTGTGGGAGTCAGTGGGCTTGAAATGGATATCAGTTTCTAGGTGGTTCCTGGAGATGGAGACAGAGAGGTCCAGAAAGGAGAGAGACGTATTAGAGATGGTCTAGGTGAACTTAAAGTTGGGTTGGAAGGTGTTGGTTCTGTAGATGAACTATTCAAGCTCCTCATGGGAGCACAAGGCGGCGCCAATTCAGTCATCAATGTAACGGAAGAAGAGGTGGGCTTTAGGGCCAGTGTAGGTACAGAAGAGGGATTGCTCCACATCACTTACAAAGAGGCAGGCATAGCTGGGCCCATGTGCATAGCCTTGGCCACCCGCTTTGTCTGTAGGAAGTGGAAGGAATTGAAAGAGAAGTTGTTGAGGATGAGTTCGGCTAAGTGGATGAAGGTGTCGGTGGAGGGGGTCTAGTCGGGCCTGTGGGACAGGAAGAATCTGAGGGCCTTTAGGCCCTCTGTATGGGGAATGCAGGAGTATAGGAACTGGATGTTCATGGTAATGATGAGGTGGTGGGGACCGGGGAATTGGAGGTTCTGGAGGAGGTGGAGGGTGTGGATGGTGTCATGGACGTAGGTAGGGAGTTTCTGGACTAAGGGGAAGAAAGTGGAGTCCAGGTAGGTGGACATAAATTCAGTGGGGCAAGAGCAGGCTAGACAATGGGTCAACCAGGGCAGTCGGGTTTATGAATCTTGGGAAGGAGATTGAAATGGGCAGTGCCAGGTTGGGGAACGATGAGGCTGGAAGCCATGGGTGGGAGGTCAACTGAAGTGATGAGGTTGTGAATGGTCTGGGAGATGATGGTTTGGTGTTCGGGGATGGGGTCATGATCAAGGTGGCGGTAGGAGGAGGTGTCGAAGAGTTGGTGTCTGGCCTCGGCAATGTAGAGGTCAGTGTGTCATACTACAACTGCGCCTCCCTTGTTCGCAGGTTTTATGGTGAGGTTGGTATTGGAGCGGAGGGAGCAGGCGGCTGCAAGTTCTGTGGGGGAGAGATTGGAGTGGCTGAGAGGGGTGGAGAGGTTGAGGCAATTGATGTCATGACGGTAAAATCTCCCCTCCCCACCACTGCATCCCAAAATCAGCCCAGCTCCTCCCCGCCTCCCTAACCTATCCCTCCACCTGTCCCCTTCTCCCACCTCAAGTCCCACCCCTACCTCCTACCTACTGACCTCATCCTGCCCCCTTGACATGGACGTTCATGGAATAGTGTAGGTTAGATTGGCTTGAGATCGGTATGACAGGTCGGCACAACATCGAGGGCCGAAGGGCCTGTACTGTGCTGTAATGTTCTATGTTCTATGTTTGCCCTCCCTGGAGTGACGTATCTCCTCCCTACCTCCCTACCTACACTCACTTTTATTGGCTCCACACCCGCCTCTTTAACTGGTCTGTATTCTCTCCACCTATCTTCTCCTCTATCCATCTTCTATCCGCCTCCCCTCTCTCCCTATTTCTTTCAGAACCTCCTTCCCCTCCCTTGGTCTAGGTCCGAAATACCAGTTTTCCTGCTTGGCCTGCTGTGTTCATCCAGCCAAGACTGTGTTGACACATGATACATTTCAAAATTAAAAACCATTTATCTCTCCACAGTGTGCATTCCTCCATTTTCTGCCTATTCATGTACCTACCAGGATGCATCTTAAAGACTACTATTCTATCTACCTCCATCACCTGCTCTCGTAGTGCATTTCAGGCATTTATTACAATCTGTATAAAAAACCTGCCTCTCACATCTCCTTTAAACATACCCTCTTTTACCTTCGATCTATGTCCTAGTATTTGACATGTCTACTCTGGAAAAAAAAGACTCCAACTAGCCATTCTATTCCCAAGTCTCTTAATTTGTAAACTTCTATCAGGTTGTTCCTTATCCTTTGATGTTCAAGGGAAAACAACCAAATTTGTCCATCGCTAATATCCTTAATTCCAGGCAATAACTTTATAAATTGTTTCTATTGTCATAGTTAGCCTTTCCCCAATTTAGTACTTTCACCAAAGAACTTCTCTAATACTTGTCCATAAGTAACTTAATACTTACAGAATTATAGTCACTATTCCTTGAAATGTTTTCCCACTCAAACTTCGATCACCTGGCTGGGTTTATTTCCCAATACCAGGCCTAGAATGGCCCCTTTCCTGGTTAGACCATTTACATTTTATTTCAAAAAATCCCTCTGGATGCACCTAACAAATTCTGCCCCTTTTAAGCCACCATTCAAGCGTCTGCCGTGAAGGGAGTCCCAGTCAATATAGGGGAAGTTAAAATCACCCACCACAACATGCCTGTTGTTTTTACAATTTTCCATTATCTGTTCACGTATCTGCTCATTTATCACTGCTGGGAGGCCAGTAGTACAACCCCATCAAAATGATTGCATCCTTCTTATCCTGAGCTCTATCCATTTAGTCTCACTGGATGAGCCCTCCAAAGTGTTTGCCTTCACTGCAGCAGTGATATCCTCCCTAATCAGTAACACAATTTCACCATCTATTTTATAGCCCTCTCTACTTCACCTGAAACATCTAAATCTGGAACATTAAGCTTCCAGTCCTATCCCTGCTCAACCAAGTCTCTGTAATAGCTTAAACATCATATTTACTTGCGCTAATGTAATCTTTAAGTTCATCTGACTTATTTGTTGTACACCCCATACTAAAACAAATACACTTCAGACTGCCAGTCCCATCATGTCTAGTAATTTCTGACTGTTCTCCCTCTTAGTCTTACTGGCATTAGTCTCAGACTCCTACACGGTCATTTCACTAGCTGACCTACTACTGCACTAGTTTAAATCCTCCCGAGTGACATTGGAAAACCTCCATGCCAGGATATTGGTGCCCTACCAGCTTAGTTGCAACCTGTATTTCTTGCGCAGGTCTCACATGCCCTGGAAGTCATCCCAATGACCCGCATACCTGAAGCCCTCCTTCCTACACTAGATCTTTAGCCATGTGTTTAACTGTACTATCTTCCTATTTCTAACCTCACTGGATGCAACAGAGGGAGTAATCCTGAGATTACAACCCCAGAAGCTGTGCTTTTCAACTTACTACTTAACTCTCTGAAGTCTTTTTGTCAGACTTCATCACTGTTCCTGCCTATGTCATTAGTAGCAATATGTACCATGACACCTGGCTGCTCACCCTCCTTTTCAGAATGTCCTGCTTCCGCTCAGACATCTTTGACATGGGCAACAGAGAGGCAACACACAATTGTGGAATCTCTTTTGTGGCTACAGAAACACCTATCAGTGCTCCTAACTATACAGTGCTTTACTATTTTCTGTTCTACTCTACTTTGGCCCTTCCTCCTGTGCATCAGAGCCAACTGTTCTGGCTGTTGCTATTACCATCCTCTGATAGGCAATTCCAATCCCCCTTCCAACTGCCCCCACAACAGTGTACTTGTTAAAGAGGGAGATAGCCATAAGAGACTTCTGTATTGTCTACTTGCTTCTTCAAGCGGTCACCCGACTATCTACCTGAAATTTGGCTTGACCACATTTCCAACACTCTTGATAATGACACTTTCTACTTCTTGCATGCTCTTAATTGTGTCCAACTGCCACTCCAACTGATCCACGCAAAAAGCTGTAATTGGACATACATCCTGCTGATCTCGTCATTGGGAACACTTGAACTGTCTGATTGCCCACATTCTGCAAGAGAAGCATACAACAGTTACTGACATTTTGACCCTCTAGCAACTATTTAATTAATTTCTGTTCCTTGAACGTGGATTTGCAGACAGGCAGTGTAGGAGTTGGGAGGTCATGTTGCGACTGTACAGATCATTAGGCCGCTTTTGGAATATTGCATTCAATTCTGGTCTCCTTGCAAAAGGAAAGATGTCATTAAACTTAAAAGGGTTCAGAAAAGATTTACAAGCATGTTCCCAGAGTTGGAGGGTCTGACCTATGGGGAGTGCTTGCATAGGCTAGGGCTAATTCGCCTAGTGCATCGGAGGCTGAGGGTGGAACCGTACAGAGGTTTATAAAATCATGAGGGGCATGGATAGAGTGAATAGTCAATGTTTTTTTCCAGGGTAGGAGTGTCCAAAACTAGAGGGCATAGGTTAAAGGTGAGCGGGGCAAGATTTAAAAGGGACCTAAGGCGATACGCACAGACAGTGGTGTATGTATAGAGTGAACTGTCAGAGGAAATGGTGGAGGCAGATACAATTACAACATTTAAATGGGTTTAGAGGTACATGGGTCAAATGCTGGGAAATGGGACTAGATTAATTTAGGATATCTAGATGGTTTATACTGAAGTGTCCATTTCCTTGCTGCACAAATCTCTGACTCTATGAATCCGCAGCTAACTAGATAGTCTTTAGTGTTAGATTCTCACTAAAAATGTTAAAAATGTTATTCTGTTAATAACAGTTAAGGTACAACTCTAAATCTCAGGACTGCATTACTGTATGACTAGCCTAACTCCTGTTACTCTAAGTTTTTATGAGCATGAAAAGGTTAATAAAAATTGAAAGTGAGAAAAAGATCATCTTACCAATCAGGAACTTTTCTGTCCAAAATGTCACTTTTGAGCTTGTGATATCCTGAACTCTCACTAACATGTGAATGAGTAACATCACAAACTCAAACATGACAATGGTAACAGTTACATATAGACCTATAAAGAGCAGAATATATATACATTAAGATCTGAAAATCATGTTGAAAAAAACTGGATGAAGTTCTGAGGATTTTCACTTAGCCTGGGGAAGAAAAATAGCAAATTTCTTATGTTTCTTCGGAAAAAGTGACTGAAACAGTACATTATTGACACAGAAAAAGAATACAACATAGCGAGTTTTGAGAAGATTTGTAGCTCAGGTTGAGGTTCTAGATGTGAGTTTGTTCGCTGAACTGTGACAAACACTACATTGGACAAACAGGCAGAAAGCTAGCCACCAGGATACATGAACATCAACTAGCCACAAAACGACATGACCCACTATCTCTAGTATCCTTACATACAGATGAGGAAGAACACCACTTTGATTGGGACAACACATCCATTCTAGGACAGGCCAAACAGAGACACGTAGGAGAATTCCTAGAAGCATGGCATTCCAACCGGAACTCCATCAACAAACACATTGACTTGGAGCCAATCTACCATCCTCTGAGAAAAAGAACAGGAAATGACATCACCAATGCAGGAAATGACAACACCAACCCAAGGAAACCTAAACAGATAAATAGAAAGCGGGACATAACACCAGCGCTTCACTGGAGACTCACTGTTGATGTTACCTAGAATGGTGATGATACGTCTGGGAACGAACCTTCCTGCTCAGTGAACCAGCTTACATCCGGAACAAAATAAAGACCCGCTCTTTTGTGGACCGAGAAGAGGAGAGCGCGACTGTGTTGGAGGTGGAAGGAAGACGTTGGATTGACTGTGCACCCTTGCAACCGGTGGATCTTAATGCTGGCTTCAGCCTAACGCTGGTTCAGGGGAGCAGCCAACCTGCAGCAATGGCTGCAGTGAGTGCTCATGCCCCGGGTCAGGGGGTCCGGAAACCATCCGCGTTTCCGTGAAGAAGGTGGATGAAGGTGCACCTGTGGAACACACCTTCTTCGTGAAGAGGGTCCTGTTGGACTGTTGTGGGTTTGCTGCTGTGGACATTTACTGCCTGCAGGATTTCCCCAGAGGAGGTTTCTACGATGTAACCTTCAGGAGTGCCAAGCTTTGCAAGCGCTTCCTGGAGGTTTTCAAGGAGAAAGGAGGTGAGGGCCCCCTCTCTGTATTGACTGCTGTCCTGCTGTTCGTGATGCCGGTGCAGAGGAGCCATGTGGTGACAGTACACATGTACAACCTGCATGTGCCAGCAGTTGATGTCCTGACCTTCCTTGGAAGGTGCGTGAAGGTAGAAGGGGACCTAACCAACATCATGGACCCCTTCGGGATCTGGACCAGTAAGAGGCAGGTCAAGGTGACACTGAGGATGGGCACGAACGGGAACATCGTCCACCCACCGTCCAGCTTCGCAATCGGCGGGAGCAAGGGCTACCTGACCTACGCAGAGCAACCTAAAGTCTGCCATGCCTGTAGTAGGTCAGGTCACGTGGCGGCCGACTGCAAAGCCAACATCTGCAGGAACTGAAGGGAGGAGGGACACCTTGCAAAGGATTGCCCAAAAGAAAAAAGCTGCAACCTTTGTGGGGAAGCGGACCACCTCTATAGGGCATGCCCGCAGCGGGGGACCACCTACACCCAGGTCGCCGGCAGGGGCAATGTGGGGCAAGCCCCCCCGGAGGAGAGGAAGGCACCAGGCCCCTGCAAGGAACCCCCTAATGTGCAGGAGGTCCAGGTCGTCCAGGAGGGACCAGCCCCGCAGGACGGGCCCGAGGCCAGTAAAGCGCCCCTGCAGGCTCTGCTCCCCCCCAACAACCTGGAGTCAATGGAGGAGGCGACAGGTGACCCAAGGGAGTGGATAACGGTCTGGAAAGTGAGGAGGAAGGCGAACCGGCGGACCCCGGCACCGCAACCATCAGGTGGGAAGAGGCAGCTACAGGGCGACGATAAGAGCTCCGCCGACAAGGGAGATTCGGAGGAGGCCCACCCAAAGCAGAAGCTAAAGATCTCAAGGGAGAAGGAAAGCAGCACCCCGATTCCAGGTGACGGGAGGTGTCCTGAGGCTCCCTCCGACACCCAGCCACGTGCCGCTCAAGTTCAGGAGGTGGTGGGGGGGGGTGCCTCGTAATGGCTGATGTCACCTACAGGAATGCTCCCCTGAGGCTGATCAACGTGTACGCCCCAGTGGTATGAAGTGAGCGGTTGGCCGTCCTGCAGTGGCTTCCACCCCTGCTGGCTACGTCCAAGCCGGTCATCCTAGGCAGAGACTTCAACTGCATCATCGATGCAGATGGAAGATCCGACATGGGGACAGTGGGTGGGGGGAGTCAACTGGACATCACGTCCAGATTCCTGATGGGCACGGTGAAGGACGCCAAGCTGCTCAACATCTTCAGCACCCCTGCAGACAGAGCGCAGCGGAGATACGCCTGGTCGCAGCCAGACGGGTCTATCCGCTAAAGGATAGACTTCCTGTTTGTGTCACGGGTGTTCTCGGTCAGGTCCACCAGCGTTTAGCCAGTGTTCTTCTCTGACCACTGCCTCCTGCTGGCCGTCTGCCACTTACAGGATGACCAGCAGGCCGGCAAGAGGACGTGGAAGCTCAACATGACTCTGTTAACCCCAGACAACGTTGAGGAGCTTAAGAGGGAGTACACTGGTTGGAGAACCGTGAAACCCCTCTTTGAGTCTCCGGGTGACTGGTGGGAGACAGTGAAGGAGAACATCAAGAGGTTCTTTGTCCTCAAGGGTGTTTGGAAGGTGATATTGAGGCGGGGAAAGCTGTCGCGACTCCAGAAAAGGGTGCAGAACCTGCTCCTTCTGCAGTTGATGGGGGTCAATCTCACAGAGCACCTCGGCGAGGTGAGGGGCCAGCAAGCCTCGCTCTTCGCCGCAGAGGCCTCCAAGATAATCTTCCGGTAAAGGGTCCGCTCCGTGGAGCAGGACGAGACGTGCTCGCGTTTCTTCTTTCAGAAGGTGCCCAAAGAGAGCTCTGTGCTTAGCCGGCTGAAGGAGGACAACGGCTTGGTGATGTCGTCTCGGCCCGACATTTTGAGGATCAGCAGATCCTCCTATGCCAGACTGTACGACGCGAAGCCTACGGACAGCACGGCCTCCGAGTCATTCCTGTCGTCTATCACGGAGGTCTTAGACGACGGCACGAGGGAGTGGCTGGACCGGCCGATATCCCTGGACGAGCTGACCAGAGCCCTCAAGTCCTTGGAGAGGAATAGGACTCCCGGGAGCGACGGCTTACCGGTTGAGCTGTATTCCGCTCTGCGGGACCTGGTTGGCCAGGACCTGCTGGAGGTGTACGATAGTGCGCTTCGGGCAGGGGAAATGTGCAAGTCCATGAGGAAGGGCATCATCACCCTCATTTACAAGAGGACGGGGGAGAGGGAAAAAATTAAGAATTGGCGTCCCATTTCACTATTGAACGTGGACTACAAAATCCTGGCCAAGGTCATAGCCAACCGGGGTCAGGTCTGTCCTGGAGTCGGTGATTCACCCTGACCAAACCTGTGCTGTGCCGGGCAGGAAGATCGCTGAGAGCCTCGCGCTCATCAGGGATACGATCGCCTACATGCAGGACAGGTGGACACATGCCTCGTCAGCCTGGACCAGGAGAACGCCTTCAACAGAGTCTCTCATGCTTACATGAGGGACGTCCTCTCCAAATAGGGGTTCAGCGAGGGCATCCGGAGTTGGATCCGGCTGCTCTACACCAACATCGTTAGTGCAGTCTCGATCAACAGGTGGGAATCGGACAGTTTTCCTGTCAGATCTGGAGTCAGGGAGGGCTGCCCGCTCTCTCCTGCCTTGTTCGTGTGCTGTGTGGAGCCCTTCGCCGCATCCATCAGGAAGGACGTGAGCCTGAAGGGCATGAATATCCCAGGCAGCGGAGGCCTTCAGGTCAAGACCTTCCTGTACATGGACGATGTCGCCGTCTTCTGCACCGATCGTCGGTTGGTGAGTAGGCTGTTGGACATCTGCGGCCAGTTTGAACTGGCCTCGGGTGCCAAAGTCAGTAGGGGTAAGAGCGAGTGATAATGGGAACTGCAGATGCTGGAGAATCCAAGATAATAAAATGTGAGGCTGGATGAACACAGCAGGCCCAGCAGCATCTCAGGAGCACAAAAGCTGACGTTTCGGGTCTAGACCCTTCATCAGAGGGTAAGAGCGAGGCCATGTTCTTCGAGAACTGGGATGACCGCTCCTTCATCCCCTTCACTGTGAGGACAGACTACCTGATGGTGCTGGGTGTTTGGTTTGGTGGAGCTGGGGCGTGCACTAAGACTTGGGAGGAGCGTATCAGGAAACTGAAGCAGAAGCTGGGCAGGTGGACACTCCGGTCCCCCTCCATCGCGGGTAAGAACCAGGTTGTCAGGTGTGAGGGGCTTTCGGTACTGTTGTATGTGGCGCAGGCCTGACCTATTCCCTGGACCTGTGCCGCTGCGGTCACCCGGGCCACCTTCCACTTCATTTAGGGGTCAAGGATGGACCGGGTCTGCAGGGACACCATGTACAAAGACCTGGAAAATGGGGGAAAGGGCGTACCTAACGCCACCCTCGTCCTGACGGCTACCTTTGTGTGCGGCTGCATCAAGCTGTGCGTAGATTCTCAGTACGCAAACACCAAGTGTCACTACTTACTGAGGTTCTACCTGACCCCGGTGTTGCGAAGGATGGGCCTGGCCTCGTTGCCACGGAATGCTCTGAGTAGTTGGACCGTCCCGTACCACCTGTCCTTCGTGGAGAAATTTTTGAAAGGAAACACCTTTGACCACAAGGCCATCAGGCAGTGATCAGCACATAGTATCCTCGAGACTCTTCGCGAAAAGGAGAGGGTGGATCCCATCGTGTGTTTCCCCACGCAGACTGCCAAAGTCATTTAGCAGAATGCTTCATCGCCAGAACTTTCAAACAAGCACAAGGACATTGCTTGGCTGGCTGTGAGAGGGGCTCTGCCAGTGAGAGCCTTTATGCATGCCCGGAATCTCTGCGCCACTGCACGCTGCCCTCGAGGTGGCTGCGGGGGGGAAGAGACTGTCAATCACCTCCGTCTGGAGTGTGCCTATGCGCATGAGGTCTGGATGGGGATGCAGTGGTATTCGTCAAGGTTCGTCCCGAGCAGCTCCGTGACGCGGGACTCCGTGCTCTACGGGCTGTTTCCCGGGACACACACCGATGTGCCTGGAGGACCATCAAGGCGGTGAAAGATGCTCTTTGATCTGCCGCAACTTGCTGGTCTGCCAGCTGAAAGAATTGACCCCAACCGAGTGTTGCAGACTGGCAGACTCCAAGGTCCAGGACTACGTGCTGAGGGATGCGCTAAACCTTGGGGCAGCCGCCGCCAAGGCGCAGTGGGGAAAGACCACCATAAGAAACCCCTCGTCCAGAATAGAAGAAAGGGCCCTATCTGGTAACTGGGCCCAGCTGGGGCCTTCCCCAACTGGTCAGGGGGCCAATGGGGACTGTGCGGCGAGACGACAGCGGGGGTATTTTCATTGCTTTGTTTTTTTTCTTCTTGGTTTTGTTTTTTTCCTTTAGTTGGTGTACATACCCACTGGGTAACCCGGACCGGCTTGCATGACTGGGTAGGTGTATAAATATGTTTTATTTTTTGTATATCTTATGAATAAAGTATATTTTTCAAAAAAAAGGTGACGAAACGTCCGAAAACTAACCTTCCAGCTCAGCGAGCAAACTCACATCCAGAAGAATACATCATTTTGTATTTAATAAATAGTCTGAGTTAGTTAATAACCTAATGATAAGAGAACACCTACAAGTTTTATTATGATACATCTTACTGTTAGTTTTGTGAGGGAGGAAGGTGAATTGCAAACTATGGTTTCATATATTCTCATGGCTAACTTTGTAGAGATGAGGCTGTCAATGAGGGGTACCGTATCTCATGTGAGGAGAGAGGTTAAAAAGGGAGGTTTTTCATGGTACCTTCAGTTGGGATGAGTGGGAAGTTTGCACCATTTTAACCACCTGCTGAATTCAAAAGTGTGACTACTGTCTGGTAGGTAATACTTTTCATTTTTCAGGGTGAGTATTGTTCCAGCAACACTCAAGACATTCAACATCATCCAGGACAAAGCAACCCTGTTCGCCAGCTTTAACTTGTACTTCTTCCACCACTGATTCACAGTGGCAGCAATGCGTACCAAAGACAAAATGCACAGCAACAATTTGTCAATGCTCTTTCAACATCACCACCTAAAACCTCAAGGAGCAAGATCCCTCATGGTTGGTTAGTCCAGAAGATCCATGGCGAGTTGGCAAGTTAGGGACAAAACTGGCTGGCTTTGGGGTTTTTTTCTGACTGTGGCAAGTGGTGCTCCAGAAGAATCAGCATTGGATCTCTGTAGTTTGTAATATATCTGAATGATTTGGATGAAATGCCTGTTGTCTGATTAGTAAGTTTGGAAATGATAAAAAATTTGGTGGAGTTGTGGATAGTGAGGAAGGATATCAAAGAACCCAGCAGGAAATAGATTTTTTGGAAAGCTGTACAGGGATATGGCAGATCGAGTTTAACCTAAATAAGTATTAGATGCATTTTGGGAAGTTAAATGCAAGAGGAAAGTATACTATAAATGGTCAGACCTTTAGGGGCATTGATGTACAGAAGGATCTTCGGGTACAAGTCCATTGCTCTGTGAAAGTGGCAACACAAATGGATAAAATGATAAATAGGGCAATAGCATGCTTTCCATCATCTGTTGAGGCATTGAATATAAAAGTTGGCAAGTCATGTTGCAACTGTATAAGACTTTGATCAGGCCACAGGTGGAGTACTGTATACAGTTATGATCACCACATGATAGGAAGGATGTAGAGGCTTTGAAGATGCTGCAGAAGAGGTTTACCCAATTGTTGCCTGGATTGGAGTGTATTAGTTATGCCAAGGAGAGTTGGATTGTTTTCACTAGAGTGTTGAAGGCTGTGGGGTGACCTGATGTCAGTATATAAAATAATAAGGGGCAGATAGGATTAATTCAGAATTGTATCACAGTTGGCACAGACATGACAGGCCAAAGGACCTATTCCTGTGCTGTACTGTTCCATGTTCTATCTTCTAAGTTCACAATCTCTACTATTTAGAAGAATGGGGGCAAAAGAATTTCAGTTTACCTGCAAATAAACTAAACATTTCAAAATCAAATGCTCAATTAATAATGTCAATGTTATTGGTCCTCAGCATACAACAGTGGCAACTCTACCCTTCGCAAACGACCCATATACAGTAGTTTTTTTAACTTTAATCATTTGTATATTCATTTCTTTCTAATCTGTGTGTATGTGTACTGTATTATTACATGTTTTCACATTTAGTAATTAAGGAAATGCGCTGGGTTGAACCATATAGATGCCTGAATGATTTGGGTAATGGTGAAAAATCTGGGAGAAAAGGTGAGAAGTCCAGTGAGACCATCTTGATGTTGGGAGCAACTCCTCAATACATTGGCCAGCAGAGTTCCATGCATCAAGACAAGATTTTTGCTAGGGAGCAGCAGAATGACTACTAAGGGGAATTATTACTTTTTGTTGGGCCTCATTAAATGTAGATCTCATTTCATTGGAATTCAGCTTCCTATTCTACCATCTGTCATGAGGAATCTAGATGCCGAGAATTCGCAACATCAAAGTCTGAATGAGCACCTGCCAATTCCGATTCAGTTCAGAACCTGCCAGTTCCAGCTCTGGACCTCCATCTTGGAAACATTATTTCAGGGCATACTTCATGAGCAGTGGCCAGACGCAGACAACATCCTTGTTATCAGATACTTGCAAGCCTCTGTACATTTTATGACACATTTCCAAGGTACTTGATTCATGCAGCTCTGTGGCCAAGCTGCACACACTGGGGCACACCACAGTGTCTCCTCGCCATGCTGATACAAGGACAATTTGCTTGCATGGATGGGCACTCAGTTCAAGGATTGGACCAACCTGCATCTCAAGGCTGGTCACTTGCTCCTTCAGTGCTCACTCACCTTGAGCCTACTTGGATGCTCAGAATATCCTTGCCTTGCTTTGCCTTTTTGTGCTTTGTGCCCTCAACCAGGGCTACCATGCTCACAGTCCTTATGTTTTGCCTTGCCATTTAGTTCAGATGCAACATCAGGAAGCCTGTAGCCTTTATCAGTCATGTCAAGGGAAATAGGTGTCCTGGTACAGGATGCAAAGGCAACATTCACTATTTGTCCAGCGGCTTGGGCACATTTAGTCAATCGCTTGGGATAGTCAGAGTCAAGATTCTCTCCTCAACAGGGGAGAGGAGCTGAAATCCAGACTCCCTACTACACATTTGGACATTTTCTGGGCTGTTGCTCCTGAAATGAGAGAGAAGCTTTCCAAGGATATTGGGCTGGATCCTCTCGGGAGACGCTGCGGGCCTTTAGAAATGGACCATGATCAGGAATTCCCACTCTTTTTTCCAACAATTGCAATTATTTCACTGGTAGATGAAAAGAACCAGGCAGGATGTACTTCTTTGGGAAATCTTGCCTCAGCTGGACCATTTAGACACAGTGCACAAAACCAAGTAGATTTGATTTTCAGCCCCCAATTCGCCTCAAACTGCAATCTGTTTTCCACAACTTTATGGTGCATGTATAAATTCTTGTGAAGGTTAGATAATGTAAAATATTGTAAATAATAATAATGTAAATATAATGTTGAATTGTTGACCAGAGCTAGAAAGAATACTGGAGTCAGAGATAACACAGTGTGGAGCTGCAGGAACGCAGTAGGCCAGGCAGCATCAGAGGAGCAGGAAACCTGACGTTTCGGGTTGTGACCTTTCTGATTTTTCTGAAATGTCAGCTTTCCTGTTCCTCTGATGCTGCCTGGCCTGCTGTGCTCTTCCAGTTCCAGACTCTGTTATCTCTGTTAAGTTGTCAAGGAATTTAAATCTCTTGGCATTTAAAATTTGAAAAAAAAATGTTAGTCTATGCCTCACTGTGGAAAAAAAATCATGCTTGTGATTTCACTAGCATCATGTTGATGGTCTTCAGGCTTACATCATTTGCATTTGTCCTCACATTTACTGAATTCATTTAATATCATTCTGCCATAAAGCGCTGTTTCTCTGATTTGAGTCAGCCCTTCAAATCATTTGTATACTTTGCTGGCAATTGGAATGGTGCATCAAAGTTATGTGCCTTCTTGTAGATCAGCGTAGTGTAAATGAATCAAAATTCTCATTTATGTGCATCTGGAAATTCAGGCAAATGAATTCTGTAAACTCATTCAGAATGTGACTGAAGATCTGTGATACAGTTTTACATTGTATTTAGTTGCACTAATTATTTTCTTCCCAAACTTTCACCCTTTCAAGAAACAATGTGCAAAATAAAAGGAGATGTGAAAATGTAATGCAGCATTTCATGACTGAAAGTTATCAAAAGGCTTTAATTAAAAATGCATTTAGCTGTAAGACTGGAAGAACTGCAGAAGTAAACATAACAAGTCAAGTTTTCTGAATTTATACAGAAAAATATGGCAGAGATCTTTATGAAATTTAAAGAGAGGGTAGAGAACAAGTCTTAAGGCCCATCAGTTTCAAATCATGAGATCATAGAATAATCAAAGTACACAGCACAGAATAAGTCATTTGGCTTATTGTGCCTGTTCTCGCTCTTTGATATACTTATTTAATTAATCACCCAATTTTCTATTTTTTCATGATAGACGTGTAATAGCCCTTCAATTCGTAGAGTGTTTCTTCAATATTTAGTGACTTGTTTTATTTGCAAGTTATTTCAGCTATGAAAGCAGTGTTGCACATATATGGTACAATGATTCAACTTGTACATTGATTTTTAAAGACAAGTCTATCAGAAACTTATTCTGGTTTGGACACTGATTCCTGTGATTCACTTAAAGTCATGATTTCCAGGAACTCAATGATACTTTAGAGTGAGCATTTAGTGCCGAGGATTAAAGTCTGATAGATAGCTCAAAGATGCCCAGCTATCTTTAACTTGTCCTTATGAATACAAATGTTTGTTGATATAAAGTATTAAGTACTCGCAGTGAAGAGGAAATGAAACAACGTTTAAAATCCATCTCAAGTACTTAACCCCTTATTAAACAATGTGTCAAATAGGATTTGATCAATGAGTGTGTTTTTTCATGTAGTATGGATATTTAGAACTTTGGGATGAGTCTTATCAGAAATAAGTTATATTATTTTTTCTGAGTTTCATGGAGGGTTTCTCCCTGTGCGCTCATATCACGTTCTCAAACTCACCTCATCACCTGTGCACCCACATGTCTATGGTGCCCCGTTTGTCATATTCTCCTAAGCAACATAGGTGAATGTACTTGCTATGGTAGGGATATCCCAGGATTCCTGATACTGGCATCTTCTTTAAAGTCTAGTCATGCACCCGGTCAATTAGTGGCAGTTCACAGCTAACTTGTATAGTTTGTTTAATTTATCCATACATCCCGAACAGTGGGTAATTGGCATCCTATTTTACTGATGGGGATCTGGAGGCCCAGCTGAACAGAGATTGCAATTCGTCACTGTCCATGGAGCATGCCTGAGATCTTGGTGACTAATGTTGGAAGTTCAGAGGGACAAACAGTAAGCTGGAATCATTAGGTTATTGCTCTGACTTTCAGGTTGGAAATTGTTACCACCTACTTTGTATCTGGCATCTGGGAGAATGGGAAATATATATATCAATGATTTCAATAAATATATGAAACAGGTGATTATATTCAAACATTTCTTTGCATCCAATCGAAGAAACAGTTAATATGCATGCATCTGAACCAATCACATTTTGTCCTGAAAAGGGCCCATTTTACTTCAGATTACCCTGGAATTGTAAGGTACCTCACAGGTCATCAGGTGATGCTAGCTGTTTCACGCTGCTATAATTCAGTAGCAACACACATGGAGCTTACCACTAACAAGATGCTGTTGTCAAGCTCAGTGGATGTTATGCTAACCTCACAAATGAGTAATGTGCCATATGCATTTCAATGCCAGTGTGATGCTAGGTATATAGGTCATGTGTCCCAATGAGAGACAGGTTCATCGATCAGGGGACATCCCAGATGCAGACAAAATGATTTATTGAAAGCAATCCTCTAAAGACATTGACCTGGAGGGATATCAAAAGACCAGGATTGAGCTCAGGAGCCCAAGCAGAGTTTCATTGAGACTGGTGTTGCCAGGAGGAATGAATTGGTTTTAGATGTTTAAACGCATTATGTTACTCCCTGTAGATTATATCACACTAAGTGTGGACTCATTTATTTCTGCCCTGTTTGAATTTTTTGTTTCTTTTTAATCCAAATGATTGTATGCATGATATCGTCATCCTTTTTAAAAGAAGCTGGATTTTTACATGTCCCCCTTACCATGTGAGACAGCAGCAGTGAGACAGAGCAGTAATATGTCACAGCTCTAGGTTTAAGTGACTTTCAAGGTTTTGGCAGCATGAAATGTTGCATATTGCAGTCCCTGATGATAGACAGCACATTGAAAACAATCATGAAGCACCTCTTTTTATTCCCTTCCATCATTGTTTAGCCTTGAAAGATTCAGAGTTTGTAAACATTGGTAAATTATGAAGTGTTTGGTGGTGCAGTTGCTCAGTGGTTAGCACAGCTCCCTCATAGCACCAGGGACCTGAGTTTGATTCCCCTCTTGGGTGACTGTGGGGTTTGCACATTCTACCTGAGGGATTCTATGGTGTATCTACTGTCATTAAATTTTTTTTCCTTTTTCTCCGGCTAAGTTTAAGTGCAATCCTGAGTTCACAACTGGAGTAGAGGTAGACTACTCTGAATTTGACCCTGTTGTGCTAGAAGATTTGGTTGGCCATCTCCAGTGGGCCAGTCCCTCTGAAAGTGTCCTGCTTAGAAGAAGGCTCACTGTCCTCCTCCACTTGGACATCTGCTGGCTCTGGAATTACAAGCAAAGGGAAGGTGGAGGGGCCAAGCACCTCTGGAGCTCTGACAGAAAGATTCTGGGGAGCCTGCGTATGTCTTCTCCTCTGTGTGACTCTCAATCTCTTCCTGAAAAGAAAGGGCACCTGGGCTGAGTTTGAGGTCCTTGTCTCTCTCTCTCTCATCTTGCCACTAATACTAAGAACCTGTGGTTTGAACAATGGAGTACAGGACTGTGTGCATACCCAGAGTGCCACATAGGCTTCCACACATACACATGCAGGAACCTGAAAAGCTTGTTGAACATTCTCATCTTTCAATCCAAATTATCAACTGTCCCTGACATACCTATGTGATGCAGATGAGCATCCCTGTGCATTTTGATGAAATTATGGATGGCTGAAACTATGGGATCATCTTTTGCCTGGGGCTGACCAGGTGTCTGGTCTCTAGCAGTGTTCTAAATATTAGAGATCTGTTCCTCAAACAATGCAGAGGCATGGTGTTGATTTGCTCACCAGAATGTGCTCCTAACACTGATCTAGATAAGATTACACTGAGGTGAAAATCTCTGAGCTGGGTGATGAGCCTGCTGGTACAGTCCCTGAGGGCTGAGGGCTTCTTCCTCATACTTAGACATCAAGCTCTGTGTGAGTGGCACAGCATTTATTCTTGTTCCAGTTTGTTGGGTCCAACTAGCGCCTGCTTCAGAGAAGAGGGAGCTGGTTGCAAAAGTGAGCTAATTACTTGTTCTGGAGAAGAACGAATTAGCACTAGCGTTAATGGGAGAGCAGAGCAGTGCGATAGAATGATGCTTCCTCAGTTGATTGTTCAAAGAGGTCTTGGCCTTCCCACATGAGCAATCACTTTCTTCTCTGGCCTACACTAGCAGTTTTCCTCACATGGGGTGAAGAGCCTAATGTCTGTCACCCCACCACACTCTCAGTCTAGTTGTGAGAAATTGTTTTTCTGCAAAGTGACATAAAGAGGGCTTCGGTATTTTTATGATCTCAGCTAATGGAATTACTGAACAGGTCAGATCCCATAATGTCATTTACTTAATAGATAACATTTTGGCTTTTTTTCTGTTTTAACAAGGTAATCTTTTACTAAAACACAAACATGCAATGCTACAGATTCAATTTAAACAATTAAGTTATGCAAACAAAACAGAATAAATCAAGCTATTTACATGTAATATAATTTAAAATTTCAAAACACACATTAAATACAATCTCATTAATCACAACACTTCTTTGTAGTATTCACACACCAGATAGAATTTCCTTCTCTTTCATATCTATAGGGCTTAATTTAACTTCAGTTTCAATTCCTCATCTTGAGAGCCTGGTAACGTCTTATTGATATTTCATAAAATAGAGTTTAGACTTTCCTAGTTTCAAACAAACCCTTCAAGGATTAAACCAAATACTTCTAGGTCTTTTAAAGTAAACACCTGTGGCTGAGGAAACGCAATATTAACAGTCCTAAGGAATTTCTCTTTCTCAGGAGCAACTGTTTTCCACATTCAGCTTCAGAGAAGACCCCTGAAAAACTGCTCAACTGAAACCTAAGGCCTTTTGTTCCAGCAATGGTGTTTGCTATGAGCTTGCAATAAAATACAAAATCTTCCATCAGAACGCCTAAGGCAGTATAATGTTTACTTTGTTCACTGATAAGCTCTCCTAATGTAAACAAAAACTCATTATCCTCCAGGAATTATTGCTTTAGATTCCCTACAGTGTGGAAACAGGCCCTTTGACCCAACAAGTCCACACTGCCCCTTGAAGCATCCCACCCAGACCCATCCCCCTATAACCCACACACCTCTGAACACTACGGGCAATTTAACATGGCCAATCCACCTAGCCTGCACATCTTTGGACTGTGGGAGGAAACTGGAGCACCCGGAGGAAACCCACACAGACACGGGGAGAATGTGCGACAGTCGCCTGAAGCGGGAATCGAACTCGGGTCCCTGGCGCTGTGAGGCTGCAGTGCTAACCAGTGAGCCACCGTACTGCCCCTAGTAACTGTGTTTTAAAAGAAATCATCATGGCTGCAGAAATACTTACATTTATCTAATGCAGGGCATGAGAGGTGATGGTGAATCCCCAGTAAGCAAATATGAAGCAGAGAGAACAGGAGGGTTAGTTTTGAGAAGTGGTGAAAACCACTGAATTGATATGCTACATGCAATAGTGAGTGTTGCAAATTGAGAGAAATGTGTGCAGTGGCAGATTTAGAGTGCAGAAGATTATTAACCTTCATACGGTGCTACTGGAGGTTTCTTTTCATCTTGGGACACTGTAATGATCTCTGCTGCTATCTACATCCAGGCTGTCTTGGCTTCCTTTGACAATCTGAAGGAAAGAACACTCCCCTTCATTTGATCACATCATCCACAAGGAACTCTCAGTTCCTGATGAAGAAAGGGAGTTCCAGCTTCCATTTCTGATCCATTTTCTGAGTTTGAATGGTGCAGCACCACAATGAAAGGATCAGTTCCTGGTTTGCAGCTTCAAAAGCAATGTAGAGCTGGAACAGCAGATGATTGCATGGGAAAAGCCACATGAACCATGGGGGAACCACTTGCCATGAAACTTCTCAAAAAAGACACTTCAGCAAAAGGTTGGAAAATTCATTCTATTTGTTCTGGTTTTTCAAAATACCCTGGATTCTGGAAGGATCCCATCAGTTTGGAAAATAGTGAAAGTAGAAGGCTAGAACCTTGAGGCCAGTTAGCTTAACATCCAACATAGGCAAAATTGGGGAATCTATCATTAAAGAGTTCATAGCTGGGCTTTTAAAAAATAGCAGTGAAATCAAATAGTGTCAACATGGTTTTCTGAGAGGTAAATCATGTTCAACCAATGTATTAAAACTCTTTGAGGATACAACAAATAACAAAAATAGGCTTAAAAAATAACAAACAATAAAATAAATAGAGTGATAATGGGAACTGCAGATGCTGGAGAATCCAAGATAATAAAATGTGAGGCTGGATGAACACAGCAGGCCCAGCAGCATCTCAGGAGCACAAAAGCTGAGTTCATCCACTTCACCAACACCCTCCACCCCAACCTTCAGTTCACCTGGGCCATCTCCAGCACATCCCTCACCTTCCTGGATCTCTCAGTCTCTATCTCAGGCAACCAGCTTGTAACTGATGTCCATTTCAAGCCCACCGACTCCCACAGCTACCTAGAATACACCTCCTCTGACCCACCCTCCTGCAAAAATTCCAACCCCATTCCCAATTCCTCCGCCTCCGCCGCATCTGCTCCCACGATGAGGCATTCCACTCCCACACATCCCAGATGTCCAAGTTCTTCAAGGACCGCAACTTTCCGCCCACAGTGGTCGAGAACACCCTTGACCGCGTCTCCCGCATTTCCCGCAACACATCCCTCACACCCCGCCCCCGCCACAACCTCCCAAAGAGGATCCCCCTCGTTCTCACACACCACCCCACCAACCTCCGGATACAACGCATCATCCTCCGACACTTCCGCCATTTACACTCTGACCCCACCACCCAAGACATTTTTCCATCCCCACCCCTGTCTGCTTTCCGGAGAGACCACTCTCTCCGTGACTCCCTTGTTCGCTCCACACTGCCCTCCAACCCCACCACACCCGGCACCTTCCCCTACAACCGCAGGAAATGCTACACTTGCCCCCACACCTCCTCCCTCACCCCTATCCCAGGCCCCAAAATGACTTTCCACAATAAGCAGAGGTTCACCTGCACATCTGCCAATGTGGTATACTGCACCCACTTTACCCGGTGTGGCTTCCTCTACATTGGTGAAACCAAGCGGAGGCTTGGGGACCGCTTTGCAGAACACCTCCGCTCGGTTCGCAATAAACAACTGCACCTCCCAGTCGCGAACCATTTCCACTACCCCTCCCATTCTTTAGATGACATGTCCATCATGGGCCTCCTGCAGTGCCACAATGATGCCACCCGAAGGCTGCAGGAACAGCAACTCATATTCCGCTTGGGAACCGTGCAGCCTAATGGTATCAATGTGGACTTCACCAGCTTCAAAATCTCCCCTTCCCCCACCGCATCCCAAAATCAGCCCAGTTCGTCCCCTCCCCCCACTGCACCACACAACCAGCCCAGCTCTTCTCCTCCACCCACTGCATCCCAAAACCAGTCCAACCTGTCCCTGCCTCCCTAACCTGTTCTTCCTCTCACCCATCCCTTCCTCCCACCCCAAGCCGCACCTCCACCTCCTACCTACCAACCTCATCCCACCTCCTTGACCTGTCCGTCTTCCCTGGACTGACCTATCCCCTCCCTACCTCCCCACCTATCTTCTCCTCTCCACCTATCTTCTTTTCTCTCCATCTTCGGTCCGCCTCCCCCTCTCTCCCTATTTATTCCAGAACCCTCACCCCATCCCCATCTCTGATGAAGGGTCTAGGCCTGAAACGTCAGCTTTTGTGCTCCTGAGATGCTGCTGGGCCTGCTGTGTTCATCCAGCCTCACATTTTATTATTTTATATAAAATAAATCGATGTGGTTTCAGAAGACTTTTGATTAGGTGCCACATCAAAGGGTATTACACAAACCAAGAGCTCTTGGTGTAGGCAGCATTGCATTAGCATTAATAGAGGACTTGTTGGCTTACACAAAACAAAGAATGGGTATAAATGAACTCTTTTGGGTTAGCAAGGTGAAACAGGGGTCAAGGAGCAGAATGCAAGGCAAGACCAAAAAGATATAGAAATGATATAGGGATATAATGGAAAAAATGCTGTACCTGCGTCGGAAGTAGTATTCCTTCATGGCAGTAGTACAGAGGTGTACAATTTATCCTGTTAAAAGACTCAACATTGCAGGCTTAGGCTGCCAAAGGGACTAAAAGGAAAAAAAGCTAGCCTATCCCTTGTTCAGCCTAAGACCTGAAAATCCTCAACCCAAGGCTTATATCTTTTGTAGCTGCTGGTTACATCACATTCTCTAGGAGTCATGTAGGCTAAGTATGAGAATAGTGCAAACAAAAGCTTACATTGCAATAAGTTTTGTGCAAAAACAACAAAATCAGACAATATTTGCATAGATATTTAATTAACTGGATTGTCATTTGCAAACACCCTGTGAAACGGAGAATATGCTAATGTTGAGACTCATAATGTGATGACTACTTGGATGTCAGAGAGCTTGGTGAGATTTAGCAGATCGTGGATGGGCTGAGAATTCCAAGTTGTGCTTTATTTATCAATTAAATTGTGCCAAGTTATCCCTTTTGGCAGTCATTGCCAGTGCTTCTGCTTTTTGTTTGTTATGTGTCGGATCTACTGTCACAACAAGATCACCACAATCTCAAGCAACCTCAAATACATCTAACTCCTGTTCAATTTTCATATACATCATGTTACGATAATTATCAAGAAGCTGCTTGGATCTATTCAGACACAGACATCTTCTTTCAAGCCCCTCAATGATTTTCTCACTGTTTTCATGTATTTCAGGCACTGGTAGTCAGAAAAATCAATGTAAGACCATCTGTAAACCATAGTCATTAAATGTATAGGAAGCGATGCCTTCAATTTACTTTTCATATATTTTCTATCTCCTTCTCTTCATTATGAATAGGAAAATGATCATTGAGAAATCTATGTCCCCAGTACAAAGTAATCTTTTGAGCATAGCTGAACAAAAGGGCAAAAGTGCTGAATAAAACCTCTAAAACACAAGAGATTGATAAGCCAAGAAAGCAAAGCCAATCCTTTGAAATAGTACAAAATGTTGGCATTCATCTCAGGGATACCTTTCTGCTGTTCATACCACCATTTATACTTTGGAATAATTATGTGGAGCAAAGGCAGGGAAACTTGGTTCAAAGGATTACCATGTTTCCTTGACCCATTTCCATGAAACAGGCTGTCTGCAAGGCCTGAATAGAAGAAGACTGGTGCAATCTTTAGAATGATAACAGGTTTTTTGCAATGGATGTGAGTAACTCATCTCTGAGAACCCATTTTGCTTCACTATCCATCATAAAATGATGGAAATTATGAGCAAAATCAAATTTGAAGAATATAAACTGAGTGAAAGCGGGTAAAAAATGCATAGGTGACTTGCTCCGGGCAACGGCATTATGGTTCCTTAATTCCTTAATGTTGCCTTTTATGTGAGTTGTGTAACTTTGCTTTGGGAGCAATTTTATGTGCAGTTACACAAAACAAATTCATCATTCAGTTGATAATAAAATGTGAGGCTGGATGAACACAGCAGGCCAAGCAGCATCTCAGGAGCACAAAAGCTGACGTTTCGGGCCTAGACCCCTCTGATGAAGGGTCTAAGCCCGAAACGTCAGCTTTTGTGCTCCTGAGATGCTGCTTGGCCTGCTGTGTTCATCCAGCCTCACATTTTATTATCTTGGAATTCTCCAGCATCTGCAGTTCCCATTATCTCTCATCATTCAGTTGATTTGTTTAATTGGAGTTTATATTTAGCCTACAGAATGTTTTATCTGCCTCTAAACACTCCACTAAAACAAAAATATGTGCACACCCATAGGCTAGACAAGAACACTGTCTACCTAGTCAACTCCAAATTGCAGATGTACTTACTCAACCCAATTCAGCTTTCAGCAGATAACCAGACATACATGCTGTCCAAGAAAACTTGCTGATTCTGTAAAGGAAACCTGGCTGATTTTCACTTCTACTATCTCTAATGCAGGGATGGTTAGGCCAAATGTAGGAGCTCTTTCTCAACTCAGGAGAAAGAAAATAGTTGAGAAAGCAACTTAGTGTTTCCTTAGGTTAAAGGACTAAGTTCATTACATAAACATTTACAAAATACTTTACACAATTGATGCTTCTCAGCTTCATGGCCAATTACTTAAGTTCTGGAGGAGTAACTGCTGTTATAATGGAAATATGACAGCCACTTTACATACAGTAAAATCACACATTCAGTGTAGAAACTCTGGATTGGATATTAGTTTTAAGGTTGTTTGAGGTTTTAAAACCAAGAAGATTGGATTTCTCAAAGATCCTGCAGAAAGTAGTGACAGGACCTGATCAGTATTTTTCAAATCTGGCCATTGCTAATCAGATTGAGTGTCTTGGCTAAAATAGTATCAGAGATAATGGGAACTGCAGATGCTGGAGAATTCCAAGATAATAAAATGTGAGGCTGGATGAACACAGCAGGCCAAGCAGCATCTCAGGAGCACAAAGTGCTCCTGAGATGCTGCTTGGCCTGCTGTGTTCATCCAGCCTCACATTTTATTATCTTGAGCGTCTTGGCTGCCTGTTAAGCAGGTAGATCTTTAGTACCAGGTCACAGTTTGGGAGTGAAAAGGAGAGAAAGTGAATCAGGGAGATTAAATCAGAGGAACACTGCGGGTATGGAATTGGACAATATTAAGTTGAATAGGGTCAAGGAAATTAAACATCCAGAGGCAGATATATGTCATGTGGAACTAGTAAGAACTGTCTGACCACATGGGTGGGAAGTGCAAGGTCCTGGTTGCTGAAGCTGGCCTAGCAAGTGGAAAGGCCCTTAACTCCTCTCTTTCCTGTAGGCTTTCTGCAGGCTTGGAATACTTGGTATAAAGGTTAAATTTATAATCATTAAGAATGAGATTAGTTATAATATATAAATAATCATCATGCTTCCTCTGAACGAGATAGTGGACTGATCCTTCTTCTATTTTCATTAAAGCTGGAGGCCTGGCCACTGAGATTCAGTTTTTAATAAAGCATTCTAACATATTATCCGAACTAATTCCACTTTGTTTGGAGTAGGGTTAAAATTCCTGCAAACAGCAGATGATCTATATTAATAATATGATGTAGCAAATCATTGAATCATTGAAAGAACATTCAAACCAGTTTCACAACGGTGTTCTTACTCAATCCATTGTGCTACCCCTGGATAATTGCATATTTACTAATAGTGATGGTTTGAAGTTGAATCAGACATCAGATCAGCCAGTATTCAGCTTCTACTAAATAATAGGAAGAATTTGAATGGTAGACGCTGATTTAAAATGGACTTTTGAGTCTCATTCCTGGTATGGGAGGGTAGTCAGCACAGTGAAATTGTACTTTCTCTAGCAGAAACTCACTTTAAGAGAACGGAGCAGTGAGGAAAACATTCAACATGCAGCTGATGTTTAACTTGCATGATCGGCTTAACACCATGTAATTCAGTAAGTGCCAATATAACAAGGGATAAGGAGAATAAATAGACTGTATTGTGGGTGACCAAAGGTCACTTATTTATATAATGGTCGCTGGAATCAACTTGACACACATCAAGGTGTTTCTCTTAAGAGGATTAGTCTGCCCTGTCAGACCTAAAAATATCTACTACCAGCAGATAGTGAACGTATTTTAGACTGTTCAGTTGACTAACAAAGGCTAATTCTTAAGATTGTTACCTATTCAAAGATGTAGATTATAGTCATAAAAATTAGTCAAATCAGTAGGTATAAAATGAGACCAGGCGGTTCCAATAATTCATTTGGTAACAATCTTGTTCAGTGTGGAAACTAACCAAAATATGTCAAACACTGATTCCTGATGGGTCTAACAAAAGAGAACACAATTGCCCCTAGTTCTTCAAAGAAATATTTATAAAAATGTTTATGAAACTTTTTATGATTACTGGACAATCAAATCACTTAATGACCAATGAAGATCTTTTGAAATCAAGATACTAATATGTTGGAACATAGTAAAGTTCCTGCTTCTGAACATTATTAAATTATCCCAGCTGAGACTGCAAATGTGTGGATGTGAGGTTGAAGAAAGAGTAGGCGTACTATAGTCCAGCAGCTTGACAACAGTCATTATCCAGATAGCACCTGACAAAGAAAGTCGTGTGGTCAGGATGCTGGACTGTGCCTGTGAACCAAATTTGAGTCAGTGCCTTCTAAAGGGGAGGGGTCATCATTTTGAGTGATTTTAAAATTGTCTATGTATTTTGTGAATTGAATTTGGAATTGGAACTTCTAGTAATGTAAATTTTGCAGGAGAGGCTTTTTACAGAAACCTGCTGCAGTAAAACAACATAGTTAGCAGCGGCTATCTTCCGTAAGACAAGCTTAGCCTGGAGATGATAGAAACTGTTTTGAATTGAAAATGGCTTTAAATAGTAATTACTAAACATCTAAGGAAAGTGCATTTATAGTCCTCTCAAACATGTTCAGTATCAACGTATAAATTCTTCCAACCTACACTAATCACAATAAATTGGAGCAGGAGAGATTCCTGGTCTTTCATATAATGGAAAGAAAATTGAAGCCTCAACCATCACTGTTCAAAGGTCCAAACTGCAGCGTACATATAAATGTGCATGTTACGACAAAACTCAGACTCCTTGAGGGGTGCCAGTATGGATCAAATTGGTGCCAACAGCATGGGGTTTCATACCTGTTCCATTTGGGGTGGATACAGGACCTGCCTCAATGTTTTTTGAGGATGTTACTAACAATATTGATAAAAGAGTCAATGGATGTAGTATACCTGAATTTTCAGAAGGCCTTTGAGAAGGTCACACTCAGGAGGTTAGTTAGTAAATGAAAAGACATGGTACAGAGGTTAATGTACTGGAATGAATTAAGGATTAGTCAAGAGGCAGAAAATAGAGAATAGGAATAAACTTTGGAAGGCTGAGACTAGTGGGATATGCTACAGAATCAGTACTTGGACCCCAGCTGTTCACAATATGTATTAATGATTTGAAAGTGGAAACCAAATGTAATATTTCCAAACTTGCAGATAGAACATAGAACATTACAGCACAGTACAGGCCTTTCAGCCCTCGATGTAGTACCGACCTGTCATACCGATCTCAAGCCCATCTAACCTACACTATTCCATGTACATCCATATGCTTATCCAATGACGACTTAAATGTACCTAAAGTTGGCGATGATACAAAAGCAAAGAACAAAGGACAGTTCAGCACAGGAACAGGCCTTTCAGCTCACCAAGACATGTGATGCCTTTCTAAACTAAGAATCTTTTACGTTTACACAATCCATACCACTCTATTCCATGCCTATTCATATATCTATCAAGATGCTTCTTAAACTTGGCTGTTGTATCTGCCTCCACTATCTTCTTTGGCAGTGCATTCCAGGCATTTACCTCACTTTGTGTAAAACATTTGCCTCTTACACATCATTAAACTTATCCTCTTTTACTTTAAACCTATGTCCCCTTGTAATTGACATTTCTACCCTGGGAAAAAAGATTCTAACTATCCCCACTTTATCCATGCTTCTTATAATTTTGAAAACTTCCATAAGGTTGCCCTTCATCCTTTGATGTTCATGTGAAAACAAACCAAGTTTGTCCAATTTCTCCTCATAGTTATTAACTTCCAAACCAGGCAACATCCCAGTAAACCATTTCTGTTCCCTCTCCAAAGCCTCCACATCTTTCTTGTAGTGTGGTGACTAAAACTGTACAATATATTCCAAAATATGGCATAACTAAAGGTCTACACAGCTGCAACATGACTTGCCGATTTTTATACTCTATGCCCTGACTGATGAAGCCAAGCATGCTATGTGCCTTCATGGCCATTTTATCCACGTATGCTGCCACTTACAGGGAACTGTGGACCTGTATGCTTAGATACCACTATATGTTGATGATACTAAGGAGTCTGCCACTTCCCCTCCTGCATCTTCCAAAATGATTCACCTTGTACTTGTTTGGACTAAACTCCATCAGCGATTTCTCCCACAAGTCTCCAGCTTATCTATATCCTGCCATATCCTTCAGTAATTCTCCTCACTATCCACAGCAGCACCCTCTCTCCAATCCTTGTGTTTTCTATAAGCTTACTAATCAGGCTACTTACATTCTCCTCAAAATTATTTATATATATTATAAACAACAGGGACCCCAGCATGTCCATCATGGGCCTCCTGCAGTGCCACAATGATGCCACCCGAAGGTTGCAGGAACGGCAACTCATTTTCCGCTTGGGAACCCTGCAGCCCAATGGTGTCAATGTGGACTTCACAAGCTTCAAAATCTCCCCCTCCCTCACTGCATCCCAAAACCAGCCCAGCTCGTCCCCTCTCCCCACTGCATCAAAAAACCAGCCCAGCTCATCCCCGCGTCCCTAACCTGTTCTTCCTCTCACCAATCCCCTCCTCCTACCTCTAGCCGCACCTCCATTTCCAACCTACCAACCTCATCCCACCTCTTTGACCTGTCCATCCTCCCTGGATTGACCTATCCCCTCCCCACCTCCCCACCTATACTCTCCTCTCCACCTATCTTCTCCTCCATCCATCTTCGGTCTGCCTCCCCCTCTCTCCCTATTTATTTCAGAACCCTCTCCCCATCGCCCTCTCTGATGAAGGGTCTGGGCCCGAAACGTCAGCTTCTGTGCTCCTGAGATGCTGCTTGGCCTGCTGTGTTCATCCAGCTTCACACTTTGTTATCTTGGATTCCCAGCACTGATCCCTGAGAAGATCCACTGGTCACAGATCTCTATTCAGGAAAAGACGCTTCCACTGTAAATTTCTATCTTCTATGATCACCTCACCATGGATTGATGAGGACAGGGCGATAGATGTTGTCTATATCGACTTTAGCAAGGTCTTTGCCTTGGTTCCTGATGGCAGGCTGATACAAAAGGTGAAGTTACATGGGATTCATGGCGAGTTGATCAAAGAAGATAGGGATTAACAGTGGAAGCGTCTTTTTCTGACTAGAGATCTGTGACCAGTGGATTTTCTCAGGGATCGGTGCTGGGAACCCTGTTGTTTATAATATATATAAATAATTTTGAGGAGAATGTTAAGTAGCCTGATTAGCAATCTTTGTCACTTTGTCAGAAAACTCAATTAGTTTGTGAGACATAAACTTCCCTGCACCAAACAATGCTGCCTATCACGAATAAGTCCATACTTTTCAAATGTGGACAAATCTTATCCTAAGGATCTTCTCTAGTAATTTCCCTACTACTGTCATAAGGCTCAACAGCCTATAGTTTCCAGGATTATCACTGTTGCTCTTCTTAAACAGAGGAACAATTTTAGCTATTCTTTACTCCTCTGGGGCTTATCCTGTGACTAAAGATTTCATACAAGGCCCAAGCAATTTCCTCTCCTGCCTCCTTCGATATTCTGGGATGAATCCCATCAGGTCCTGTGGACTTGTTAACCTTAATGCTTTTTAAAAGATTCAATACCCTCTCCTTTTGATATTGGCATGCCCCAGAATATCAAACTACCCCTTCTGAGACTCACCATCCAACATGTCCTTCTCCTTTGTGAAAGCTACTGCAAAGTATTCAACAAGGACCTCATCCACTTCAACACATAAATTCCCTACTTTGTCCTTGAATGGACCTTCCCTTTCCCTAGCTACCCTTTTGCTCTTTACAGATGTATAAAGCACCTTGGGATTTTCTTTATCCTGTTTTCTAAAGACAATTCATGTCCCCTTTCAGCCTTCCTAATTCCTTGCTTGAGTTTTTTTGTGCTATCTTTATATTCTTGAAGGGCTTTGTCTGTCTTTAGCTTCCTAAACCTTATGTATGCCTCATCTTCCTTGTTGACTAAGCTCTTAATTTCTCTTTCACCCAAGATTTCTGAATCTTGCCATCGTTAACCTTCATTTTCACAGGAACATGCTGGTTCTGAACTCTAATCAGTTGGCCTTTAAAAGATTCCCACATGCAAGATATGGATTTACCCTCAAACAGCTGCCCCAATCTAAATTCCCAGTTACTGTCTAATACTATGGTAGTTAGCCTTCTCACAACTTAGAACAAAGAACAAAGAACAAAGAAAATTACAGCACAGGAACAGGCCCTTCGGCCCTCCAAACCAGTGCCGATCCAGATCCTCTAACTAAACCTATTGCCTATTTTCCAAAGATCTGTATCCCTCTGCTCCCTGCCCATTCATGTATCTGTCTAGATACATCTTAAATGACGCTATTGGTCCCGCTTCTACCACCTCCGCTGGCAATGCGTTCAGGCACCCACCACACTCTGTGTAAAGAACTTTCCACGCATATCTCCCTTAAACTTTACCCGTCTCACCTTGAAATCATGACCCCTAGTAACTGAGTCCCCGACTCTGGGAAAAAGCTTCTTGCTATCTACCCTGTCTATACCTCTCATAATTTTGTAGACCTCAATCAGGTCCCCGCTCAACCTTTGTCTTTCTAATGTAAATAATCCTAATCTACTCTACTTCTCTTCATAGCTAGCGCCTCCATACCAGGCAACATCCTGGTGAACTTCCTCTGCAGCTTCTCCAAAGCATCCACATCCTTTTGGTAATGTGGCGGCCAGAACTGTACACAGTATTCCAAATGTGGTCAACCAAAGTCCTATACAACTGTAACATGCCCTGCCAACTCTTGTACTCAATACCCGTCCGATGAATGAAAGTATGCCGTATGCCTTCTTGACCACTCTATCGACCAGCATCACTACCTTCAGGGTACAATAGAACCGAACACCCAGATCTCTCTGTGTATCAATTTTCTCCAGGGCTTTTCCATTTACCATATAGTTTGCTGTTGAATTGGATCTTCCAATGCATCACCTCGCATTTGCCCGGATTGAACTCCATCTGCCATTTCTCCGCCTAACTCTCCAGTCTATCTATATTCTGCTGCATTCTCTGATAGTCCCCTTCGCTAAGTGCTATTCCACGAATCTTAGTGTCATCTGCAAACTTGCTAATCAGACCATCTATACATTCCTCCAGATCATTTCTGTATAATCACAAACAATAGTGGTCCCAACACGGATTCCTGAGGAACACACTGGTCACAGTTCTCCATTTTGAGAAACTCCCTTCCACTACAACTCTTTGTGCCCTGTTACCCGGCCAGTTCTCTATCCATCTAGCTTGCACACCCTGGACCGCGTGCGACTTCACTTTCTCCTCTACAGCATCCTATCATGCGGAACCTTATCAAATGCCTTACTGAAGTCCATGTATATGATATCCACAGCATTAACCTCATCTGTCAACTTTGTCACTTCCTTAAAGAATTCTATCTAGTTGGTAAGACATGACCTTCCTTGCACAAAACCATGATGCCTATCACTAATAAGCTCATTTTCTTCCAAATGTAAATAGATCTTATCTCTCAGTATCTTCTCCAGCAGCTTCCCCACCACTGACGTCAGGCTCACTGGTCTAAAATTACCTGGATTATCCTTGCTACACTTCTTAAACAAGGGGACAACATTAGCAATTCTCGAGTCCTCCGGGACCTCACCCGTGCTCAAGGATGCCGCAAAGTTATCTGTTAAGACCCTAGATATTTCCTCTCTCGCTTCCCTTAGTAACCTGGGATAGATCCCATTTGGACCTGGGGATTTGTCCACCCTAATGCCTTTTAGAATACTCAACACTTTCCCCTCCCTATGCCAACTTGTTCTAGAGCAATCAAACATCTATCCCTTACCTCAACAGCCGTCATGTCCCTCTCTTTGGTGAATATCAATGCGAAGTAGTCATTAAGAACTTCACTCATTTTCTCTGACTCCTCGCATAACTTCCCTCCTTTGTCCTTGAGTGGGCCAATCCTTTCTCTAGTTACTCTCTTGCTCTTTGTGTATGAATAAAAGGCTTTGGGATTTTCCTTAACCCTGTTTACTAAAGATATTTCATGACTCCTTTTAGACCAAATAATTCCTCGTTTCAGATTGGTCCTACTTTCCCAATATTCTTCCAAAGCTTTGTCTGTTTTCAGTCGCCTAGACCTTATGTATGCTTATTTTTTCCTCTTTCCTAGTCTCACAATTTCACCTGTCATCCATGATTCCATAATCTCAGTCCTTCTATCCCTCATTTTCACAGGGACATGTCTGTCCTGCACTCTAATCAACCTCTCTTTAAAAGCCTCCCACATATCAAATGTGGATTTATCCTCAAACAGCTGCTCCCAATCCACATTCCCCAGCTCCTGTTGAATTTTTCTATAGTTGCCCTTCCCCTAATTCAGCACTCTTCCTTTAGGACCACTCTCGTCTTTGTCCATCAGTATTCTAAAACTTCCAGAATTGTGATCACTATTCCCAAAGTGATCCCCTACTGAAACTTCAACCACCTGGCTGGGCTCATTCCCTAACTCCAGGTCCAGTATGGCCCCTTCCCTAGTTGGACTATTTACATATTATTCTAGAAATCTCTCCTGGATGTTCCTTACAAATTCTGCTCTAGCTAAACCCTTAACACTAAGTGAATCCCAGTCAATGTTGGGAAAATTAAAATCTCCCATCACCACCATCTTGTTGCTCCTACATCTTTCCATAGTACTTAATACTTTCCCCTGGGGACTACTCTTATCCTTTTCTATAAGTAAATTAAAACTTACAGAATTATGGTCACTGTTACAGAATGGCACTCCCATAGAAATTTTGATCACCAGGTTGGGTTCATTCTCCAATGGCAGGTCTAGAATAGCCCCCTTCCTTGGTTTGAGTATTTGCAGATTGCTTCAAAAAAAACCTATCCTGGACCAACCTAACAAATTTTCCCCCAGCCAAGCCCCTGTCACTAAGTGAGTCCTAGTCAATATAGGGGAAGTTCAAATCACTCACCACAACAATGCTGCTTTCACATTTTTACATAATCTTTCTACATATCTGTTCATCTATCTGTTGCTGGCTGTTAGGAGGTCTGTAGTACAACAACCCATCAAAGAGATTACACCCTTTCAGATCCTGAGCTCCATCCAAATGGCCTCGCTGGATTTGCCCTCCAAGGTGTCATCCCTCAGTACGGCTGTGATATTTTCTCTAAGCAGCAACTTATGTCCTCCACTTCATTTACAATCCTCTCCATCTTGCCTGAAATATTTAAAGTCAGGAACGTTAAGCTGCCAGTCTTGTCCCATCTCAAAAATGTCTCTCTAATACCTGCAACATCACACTTATATGTACTCATTCAAGCTCTAAGTTTGTCTGCCTTACCTGTTGTATAGAAGCTTGGTTTTGACCACACCTGGAGTAGTGTATGTAGTTTTGGTCTCCTTACCTCAGGAAGGATATTATTTCTAGAGACACAGTACAACAAAGGTTCATCAGCCTTGTTCCCGGGATGGTGGGTCTGTCCTACAAAGAAATATTGGGCAATATTGGTTTATATTCTTTAGAGTTTCAGGGAATGAGACATGGTCTCATTGAAAATTACAAAGTACTTAGAGGGATAGACAGTGTAGTTGGAGTACAATGTTTCCCTTGGTTGGGGAGTCTAGAATCAGGGGAATTAAGGAGAAGGGGAATGCCATTTAGGACTGAGATGAGGTGAAATTCTTTTACTTAGAGTGTTGTGAACCTTTGGAATTACAGAGGCCTGCAGAAGCTTAATTTTTGAGTATATCTAAATTGGATTTTGATAGATTTCTGATTACAATGCATGAAGGGTTACATTATAGCGTGGGTAAAAGGCATTGAAATGTTTGATCAACCAGGATCATACTAAGTGAGAGAGTAGGCTTGAGGGTTAAATGGCCTGTTCCTTCTCCCATGTTCCTACTCGGGATGGGGTTCATGGCAGAGTGAGTCTCATTTACCTCCAGGCAGAGAACTGAGAGAGAAGAATTTTAAAATATTTTTATAAAAAGCTGTTCATCTTACTTTCTAAACTTTGTGGAGAGTGGCATGATGGCCGAATGGTTAGCACTACTGCCTCACAGTGCCAGGGACCCAGGTTTGATCCCAGCCTTTGGTGACTATTTGAGTGGAGTTTGCACATTCTCCCTGTGTCTGCGTGGGTTTCAACCAGGTGGTCTGGTTTCCGCCCACAGACCAAAGATTACTTTAGGGGATGAATTAACCATTTTAAATGTAGGTTATAGGGATGAGGTGGATCTGGGTGGCATGCTGTTCAGAGGGTCAGTGCAGACTCAGTGGGCTGAACGGCACTATCTGCATTGTAGAAATACTAATTTACAAATGGACTTTCAAGCAGTGCATTACCGTTATTAATTCATAGATGGCCAAAATTTGCTGCCCCTCTCTAATCGCACTTACGAAACTTACTCGGAGCTGCTTTCTTGAATAGGATAGAGTGGCTTGTTGTTCATTTTAGAAGGAAGTTAAGAGCCAACACCTGTGGGTTTGGAGTCAGATGTAGGTCACAAGAGGTAAGGATAGCAGAGATTCACCTAAGGACTTTAATTAACTAATGAATTTGATAACAATCTCGCTGATATATTGCTATTATTTTCATTTTTATTTAATTATATTTAAGTCCCTTAGCATCTGCAACTAAAGTTGAACTCCTATCTTCAAAGTATCAGTCTCGACCATAGGACTATTAATCTAGTAGGACAACTGTAATACTATAACAGCCCCCAATTTAGTTCTGGTGAATCTTGAGTAAATTATTTTAATTACTTCAGAGGGAGGAAAGCTAGCCATGGTGTCTGTATTACCCTGGCATTAACTGCCTGTGAAACAAATAGGGAGGCTTCAGAATCAGAGAGGACAGATTCCTAAGGGCAAGGAGCTGCATAACAAAGACATTAAATAAATAGAATTAAATAAATGACGTGGAGTGATTTCATTATTTGTGAAAGCCTGTAATGATCATCTTTTCTGAAGTAGGTTAAAACAGTCATCTGTTATTGCACTCTAGATTTCATTCAGATCAGCACCTCCTATTCAGGCACAAAAACTGGCTGGAGTATATATTAAAGCTTGAAAATTCCTTACTGGCATAAATGACAATAATATTACACAGAATTATGCAGACTAGCTGGTTCCTGTATAATAAACAAAGCTCAGCGCTGAAGCAGAAATGTGAATCAAGGCATTTAAAATCCAGAATGAACTCTTTAAAGTTTAACAGTTGTCAAGGGTTGTCATGGGTTTAAAAAGTAAATGACATAATTCCAGCTGGAGTGACCCAATTATTGTTGAACTTGCTAGGTGACACTACTTCTGCTTCGTAAATAGTGCTGCCAATTTACGTGTGCTAATTTAACACGTATTTGCATGACTGACCTTTTCCTTTATTTTCTGAACTAGTTTTTTTGATAGAGATGCAAATAGGGAATCTATTACCTTGCTAGACTGATTAACCATGTGTACATGCTTTTCAGTTAATCCAGTATTGTTGCTTGCCTTCTTGCCTTGTCTGCAGCTGCGGCGAAAACACTTCTTACTTCCTTGAACAAAAAGTTTCCTTTCAGATTGCTTTTATTTGTTTGTGACGTTAAATGTTGCCCTTCATTCTGCTGAAATGGCAAAGATATCCTTGCACTTTCCATTCTTCACCTGTTTTCTTTTATATATCCTGATTATTTTTCTGGCACAGTAAACAGCCAAAACACTTACTGTTCTGAATAAACTGGGCTATAGTTTCAAGGAATAGAGTAAGTCAACTCTAGGTGCCAGGGTAATTGCTCAAACTGGGAATTCAATAAATCAATTTTATTCAAACTATTTTTGGATGCAATGTGTGAACCACAGATATTATAAGTGGCACATGCACTTGTGAGTTGTATCACATGTGATGTCATCATAAGCTTTCTAGGCTGTATCATTTGATATGACTTTTTTAATATCAAAGCAGTCCCCTTAACTTCATAAAGCCACAATATGACCTGGAGACTATTTTTGCATCAAGGTGTGCTGATATACTAAATAGTGCTGCATTCTATCAAAAGTCAACAGGACATCAGTTAGCTCTCAGACAGCCCAACTGTTCATCCAACACATCCACAAAAATAAAAAAATGATAGTTATTAGAAATGGAAAGAGAAAGTGTCACAGTTGGATGGACCAGAACACAAACAAAGGTAAACAGGACAGGAGCAACTTAAAATTGAGTTAGAAAGCATTAGTTTAGAGGTTGAGCAGCTTCCATGAGAAATTTAGCATGGAATTTGGTAATTACACAATGAACATTGTTTGAGGTTGTTTCTCAGATGAAGAAGTTTAGGAAATCAACTGAATGAAAGTTATTCAAACATACAGAAGAAGAGGAGTCTAGTTATAACCCTGGTCTGTGCTGAGTTAGTTTATCTCATCCAGTCCAGTGGTGGGATATTATAATTGATCTCTGTTTCTGATTGATAAGTTCTACATCTGAATGGAAAGTAAATGTGTGAACTCTGAACCTCTCCTGCCTAATAAACAATAATTATTTTGAGAGGAGTTTAGCATAAAATTCAATGAGCAAAATCACTTTCCAGAAAAGGTAAATATTCATCTCATTTTGAGACCCCCTTTGACAAGAGAAGGAAGGAATGGGATTAGGTCATTCAACCTCTCAAGGCTTTTCTCAGTTCAGTTAAATGATGGTTGATCTATAGTTTAGTTCCATCGACCCATCTTAGTCCTGTAATGCTAAATACCCTTGCCCAACAGAAATTTATCGATTTCAGTTCTGAAATTTTTGAATGACTCTGTCTCCACAGGCTTTTTGAAGCAAAAGTTACAGACTACCATTACCCAATACGTGAAAAAGTATTTGCTAACATCACTCCTGAACAGAATAACTCTCATTCTAGGGTTACAATATTTTGTTCTGGAATATAAATCAGATGAAATACTGTTTTCTATGGAACCTATCCAATTCTTCAATCATCTTAGGTGTTAATTAGACTTCCTCTAGCATGTCACATTGTTCATTTAACATTTCACCCTTGGAGCTGGAGACATAGCGCTTGGTTCATGCAAGACCATACAAGACCATGAGAGATCCATTGTTAGGATAAAGGCGGTTGAGAAATGATACGTTTAATTATGCATGCTTTTGTTTTTCGTCTTTTCAAAAGATGTAATCACAAAAGATGAAGGGTCTAGGTCCAAAACGTCAGCTTTTGTGCTCCTGAGATGCTGCTTGGCCTGTTGTGTTCACCCAGCTCCACACTTAGTTATCTTGGATTCTCCAGCATCTGCAGTTCCCATTATCTCTGTGTTCCAGGTCATGTTTTCCCTCAATTCCTCAACTTCTTGAGTAATTACCTTTGTGTAAGGATTGTTCAATATTTACCAAGAATTTCAGTAATTTTCTTAGACTGCAAAGCTTCACGTGTGAAACTAGACAGTAAGCATCAACAGGTTTCCAAAAAATGGTAGGATAGGGCAGAGAGATAAGCAAGTCACACTCATGTGTGGTGATACCCTTGCCCATTATACATAAAGAACTGCAGTGTCCAGATAGTGGCTAGGAATGTGAAGCATAGCTGATACTTTAATTTCTATTAGGGAAAAAAAATCAAGGCCATTTTGCACATTAGGTCCATCCTGACTCAGATTAGGTAACACAGCAGAAATTTTAGTATTAGTTACCTCACCTCTCACAGGATTACATTCCTCACCTTCTGATACTGTATATCAGTATGTATGCATTTATTCTCTGAGGCATTATCAGGAAAGTAACAAGTTTTTTTTGGTGTTTTTCAGCAATTTTTCCAGGAGTATTTAATTGATCCATCTAGCTTTCTATTGGAAGTGATATTTCTCTTTACATTTGTTTATTCTGGAAAACTGCAAAGGGTGAACTATTCTTGACCTTCTCTGTTTATTTGTAGAAGTACATGATGGGTTATCATGTGGAAAGTGTCCAGAAGGAGCCAACAACAATAACAACCACAGCAGTAGCAGCAAGTCACTAAATAATTGGCATGCTATGCAGATAGTTTTGGCTTTAACACAATAACTAAATATGACCATGTGCTGGCTTTTTTAATCACATTTGTTGCCATTCCAATGTGGGTATGAACGCAATGGGGAACACAATATAGGGTAATAAATGATTGAACAATAACAGCCAAGTGAAGAGTTAAATTATGGCTACCATATATGGACAATGATAGTTTCTGAATAACACTTTCCCACTTTGTTTCAATTATTTTCAGAAATGTCAGGTAAGGATGTTTCTTCCATTGACTCACATGTTGAAAAAGTTTTGAAATCATTTCATCAATACACTTGTCACCTGAGGATCAAATGAATTTTTTGTCCACTCAGAAAGGGGGATCATTAACCCTTTCACAAGAGTTTCATGCTGCATTTTAATAATTCCAGTGCTTACTGGAGATTACAGTTCAGCTTCTAGTAACAAGGGGGCTAGAATTTAAAAGCAGCGATTATAAGATTTTACTCCCGATTAGTCCTTCCATTGTAGTTAATCTACAGAATAAAAACAGGCCACTTGGTCCAACTACCGATTATGTTCTTGACCAAAATTCTTGAGCTGCTTCCTAAGTGCATTCTGAATAGAGTTGTACAGATGTATAGCTCAGAAACAGACCCTTCAATCTAATTCATCCGTGTCGACCGGATATCCTAAATGAATCTAGTCCCATTTGCCAGCATTTGGCCCAGATTTGCCTTAACTGCTCCTGTTCATACACATAGCCAGAAATCTTTTAAATATTGAAATTGCATCGACCTCTACCCCTTAGGTCCCCTTTAAATATTTCCCCTCTCACTATAAACCTATGCCCTCTAGTTTTGGACAGCTGAACCCTGGGGAAGGACCTTGACTATTCTCGCTATTCATGCCCCTTATGATTTTATAAATTTCTATAAGCCTCTGACACTTTAGGAGGAAATGGCCTCAGCCTATTGTAATGGTTGAAGAAACCTGCACACCACCACATTTTCAAGGCTGATTTGAGAGGCCCTAGTGATACCTACATAGTATGGGTAGAAGATAAGTACTTAAGTTACATCATTTTAAAAGACATCTGAATAAGTGCATGAAAAGGAAAGGTTTGGAGGGAAATGGGCTAAACACAGTCAGATGGGGCTAGTTTAGTTTGGGAACATGATCGGCATGGACTGATTAGACTGAAGGTCTGTTTCTGTGCTGTATGAGTCTGCAAAGCAGTCCATCCTCTCATGTTAGTTAGTGTACAGGGCAGATACCCTCCTCCTCAATAATATAGATTCAGGGTGGGGCTCACTCTGCTTCTGAGACTGTATAGCTGCTGCGTGACAGAAGCTTAGTTTGTGAAATTCAGCTCTGTGACATCACAGTTGCTGATGTTATTGAAGTCCAGGCTCAAGAAAGGTTGACTAGAATGCTTTCAGCAACTTCAAACATGGTCAGTTGCAAGTACAGTAAGTATGTGTGCAGAGTGGGAGGATTGTGACATCAACAGCCTTTTAGTCGTATCTGCTGCATGATCTCTAACAAAGGATTGGACTCTAAAAGCAGAAGTTCATAACGGGGAATCTTTGAGAGTGGGCTATTTGCTGGAGTGTTGAGGGCAGCACATCAAGCTTTGAGGCAGCTAAGAGAACAAGCCCATTTGAGAAAGTGGAAGGCGATTGGATGCTTAGTTGGTAAGGTCAGTTGCAATCATTGTATGGAGACAGCATCAATGCTTGATGTGGGGCAAGTCCACTTATGCAGCAGTAGAAAGAAAGGTTGTAATTGGCAGATGGGTGACAAAAGCCTTTCATGAGAAGCCAGGTCCAAAAAGTGACATTGAAATATCTTTTAAGTTTCTTAAGTTGAAAAGCTTCACGACACCTGGGAATTTCATACAGAAATTGCCAAATTTAAATCATACTTTCAGTTGCACAATGGTAACGTTTTAAACATAAGATAAATACATGTCTTGTCATTTCACAGAACACCAACACAATTGGTAGATATTAGGGGTTACATTCTCTACTTTTAATTTTTAACACTGTTCCATACCCTTTGGCCTATTTTGAGTTGATGTCATGAGGGAAAATAAATATCAAAACCACTGATGAAATAAAATATGCAGAGCCACATTCCTCAGTTATACGTGTCAGGATTGGTAAACTGACCTACATTGGGAAGAGCAGATGTAGGCAATTCATGTCTGTCATTCACACATTCTGCATCAGCTTCAAAGATTCCATTTGTTGCAACTAGCAGCAAGTCCTGAATGGGAACAGTTCAACCAGTTGGATCAAGTTGAACAACATTTGTTCACAAAACATTTGGATTAATTTTCCTTCCCCATACTAATTGAGCCAGATTAAAAATAACATTGGCTACTGAAGTCTCTTAATCTTGTACTAAATTACAAGAGGTTGCAAGAATCTCATTTCAGGATTTCAGTCAAACACCTGACTTCTGATTGAATCAAGTCATACTTCAACTTGGTAGTCTCTTCATTACCAGAGAATCTTCGTCATCATCGATGCCCTTTTGCAGCGAAGCACTAAAGTATTGATTTTTTTAAAACTTTGTTTTTTTTACTTTTGGTTATATTTTATGCCTGTAACCTTCTGGGGAATTTGTTTAGTCTTAGATTGGACTCCCTATAGTGTGGAAACAAGCCCTTTGGTCCAACAAGTCCACACTGCCCATTGGCACATCCCACCCAGACCCATCCCCCTATAAACCACACACCCCTGAACACTATAGACAATTTAGCATGGCCGATCCACGTAAACTGCACATCTTTGGACTGTGGGAGGAAACCCACACAGACACGGGGAGAATGTATAAACTCTGCACAGACAGTTCCCCAAGGCTAGAATTGAACCAGGGTCCCTGGTACTGTGAGGCTGCAGTGCTAACCACTGAGCCACTGTGCCAGTAATGCAGCTGTGTGGTGGTTACTGACAGCGGACCATTACATAATTAGGTTCAGAAGTTGAACCAGGCCTTTCTCAATGGCTTGAACTGAATCAGTGCCAGTTAGTTTTGGAGTAAAATTATCCATAAGGATGTTTATTAAATTGTTTTCACTCCTAATAGAACATTTGCTCTAATGTGACTGATCTGTCCATGGAGCATTACTACTTTGTTAAGGCATTTAGTCACTTTAAAGTGCAAAACCAACCCCCTAAGTTCCCCTTCACCTTTCTCTGAAAGTATTTAATGTAGAACTGGTTGAGCTAAAGTGAGACGTGCCACGGTTATCTGATTGTTTGCTTGAGCTCAAACTTGTTTGTGTTTGAATGACTTCATGTTTGTGAAATTTCAAAGCCCAACAGGGATAAAAACACACTGCTGGTTATAGTTTAGAACCATAACAATATCAGTCATGCGTGGAATGTAGTTAGGCTTCCTCAAAATGATAAATAAAAACTAAAAGAACTGTGTATGCTGTAAATCAGGAACAAAAACAAAGTTCCTCAGAACTGAGGGCTCTGACGAAGGGTCTCCAGCCCTGAAATGTTAACTCTGTTTTTTCCTTCACAGATGCTGCCAGACCTGCTGAGATTTTCCAGCAACTTTGTCTCCGTTCCTTTTTTCTCCTCAACATGCTGGTCAGTTTAATTACACTCTGTCCTAGCTATGAAAGAGCACTGCAGACACAAGGCTATATGCATCATTATTTATAGTGAGTTATTTTTAACATTTATCTGGTGTGTCATTGGTAAATCAGTATTATTTCCCACCTCCAATTATTCTTGAGACAGTAATTATGAGTTGCCTTCTTGAATTGCTGCAATTCTTCTGTTGTATTTATACATACAGTGAGGGAGTTCTAGGGCTTTTACCCAGTGACAGCAAAGGATGCAATATATTTTCATGTCAAGATGGTTTGTAACTTGGAGAATTTACAAGTTCTTGTTCCTATGCAATTCCTGCCTTTGTCTTTCAAGGACGTGGAGAAAAAGAACAAAGAACAGTATGGCACAGAAACAGGCCTTACAGCCGTCCAAGCCTGCCCTGACACATTTTGCCCTTCCATATTAAAACTGTCTTCACTTACAGGGTCCTTTCCTATTCCCTTCCTATTCATGTATTTGTCCAGTTGTTTCTTGAATCCTGCTATTGTGTCGGCTTCTACTATCTCCTCTGGCAGCACATGCAAGGCACTCACCACCCTTTGTGTGAAAACCTTACCTGGCACATTTCTTTTAAACATTCCCCCTTGCATCTTGAATCTTTGTTCCCTAGTAATTGGCCCTTCCACTCTGGGAAAAAGCCTCATACTTTCCACTCTATCCATGTCACTCACAATCTCATAAACTTCTAACATGTTGCCCCTCATCCTCCTGCGTTCCAGTGAAAGCCAACCCAGTCTATCCAACTTTTCCTCATAGCTAAAATCCCCCATATCAGGCAATGTCCTGGTAAACATTTCCTCCACCTCCTCTAAAGCGTTCACGTCCTTCTGGTAGTGTGGTGACTGGAACTGTATTATATTCCAAATGTGGTCTAGATGAAATTCTGTAAAACTGGAGCATAACTTTCCTATACTTATACTCAATACCCCTTCCAATGAAGGCAAACATGCCATAGGCCTTTTTTACTACCTATCTACCTGCAATGCCGCCTTCAGTGATGTGTGGACTACTACACCCAGATGTATCTGCATATCCCAAGTGTTCTGCCATTCACTTTGTAATTTCCACCTGTTCTTGACCTTCTAAAATGCATAATCTCACATTTGTCCCTATTAAACTCCATCTGCCATTTTTCTGCCTATGCCTCCAACTGATCTACATCCTGCTGTATCCTCTGGCAATCCTCCTCACTATCTGCAACTCCACCAATCTTTGTATTGTCCACAAACTTACTAAGTAGACCGGCCAAGAGTTCCTCTAAATCATTTATGTAGGCCATGAACAGCTGAAATCTCGGCACTGATCCTTGTGGAACACCACTAGTAACAATCCTCCATCTTGAAAAGCATCTTTCCACTGCTACCTTCTGTCTCCTTTGACTAAGCCAGTTCTGTAATTATCTTGCCAGCTCACTCCAATACCATGTGACTTCACCTTTTGGACTGATCTGCCATGAGGGACCTTGTCAAAATATTTACTGAAGTCCATGTAGACAACATCAACTGCTTTTCCCTCACTATTCATTTATATCACTTCCTCAAAAAACTCGATCAAGTTAGTGAGGTAAAGCCTCCCCTTTCGAAAACCATTCTCTCCCTTGCTATTAGGTCCATTTGCTTCTAAATGCATATAGAGCCCGTCTGAGAGTCTTATTCAGTAATTTCCCTCCCACTGACATGAGGCTCACAGACCTGTAATTTCTTAGATAATCCCTGTTACCCTTCTTAAACAATGGGACAATATTAACTACTCTCCAGTCCTTTGGGACTTCAAGATGTCTATCAATTCTCCAGCAATTTGTTCTCTTTATGGGATATATCATGGGGTAGATCTCATCAGGGTCAGGACACTTATCTACCCAAATATTTTGTAACACGCTCTACACATCCTCCTTTTTAATAGCAACTTGGCTTATAAATTCAACATTCCCTTCCCCAAGATCATCCTTCACTAATTCCTTCTCTTTGGTGAATACAACACTAAGTATTCATTTAGGACCTCACCTACCTGTTCTGGCTCCACACATAGATTCCCTCCTTTGTCTTTGAGTGGGCCAACTCTTTCCCAGCCACCGTCTTTCCTTTTATATATGCCTAATAACACCTAGGATTCTCCTTAATCCTATTTGCTAATAATTTTATGTGACTCCTTGAACAAATATGGCCTTCATGTCAAGTACAGGCACTTGCAACTCATCTCTGGAATTCAGTTCTTTTTCCCTTGTTTTTACCAAGAATTTGGTGAAGCCTGGAATGCATTCCTCTTCATGGAAACCAAACTGGCGTCTGTGGGCGGATTAATGCTAAGCAGGTGCTGCTTGGTTACAGTGCTTACAAAAATTTCCATTACTTTGTTGATGACCAAGAATAGATAGATGGGGCAATAATTTATCAGATTAGTTTCATCCTGCTTTTAGTGGACTGTGAATAGCAAGGTTTGCCTTATATGCTTGGCTCAGAACGGAAAGGGGAATAAACTTTATGTCCCATTCAAACTAAAAACTAACCAGCTCCTGTCACAGACATCAGACCAAGAATAACATTTGTCCAGGGGTTTTTAACTTCATGTGATACCTATACACGAGGGTCGAAGACAACAACTGGGCTATCAACAATAATGTGTAATATTAACATAAACTTTACACTGAGTACCATAAATAGGGATTGAGGCAAGAGATAAAAAGCTTGATCAAATAAATAGGTTATACGAAATGTCTCAAAGGAGAAAAACGAGAGTGATGTGACTTTTAGGGAAGGAATTTTAGAACATAGGATTCAGGCAGCTGATACCACAACTGACAGTGATAGGGTAATTGAAATCAGGACCAACTATTAAACGTACAACATGGTAGCAGCACAAGCACCTGTTATTTTCCTGTAACACAACTCTGGCACTAGCTATCAGTGATAATGGGAACTGCAGATGCTGGAGAATCCAAGATAAAAAAACGTGAGGCTGGATGAACACAGCAGGCCCAGCAGCATCGCAGGAGCACAAAAGCTGACGTTTCAGGCCTAGACCCTTCATCAGAGAGGGGGATGGGGTGAGGGTTCTGGAATAAATAGGGAGAGAGGGGGAGGTGGACCGAAGATGGAGAGAAAAGAAGATAGGTGGAGAGGTGAGTATAGGTGGGGAGGTAGGGAGGGGATAGGTCAGTCCAGGGAAGATGGACAGGCCAAGGAGGTGGGATGAGGTTAGTAGGTGGGGGATGGAGGTGTGGCTTGGGGTGGGAGGAAGGGATGGGTGGGAGGAAGAACAGGTTAGGGAGGCAGAGACAGGTTGGACTGGTTTTGGGATGCAGTGGGTGGAGGGGATGAACTGGGCTGGTTTTGGGATGCGGTGGGGGAAGGGGAGATTTTGAAGCTGGTGAAGTTCACATTGATACCATTGGGCTGCAGGGTTCCCAAGCGGAGTATGAGTTGCTGTTCCTGCAACCTTCGGGTGGTATCATTGTGGCACTGCAGGAGGCCCATGATGGACATGTCATCTAAAGAATGGGGGGGGGGAGTGGAAATGGTTTGTGACTGGGAGGTGCAGTTGTTTATTACGAACCGAGCGGAGGTGTTCTGCAAAGCGGTCCCCAAGCCTCTGCTTGGTTTCCCCAATGTAGAGGAAGCCACACCGGGTACAGTGGATGCAGTATACCACATTGGCAGATGTGCAGGTGAACCTCTGCTTAATATGGAAAGTCATCTTGGGGCCTGGGATAGGAGTGAGGGAGGAGGTGTAGGGGCAAGTGTAGCATTTCCTGCGGTTACAGGGGAAGGTGCCGGGTGTGGTGGGGTTGGAGGGCAGTGTGGAGCGAACAAGGGAGTCACGGAGAGAGTGGTCTCTCCGGAAAGCAGACAAGGGTGGGGATGGAAAAATGTCTTGGGTGGTGGGGTCGGATTGTAAATGGCGGAAGTGTCAGAGGATGATGCGTTGTATCCGGAGGTTGGTGGGGTGGTGTGTGAGAACGAGGGGGATCCTCTTTGGGCGGTTGTGGTGGGGGCGGGGTGTGAGGGATGTGTTGCGGGAAATGCGGGAGACGTGGTCAAGGGCGTTCTCGACCACTGTGGGGGGAACGTTGCGGTCCTTGAAGAACTTGGACATCTGGGATGTGCGGGAGTGGAATACCTCATCGTGGGAGCAGATGCGGTGGAGGCGGAGGAATTGGGAATAGGGGATGGAATTGTTGCAGGAGGGTGGGTGGGAGGAGGTGTATTCTAGGTAGCTGTGGGAGTCGGTGGGCTTGAAATGGACATCAGTTATAAGCTGGTTGCCTGAGATGGAGACTGAGAGGTCCAGGAAGATGAGGGATGTGCTGGAGATGGCACAGGTGAACTGCAGGTTGGGGTTGAAGGTGTTGATGAAGTGGATGAACTGTTCGAGCTCCTCTGGGGAGCAAGAGGTGGCGCCGATACAGTCAGCAATGTAACGGAGGAAGAGGTGGGGTTTGGGGCCTGTGTAGGTGCGGAAGAGGGACAGTTCCACGTAACCTACAAAGAGGCAGGCATAGCTGGGGCCCATGCGGGTGCCCATGGCCACCCCTTAGTCTGTAGGAAGTGGGAGGAATCGATTGAGAAGTTGTTGAGGGTGAGGACGGGTTTGGCTAGGCGGATGAGGGTGTCGTCCAAAGAGGATCCCCCTCGTTCTCACACACCACCCCACCAACCTCCGGATACAACACACCATCCTCCGACACTTCCGCCATCTACAATCCGACCCCACCACCCAAGACATTTTTCCATCCCCACCCTTGTCTGCTTTCTGGAGAGACCACTCTCTCCGTGACTCCCTTGTTCGCTCCATACTGCTCTCCAACCCCACCACACCCGGCACCTTCCACTGCAAACGCAGGAAATGCTACACTTGCCCCCACACCTCCTCACTCACCCCTATCCCAGGCCCCAAGATGACTTTCCATATTAAGCAGAGGTTCACCTGCACATCTGCCAATGTGGTATACTGCATCCACTGTACCCGGTGTGGCTTTCTCTACATTGGTGAAACCAAGCGGAGGCTTGGGGACCGCTTTGCAGAACACCTCCGCTCGGTTCGCAATAAACAACTGCACCTCCCAGTCACAAACCATTTCCACTCCCCCTCCCATTCTTTAGATGACATGTCCATCATGGGCCTCCTGCAGTGCCACAATGATGCAACCCGAAGGTTGCAGGAACAGCAACTCATATTCCGCTTGGGAACCCTGCAGTCCAATGGTATCAATGTGGACTTCACCAGCTTCAAAATCTCCCCTTCCCCCACCGCATCCCAACACCAGCCCAGTTCGTCCCCTCCCCCCACTGCACCACACAACCAGCCCAGCTCTTCCCCTCCACCCACTGCATGCCAAAACCAGTCCAACCTGTCTCTGCCTCCCTAACCTGTTCTTCCTCTCATCCATCCCTTCCTCCCACCCTAACCTGCACCTCCATCTCCTACCTACTAACCTCATCCCACCTCCTTGACCTGTCCGTCTTCCCTGGACTGACCTATCCCCTCCCTACCTCCCAACCTATACTCTCCTCTCCACCTATCTTCTTTTCTCTCCATCTTTGGTCCGCCTCCCCCTCTCTCCCTATTTATTCCAGTTCCCTCACCCCATCCCCCTCTCTGATGAAGGTTCTAGGCCTGAAACGTCAGCTTTTGTGCTCCTGAGATGCTGCTGGGCCTGCTGTGTTCATCCAGCCTCACATCTTATTATCTGGCACTAGCTATGTTCACTTGGCCATTAATGGGTTCAGTATGTGTACTTCAGTCTTAGTTCCCTACATTTTGCTGCTTTCTGGCTTACTGTATCACTTCTGGAGGTGGACTTCACGAATGGATACTGGTCTGTTTGGATTACAGAACGAGACCAGCTCCCCACTGAACCCTATTCACTGTCATCTACCCTGCAAGTTTCTCTGTTGTTACATATCTTGCACATCCCACGAGTACGGTGCCTGAGCAAACACAGACAGTGAAAGCATATAATACTGGATTGGTTTGAATAAATTTGAGTCTGTGAGGGCATTCTGCCATACAACCACACTCAAGTTGGGAAATTCATCGTTATCATCATTGCTGTGAAGCCATATAGTGTCCATGATTGGGCTAATTTCCCATTAATACCCATAAGGTGTGGTACTTTTCTTTCTTCTTATTTTATTTTTCTTCATTTAACTTTTAAGTTAAATTCATTTCATCATCATTTTGCAGTTATGGTTGTTTAGAATGGTTGCAGGGAACTGTTGAACAGTGTATTTCGTCCATTCCTCATGGCCATGGCAGTCATGGCTTGCACAACTGCTCCAGCTTCGACGAATTAGGGTCTGTTCTCTTCTTCTGATGTTTTGACATTTTTTTTCTATTTATTTTTGTGGAATGTGGGCATCACTGGCTGGCCAGCATTTCTTGCCCATCCCTAGTTGACCTTGAGAAGGTGCCGGTGAGCTGCATTCTTGAACCGCTATAGTCTTCCTGTTGTGGGTTTACCCACAATGCCATAAGGGAGAGAATTCCAGGACTTTGACCCAGTGACAGTGAAGCAATGGCGATATATTTCTGAGTCAGAATGGTGGGTGACTTGGAAAGGAACTTGGAGGTGGTGGTGTTCCCATATATCTGCTGCCCTTGTCCTTCTAGATGGAAGTGGTTGTGGGTTTGGAAGGTGCTATCTGAGGATCTTTGATGAATTTCTGCAGTGCATCTTGTAGGTAGTATATATTGCTGCTACTGAGCGTCTATGGTGGAGGGAGTGAATGCTTGTGTGTATAGTACCAATCAAGCGGGCTGCCTTGTCCTGGATGGTGTCAAGCTTCTTGAGTGTTGTTGGGGCTGCACTCATCCCGACAAGTGGGGAATATTCCATCACACTCCTGACTTATGCCATGTAGATAGTGGACAGGCTTTGAGGGGACAGGAAATGAGTAACTCATCACAGTATTCCCAGCTTCTGGCCTGGTCTCATAGTCACTCTGTTAATGTGGTGAGTCGAATTGAGTTTCTGGTCAATGATAACCCCCAGGATTTTGATAGTGGGGGATTCAGTGATGGTAACACTATTGAATATCAAGGGACAGCAGTTAGATTGTCTCTTATTGGTGATGGTCATAGCCTAGCATTTTATGTGACGCAAATGTCACTTGCCACTTGTCAGCCCAAGCCTGGATTTTGTCCAGATCTTGTTGAATGTGAACGTGGACTGCTTCAGTATCTGAGGAGTCATAAATGGTGCTGAACACTGAGGAATCATCAGCGAACATCCCCACTTCTGACCTTATTCTGGAGGGAATGTCATTGATGAAGCAGATGAAGATGGTTGACCTAGGCCACCGCCCTGAGGGACTCCTGCAGAGATGTCCTGGAGCTGTGATGATTGACCTCCCACAACCATGACCATCTTCCTATGTGTCAGGTATGACTCCAATCACCGGGGCGTTTGCCCCCTGATACCCATTGATTCCAGTTTTGCCAGGACTCCTTGATGCCACACTCTGTTGAGTGCAGCCTTGATGTCAAGGGCTGTCACTCTCACCTCACCTCTGGAATTCAGGTCTTTTGTCCATATTTGAACCAAGGCTGTAATAAGATCAGGAGCTGAGTAACCCTGGCAGAACCCGGACTGGGTGTCACTCAGCTGGTTATTTCTGAATAGATGCTGCTTGATGGCACTGTTGATGACACTTTGCATCACTTTACTGATGATCAAGAGTAATTGGCTGCGTTGGATTTGTCCTGCTTTTTGTGTACAGGACACACTTGGGAAATTTTACACATTGTCGGGTACATACAGTGATGTAACTGTACTGAAACAGCTTGGTTAGGGGAGTGGCAAGTTCTGGAGCACAAGTCTTTTGGTACTATTGCCAAAATGTTGTCAGGGCCGGTAGCCTTTGCAATATCCAGAGTCTCCAACCATTTCTTGATATGATGTGGAGGGAATCGAATTGACTGAAGACTGGTATCTGTAATGCTGGGGACCACTGGAGGAGGCTGAAATGGATCATCTACTCAGCACTTCTGGCTAAAGATTGCTGCAAATGCTTCAGCCTCGTCTTTTGCACTGATGTGTTGGTCTCTTCCATCATTGAGGATGGGGATACTTGTGGAGCTTCCTCCTCCTGTGAGTTTTTTAATAGTCCACCACCATTCATGACTGTACTGCAGAGTTTAGATCTGATCTGTTGGTTGTGGAATTGCTTAGCTCTGTCTATCACTACCTGTCTATCATATTGTCTGCAATCATGATGCAGCAAATGATCTCTCGAGTCAGTGACCTCTTAGTTCTCAAGAGGTAACTTGGGAGGTTCAATTGGTTCTTGGAAGTTGAGATGGGCCCTGGTCTTCAAGAGTTGGGACAGTATCCTGGCTATGGTAGTGACTGGAATGTCAGCGGCTGTGAGGCAGCTTTGGCAGAGGCAATGTACTGAGTCCAATCAGTGGCAAGGATTGTTTCAGTGTGTTTCTTCATTGGTGGTGCAACCTCAGGGACAATTTTTGGCAGAGGTGACATTCTGAATCTGGTCAGAGGTGGCATGGGCTGCTTGTGTGTGTTTCCTCCCTGGTGTTGTGTCCTCTGGGAATGGTTTGGTGGCTGCTGAGTGTGGCAGTGTCCCATAGGCACTTAGAAAATCAAGAAGCCTAACTTTGTATGATTTATTTCTTTGTATAATTTATGTAATTAAAATGATGCCAGCTTATAACGATTTATACACATTTTACAGTATTTTCATAAATTCGTGTAACACTAAATTGCTGTTAAAAGTTACCCATTAAACAGAAGCATCCTGGACAGCTCCAGAAACACCATTTACAACAGTCACATTGACTGCCACTCAGTAGTTCAGAACATCTTCTCCTCCAATAGGTTGGTGACATTCAGACTGCTTTCTATTGGTTATTTGTTGCTTCCTCCTTTTATGCCTATTTTTTCCTGCAAGAGATGCCAGCGAGTGCATTGCAATGTTTTATGAATTAATAATCTGTGAAAGCTGAATCATATGTGACGGCAGTGAAATGCACTCAAAAGCAAAATATTGCAATTTCAGAAATAAAACCTAAAAATGCTGGAAACACTCATGGCAGAAGCCTTGGTAGAGAGAAACAGAATTAACATTTCAATTTGAGTGACCTTTCATCAGAACTGCATGTGATGGGGTCATGGTGCATTGGGCATTGTATCAGGTTGATGGTGCAATGGGTAAGGGAAGGTGCATGTGGATATATTCACTGACCTTGATTACTCATGTCAATCCCTTGAAAGTTTTGCAACACAGTAGCCAGATCGTTGTAGATCAGGCTCCCTTTATTGGCCTCCAAGGCAAACTGCTTCCATTCTCTTCACATCGTTTGATTGAAGACTTGACCTCTTTCCTCACTTCCACAGAAATAAAAACCGATGGTGATGCTAGAAATCAGAAACAAAAACAGAAATTTATGGAAAATTTCAACAGGTCTGGCAGCATCTTTGGAGAGAAATCAGAGTTAATGTTTTGGATCCAGTGACCCTTCCTTAGAACAGTTTTGAAGTAATGTAAAATTTTAACTCTGCTACTCTCCTCAGATGCTGCCAGACCTGCTGAGCTTTTGCAGCAATTTCTGCTTTTGTTTCCTCCTTTCCACATTCAGGTAAAGCTTATTAGTTATGGAAATGAGCTGTCAGTCATGTTGTTCGTCAATATTCGAGATGCTGTCTTGACCTCATCACACTTACTATTTCCAGAAAAAGGCGTAAAAAAGATTTTCAAAAAAGCCTGGAAGGAAGCAGTTTAATGATGGGGCTTCCCATCAAATGTATCTCTCCAACAAATTCTAGACCTTTGTTCCTGAATAATATTAATGGCAAGGAAGTGGTCTCTGAAGATCCTCTGAATGTGGTTTCCTGCACAGTGCCCTCCACCTCCTCTCTTCTGACTGTCTCTTCTGTGATATTCCACTCAGTTGTTTAGGACTAGAACATGGAGACAACCATAGCTCAAGAGCAGTATAAATCTTTCAGTGTTTATACAATGTGATCTTTCAAGTTATACAACATACCAAGAAACGTCAAAGCTAAGCAGTAGCCTAAAATGATAAACTAATATCTGACCTGTATTTATGGCAGGAACTCTCCACTGATTAGATGAATTGAAGTTGGGATTCCATGGGTCGAAGGCCCAAACTTGCTAACAGTAAAATTGTGATCAAACATTGGCATCCTAACATGCACTTACTCTGGCTAGAATAGATGATCCAGCTCGACTGCAGCATCAGCTAAAGAAATGACTACACATTCCTCACACACTCAATGTTCCTTTCAATTTCTTTCTCAGTAATCTTTAGCACTAATGAATGATTTAAAAGGAAAATAGAATAATTACAGTAAATGATCATGTTCAAGCTCACATGATTGAGTGAATTTACCAATTTTTTTCCAAGTTGCTTTTCCTTTGGCTTGACTTGAAATCTGAAATAATGCTACATTGCTAACAACAGAGAATTTTTTGTGAAATCTTTTAATTCACAATATCGTTTTTATACTTGTCAAGTAATTACAACACAGAGGCAGACTATTTGGCCAACAGGTCTATATGCCTGTGTATGCTTTCCACATGAGTTCCTTCCACCCAATCCCACTATATCCTTTGATCCTTTCTCCCCCATGAATTTATCAAACTTCCCCTTAAGTAGATCTGTGTTAATTATCATAACCACACCTTTTGGTAGTATGTTCCAGATTCTGACTATTCCCTGGGTAAAGAGATTTCTCTTAAATTCTCCATTTGTTTTATTACTATTATGTTCATGACTGTTCTGTTCTCATGTTGAAGTCAAAAGATCTTCTTTATATCTACTGTATTAAATCCTTTCATAATCATGAAGATCTCTTTTGGTCACCACACGATCTTCTCTTTTCTAGGGAAACAAATCAGAGTCAATTCAATTTATCCTGTAAGTTAAACCACTTCACTTCTAGAATTTCTGGGAAATCCTTTTATTCACCTTCTCAAGTGTCATAATATTAATTTTATAAAATAAAGATCAGAATTATTTACTGTACTTCCAGGGAGAGTCTATCAAAGGTTTCACATAATTCAATATAACTGCCCTGCTTTTCAATTCCGACTCTCTAGAAACTAATATTGGTGCCTTGTCTTTTCAATGTTCTGTATTGTGCCTTTCGCCTTTTATGTCAAATACTGAGAATTCAATGCTGTGGAAAGCCAAAAGGAGCATCGAAAATGGAGCCATGAAATTTAGAAATAACGTGGGGTGAGAAAGAATATTCCCTAATAAAATCAAGGGAAATACCTAATAATTTTTTTTCTGAAGAAGTGCCAAGTCCCACAGCGTCAGCCTTCCTGCTCCTCTGATGTTGCTTGGCCTGCTGTGTTCATCCAGCTGTACACCCTGTTATCTCAGATTCTCCAGCATCTGCAGTTCCTACTATCAAGGGAAATACTGATATGTTTTGTGACTCAAGAATAAGTCCATACCAAAAAAACAATAAACTCATACCAAAAAAGCCATTAAAACATTGGAAAAGGAAGAGGAAAGACTGTTTTCATGACTATTACGCCAGCAATGTCTTATCCAGGACACTCACCAGAGATGAAAGAACATATGAGCTATCTGTTCCATTTTCTTCCTGAATAAGGAGTATTAAAAAGTACTGATTTTACCCTTTAGTTATATTAATCTCCACAGAGAAAACTCACTGTGCATCTTTACATTTGAAAGTTGACATGTATAATGAACCACAGGTGAAGGGACTCAGTACCAAGGATGACTCCCTGTGTGTTTGGTTTGATGATGACTCCCTGTGTGTTCCTGTCCAGGCTGAGATTGATCAGTGGAAGGTAATCATGCCAACTGATGATAAGATTTGACCTTCCTACCAGACCAAACAAGGCTGGAAGGAGGTTGCAATGTTGTAGGAGGCTTAATGACCTATTATAATGGGCAAGGGTGAACTATGTAACTATTTCACTGATGCACCTACATGGAAAGATGTGAGGGTTTTACATGTCAAAATACAAAGTCAAAGCACAATATTTCCATAAAAGATCCATTATAATGCTTGTTTTTATCTGCAGAAGAAAAGGGAGGACAAGGAAAGAGGTGGATCTGCGATGTCTCTCTGTGCCTGATTGAGGACAAGGGTGGGAGATGGATCTGCAATCTGACCACCTTCACTCCATTGGAGGAGGTGATGTGGAAGCTTTCAGCAAACAATGAAGCTGAACCATTGGTAATGGCGAAGTTGTAGTGCATAATTCCAAGGACACATAACTCTCTCCTGCAAAACTAGTGCACAGGTACTGAAAGATGTCTCCCTCAACAAAATAGATGTTTTCAATCTTCCTCTTCTCTTTGCTGAAGGAGCCTTCTCAATAATGGAAAATCCCAGTGAGGGACGGTGACCTCTGGGGCCAGCACTGAGACTATAAATTTCTGCTGAGCCTTATCTATAGGCCCTCTCCTTTATCAATATTGGCTGGTGCAGGCTAATGACAATTACTAAAGGAACTTAAAGCCCTGGGAAGTTCTTCTTTTCTCTACATCAGTTGGTTCTTCTGGTGAAAGCAACAATAACTGATAGCAATTCATTGGATTGTTAACAAATGTAGTTTTCTTTTAAAATCATGGTCAAGCTGCCAATCTTGGCATCTGCTGAAATCCCATAATAATGAAGACTACAGTGATGATGCATAGTTCTATCCCAGCATCATGATGCTGGATCTTATGAAAGTGTGGAGGCTGTGCGTCCAATTTTTAAGCATAAAATTAACCCCAATATGTGGGGTTAGAAGACAGATGCGTGGTTCATAATGAATACTTTGCAAAAGAAGGCAAAATAGAGATGTTATAGTCCAGACAGAGAATGTTTTTTTTCTCTTTATTCATCCACAGGATGAGGGTGTTGCTGGCCAGACAGCAGTTATTGCCCAGAGGGCAGTTAAGAGTCAACCACATTACTATGGGCCTGGAGTCACATGTAGGCCAGATCAGGTAAGGATGGTCGTTAGTGAACCAGATGGGTTTTTCCCCTGACAATTCACAATGGATTCATGGTCATCGCTAGATTCTTAATTCCAGATATTTTATTGAATTCAAATTTCACCATCTGCAATGGTGGGATTCGAATCAGTGTCTCCAGAATGCTATCTGAGTCTCTGGATTAACAGTCCAGTGATAATACCACTAGGTCTCTGCTTCCCCTCCAACATAAAGTATTGGATAGAATAAAGATAATGAGTGAGGAAAGAATAAGGAGTTTAGCATCTTCAAAAGTAGCTAAATGACCAGGCCTGAAATGAAATGCACCTCAAGCCGTTATAAGAATCAAGGAGAGATTGGCAGAGGCTCTGGTGATCATTTTCAAATTCTTTCCATTTACAGACATGATGCTGCAAGAACGGAGTACACCTAACATTGTGCTGTTCTTTTTAAAAGGGAGAAATGGTTAGATTATCATTCCTTGCTGGGGTAGCAGTCTGGAAATCAGCCCTGCTTTTCCTAGGGTCATCATAAAAGTTACAGATTTAACTGAAATGCTGAATTCTACAATTTACCTGATTTTTGGATTTAGATTGACAGAAAGCACAGATCAGCTTTCTGTACCAAACAAGAATTATTACTTATTACCAGCAAACACAGGTGAACAATGATGAACTATCGGCATATAACTCCACTAGTTGATGTTTCCACCATTTATAAGATTCCCCTCACCCACACAGACACAGATAAGGAAAAAATGGGTAATGGTCAGATGGAAAGACAATGGAAGAAATTCAGCAGTTCCTGTTCACAGCATCTACTGAGATGATTCATCTTCTGATCAGAACACTGTCTCTGTCTTCCTTCTTTGGATACTTTCACTCATTTGCAGGAACACAGGACAAGTTGTTCACTCTAATAAAAAGAATTTTGCCTTATTAATTAAAAGTCACAACTAAAAGCAATGGCTGAAGGCAAGAAAACATTTTCTTCAGGCTTAAATTGTCTTTTACTGTAGAGAACAGAGACAGCTCCTGAGCTGGTCGAGATCTAATGGCTTTTCCCCAACATGTTCACAATCCCAATATACTCAATTTTGAAGAACCAATCACATTGTTGTTGATGGGCAGAAGTCCTTTGTCATCAATAACTGATCACCAGTCAATAGACTAATCAGCTACTTGTTGCTGGCTAAATATTCATTTGTACACAGCCTTTGGGTCCAGCTCATCAGTACCATCTCCTGTTACAGCTTGAACCAGTAGCTGCATAAGCTATACCTACAATGAATGTCAAATTTCTTGCTAACATACAATAATCCTTCAGCACTCCTTGGCTTTAGGGTCATAGAGGCTTATAGCTCAACTTGCCCATGCCACCCAGTTTTCAAAATTAAACTAGTCCTATTTGCCAGCATTTGTTCCATATCCCTCCACACCTATCCCAACCACGTACCTGTCTAAATGTTTCATAAATGATGAAATTGTAGTCACTTCCATCACTATATCTGGCAACCCTTTTCAGACACTCAGCACCCTGTGTGAAGAAATTGTCTTTCTGGACACTTTTGTATCTCTCCCCCTCTTAGCTTAAACCTAAATCTTAAAAGAGTTATTTTCTGATTTCAGTCCACAGTTAAAAGTACAGAAAAAAGAGACATGATCTTTATAAAACTAAATAATTATCAACCAGTTAACTAATCCAAGAGATGAACAAATTTTTTTGAAAGTTTCTGTGGTATGAAGTTAAATGTACACATGCAAACACCGATCTGCCTGCGAGAAAACGTTTAGTGTTATTTTCGTGAACAGGATATCTTATTTTCAGACCCATCTGCCATTTCTGCCATGACAGTGAGCTTTCCATTCTGGTAAGAATCCAGCTGCTAGAGTACTGTGTGCAGTTATGATCACCTTATCCAAAGAAGGACAAATTTTCATTGGAAGAAATTCAGAGAAGTCCACTATGAATATTCCTGGGATGACATTTTTGACTTATAATTAAAGGTTGAATGGACTGGAACTATGCCCTTGAGTTTAGAAGAATGAAAGGTGACCTTATCAAAACTTATAACACTCTGAGGGGTTTAACAGGATAGATGCCTACTGGGAACTAGGGGACACATTTTCCAAATAAGGGGTCTCACATTTAAAATGGAGATGGCACTTTTTTCATTGCAGGTTATTCACTTAGAAATTCTCTTACGCCCAGAGAATACTGAAGTCTTGGTCACTGAGTATATTCAACACCTTTGGAGCAGCATGGTGGCTCAGTGGTTAGCACTGCAGCCTCACAGCGCCAGGGACCCGGGCTCGATTCTCACCTCGGGCAACTGTCTGTGTGGAGTTTGCACATTCTCCCCACGTCTGCGTGGGTTTCCTCCGGGTGCTCCAGCTTCCTCCCACAGTCCATAGATGTGCAGGTTAGATGGATTGGCCAGGCTAAATTGCCCATAGTGTTCAGGGGTGTGTGGGTTACAGGGGGATGGGTCTGGGTGGGATGCTTCAAGGGGCAGTGTGGACGTGTTGGGCCAAAGGGCCTGTTTCCACACTGTAGGATATCTACTCTAATCAATGTTAGACAGATTTTTGGATGACGAGAGATCCAAGGGCTTTGGGAGATAAGCAACATAATAGGATTAAGGTCAAATAAAATCAGCTATGAATTTATTGACTGGTGAAGCAGCTTGAGAGGCTGGAAAGTGTATTTATGCTTCTATTTCATATGTGTTTTGAATACAGAATGTAGACAATAACAGGAGAGATAATTGCAGGACAAGGACAATCTAGAGTGAATTTTAGATCTCTGGATGGTTATACTATAAGCAAGATCTAAAAGCATTGCCAAACCATGTAACATCACATAGACTCTTAAACTTGAATATTTTGCACCTCATGTTTCTGTGTAGTTATGCAACTAACCATGCATGTATACATATTTTCAGTCTTAGTGGATATAATTTTAACTTGAGTTGCTTTATGACAGAATATGCTAATAAACTAAGGACAGAGATTTCTGCCTAAGTTGTACTGTAACTGCAGATCACCAGTTTGTTAAATAAATCTGTTTTAAATTTTTAGGTAAATTAAACCTATATTACTCACAAGTCTGGTATGAGTTTGGTAATTCAGTCTTAAAGAACACTATTCAAGAATATTACAGCCACAAATACTGAAATGGCCATCTGGTAATCAGATAGGGACCCTGATCTAGACTGCCATTTGGACCTGTGATGATTGGATCACACTTTTAAAAAATACAAATTGAATTTTCCAACATTGTTGCAAAGGCAGGCATCCTCAATATGTCACCCATCAATGTTAAGAAAATGAGGAGGCCTCTTCTGACTATGCAAACATTGTCTTGGAAATCTAGAGAAGACACATCTCAACATTTACATGCAGATGTTCCAAGTTTGGGTTTTTGACATCTAACAGTGTAACTGATCATCGCTCATACTAAAAGCACAATGTGAACACACTTGCATTCATGTAGAAACTGGAGTCCCTGGGCCCTTCTCGTCTTAGAAAATGAAAGTCTATTAAACTGGGAAACCTAGCACATGACCTGCAGTGTCTCTAGAACAACAATCACTGTTATCTTGTTAGGGGCAACGGTGGCAGACAGATGATGCTGCTGATAATACCCATACCATGTGAAAGTTAAAAAGATTGAACACTGCTACTTGTATTGATTAATCATTTTGGGTTAAATATTTTTCAGGATCCTCTCTCCTTACCGATGTATCTTAGTTTTGCCATGGATTTGGGCCATCCTTCTGCTATTAGTCTAGACTTTGCCTGAAAGTATGCAATAGGACCAATCGAAATGTAATTAGAACTCTCCACCTTTAGTAATAAGTTGTGGAGCTTCAAGCCCTTATGCACCTGTGCTTATCAGACTTTATTGATGCTACCTTTTCCTCCCCCATCCTCTCTGCGGGATGACATTGCAGCTCACTTGCAGACAAGAGTTCACAAGTATTTCCAATTCTCAACCTTACCACTATATTATCAGTCATGTATCAGTTTAGGTGGAGTTTAGGAGACTTTCACACTTGTCAGTCTGCCAAGATGGCCTGAAAGTGATCCTAAACCACATGAGAACAACTACAGAACACAAGGGAGGTTCTTTAGCCTTGTCAGTAGTGTAACTGTTAGCTTTTACTACATAACATGAAAGAACTGATGTCAACTTCAGTTAATAATTATATCAGCATACCATGTGCCACACTAACAGACTACTAATGGTTCATTAATGCATGTTTGTATAATGTTCTTTTACATTTTGTGCTGTTAGAAAGAGATCAACTAATTTTGTTTACCTCTTCATTCCAATTTATTTAAAAAAACTCTTAGTTATCTTATTTATGAAATGACTCAAGGTATTTGCAACAATGATGCAGATAATTTTGCAATGCTCGGCAGTCTGCCTCAATATCAATGATTAGTTAGTCTGCTTCATACAGACTAGTTCCATCAGTATAGACTGATGGCTTGATATTTATTAGAACATGGTGGTCTAAAAATAAATGCATGTAAGAAATAAAATAATCAGCACACTAAATCCTAATAACGGTTTACTTGGGCCGTATTAGCAGGAAATGTAAACTATGTATGGTTATACGTAATTTGGTTCTTTCTCATTGATGTCACAATTCAATTGTTACTTCACGGAATCACTGATTTGTTGCAATACAGAAAGAGACCATTTGGCTGATTGTGTCTGCATTAGTTCCCTGAATTTGTTTTATATGCAGAGAAGCTTTTATGCACCACTTTTTTTTTAATCACCCCACAAATAACCCATGTTACTTTTTTCCCGTTATCCTCCATCTCTAAATTACCTAGGTTTCTGAATTGATTACCAATTTACATGCAAAGCCCATCAAGGCCAGCTAGTTACTCGAATGAGCACCCAATATAATGCTTTTAACCCACCTTCTTCCCATATCCTTACACCTTGTTCCTTTTCAAATAATCATCTAATTCCTTTTAGAATATCTCCTTTGACAACCACCTCCATATACTCAGATAGTACATTTCAGATCCTAACAAATCATTGCATCCAAATGTTTTCCTCATATCACTTTTGCTTTCTTTATTAATCATTTTAAATCAGTGTCCTCTTGATCTTGATCCTTTCATGAGTAGAAATAATTTCTTTAGATTTGTCCAATATCTATTTTGATTTTGAATATTTAAATCAGGTCTACACTCTAACTTTTATTCTCAAAGGAACCATTCACACAAACCTCTTCTTCAGTGTCTCCAATGCCTTCACATTCTTTTTAAAGGACAACGGCCAGAAGGGTTGAACTAGCGCCTTATATAAGTTTAACAAAACCTCCTTGCTCTTGCGCATGAAGTACCTATTAATAGAACCAAGAATATGGATCAGGTACTAAAAAATGTTATTAGAATAGTCAGGTAGTTGTTATCGATTGGCACAAATTTGATGGACAGAAAAGCCTTTTTCTGAGCTATTGACCTCTATGACTCTATGATACTGTATGCTTTATTAACTAATCTCTCCGCTGATGATTAATGGATGCTGTTTGGATAATGCAAACTTTCTGCCGTAAAGATAAAGCAATTTTCTGTAGAGATTTCCCGATTACACAATCTTCCATAGCATGAGGTCACACAAGAGTGCAACTATTGTGTTATTGGAGAACTACTTGTACTGAATTTCATGTGCCACTGACTCACCTACTCTGCCAACTTATTTGCTCCCCTCTGAAGTTGTATGCTACTGTATTCATAAATTACAACACATCCATGTAACATATTATCTGTAAATTTTGCAGTTGTGTCATGTACATCAAGGTCTAAATCATTGATAGCCTGCTGTCCGTTCAGCTCTGCACCTTGCTATCTCAGAGCTTGGCTATACCTTGGACAGTGGCTAGGAATATACCAGGCTACTTCATGTTGTGCTGATGAATAGAGAGAGATAGGAGCAGGCCAGGAAGAAACAGGTAGGCTGCAACAGCAGCAGTTAAGACAAAGACAAAGAAATAATTCAATATAAGGGAAAGGAACAATCTACGTTTAATAGTTAGGACTTGGGGATTGAGTTGAAAACTTCAGCTTGGTTTTGTTTCTACATATGCAGAAGCATAGGGCAGTAGAGTAAGGAAATCATGCTTCAAAAGGAAAGGGATGAAAACTATAAAACCGAGCTCATGATACTGTAACTCATGATACTCATGATAGTTCTTTGAGAAGGTGACCAAACAGGTAGATGAGAGTAAACTGGTTGATGTAGTGTATATGGATTTCAGCAAGGTGTTCGATAAGGTTCCCCACAATAGGCTATTGTACAAAATGCGGAGGAATGGAATTGTGGGAGATATAGCAGTTTGGATTGGAAATCGGCTTGCTGAAAGAAGACAGAGGGTGGTAGTTGATGGGAAATGTTCATCCTGGAGACCAGTTACTAGTGGTGTACCGCAAGGGTCGGTGTTGGGTCAACTGCTGTTTGTCATTTTTATAAATGACCTGGATGAGGGCGTAGAAGGATGGGTTAGTAAATTTGCAGACGACACTAAGGTCGGTGGAGCTGTGGATAGTGACGAACGATTCTGTGGGTTGCAGAGAGACATAGATAACCTGCAGAGATGGGCTGAGAGGTGGCAAATGGAGTTTAATGCAGACAAGTGTGAGGTGATGCACTTTGGGAGGAGTAACCAGAAGGCAAAGTACAGGGCTAATGGTAAGATTCTTAGTAGTGTAGATGCGCAGAGAGATCTCGGTGTCCATGTACACAGATCCTTGAAAGTTGCCACCCAGGTTAACAGGGCTGTTAAGAAGGCGTACAGTGTTTTAGCTTTTATTAATAGAGGGATCGAGTTCTGGAACCAAGAGGTTATGGTGAAGCTGGACAAAACTCTGGTGCGGCCGCACTTGGAGTATTGTGTACAGTTCTGGTCACCGCATTATAAGAATGATGTGGAAGCTTTGGAAAGGGTGCAGAGGAGATTAACTAGGATGTTGTCTGGTATGGAAGGAAGGTCTTACGAGGAAAGGCTGAGGGACTTGAGGCTGTTTTCATGAGAGAGAAGAAGGTTGAGAGGTGACTTAATTGAAACATATAAAATCATAGGGTTAGATAGGGTGGATTGGGAGAGCCTTTTTCCTAGGATGGTGACGACGAGCACGAGGGGGCATAGCTTTAAATTGAGGGGTGAAAGATATAGGACAGATGTCAGAGGTAGTTTCTTTACTCAGAGTAGTAAGGGAATGGAACGCTTTGTCTGCAACGGTAGTAGACTCGCCAACTTTAAGTACGTTTAAGTCGTCATTGGACAAGCATATGGATGTACATGGAATAGTGTAGGTTAGATGGGCTTGAGATCGGTATGACAGGTCGGCACAACATCGAGGGCCGAAGGACCTGTACTGTGCTTCTATGTTCTATAAAAGTAAGGGCCCCAACAATGAACCATGGAGTACTCAACTACAAATTGTGTCTCACCCTAAAAAAAACCATAAGCTATTATTTTCTGTTTCCTGTAATTCAAATAATTCTGTATCCATGTTGTTGTTGCCCCTATTATTCCATGGGTTCTAACTTTGCTCACAAGTCTGTTATCCAGCACTGTATGAAATGCCTTCAGAAAGAAATGTACACTACATCAATTGCCTTACTTAGAGTCTTCAATAAACTCTAGCAAGTTATTTAAACATAATCTTCCCCCAAGAAATCCAAGCAGGTTTAACTAAATTAACTATGTGACTATTGCATTTATCCCAAGTTATTGTTTCAGAAATTTCCCGGCGTCAAAGTTAAACTGATTGACCTGTAGTTCTTGGCTTATTCTTGTAATCTTCTTAAACAAGAACACACTGTTCGCAATTTTCCAGTGCTCTAGCATGATCCCCAAATCTAAGAAACCCAAAAATGATTTTCAGTTCCTTGCATATTCCCATTCTCATTTTCCTCACTATCCTTGGAACATCTGGGCATCTGGATCTCCTCCACCACTAAATTACCTGGTTTTCTGAATTGATTACCAATTTACGTGTAAAGTCCAACAAAGTCAGCTCTATACCTGAATGAGCATCCAATGTAATGCTTTTTACCCACCTTCTCCCCATATCCTTACACATTGTTACTTTTCAAATAATCATCCAATTCCTTTTAGAATATCTCCTTTGACAACCACCTCCATATACTCAGGTAGTACGTTCCAGAGCCTAACAAATCATTGCCCTATCAAATTCAAGTAAAGATTATTTGCTTTTTCACCACCCTCTGTATCTTCTATTTTTAGCCTGGCTCTCAATCGAATTTTCTCCACGACATATGCCACTTTTAATTTTTATCATAGTATCTAACTCTTTTATTATCCAGGCAGCTTTGGATTTGATTGAGATATGCTTCTCTTTCAAGTGAACATAGGTAGAATGTGCCAGAATCATCTCTTCTTTAAAGGTAGTCATTGCTCAGCTACCAGTTCTCCAACAAATTTATTTATTTAATTTATTCAATGTAGGTTCGTTCTTACCTATTGAAGTTAGTTTTCCCCCAATTAATTAGTCATACTCAGGATTACTTATTATCCTTTTCCACAGTCACTAGAAACCTTTTGATAAAGATCACTATTCCCTAAATGTTTTCCACTGACCCTTGATCTACTTGATCCACCTCTTTCCCAAGAACAAGTCTAGCAATGCTTCCTTTCTCACTGTACTAAAAAATGGTGCTTGCAGTACATTCCCTCTGAACACACTGTAGCGACTCTTGGGGATAGTAAGAGCTGCCAATCCTGGAGTCAGAGATAACACAGTGTGGAGCTGGAGGAACACAGCAGGCCAGGCAGCATCAGAGGAGAAGGAAAGCTGATGTTTCAGGTTGGGACCCTTCTTCAGAAATGGGGGAGGGGGAAGGGAGCCCTGAAATAAATAGAGGAAGGAGGGGTGGGGCTGGGGAAGGTAGGTGCAATGGTGATAGGTAAGTGCAGATAGGCAGTGGTGGGGATTGGCCCGTGAGATGGGAGGAGCGGATTGGTGGGAGAGAAGACAAGACAGGTCAAGGAAGTGGGGATAAGAGGGAGGGTTGGTTATGGGATGAGGCCGGGGGTGGAAAGATTTTGAAACAAGTAAAGCCTACAATGAGACAATTGGGTTGTAGGCTCCCAAGGCGGAATATGAGGTGCTGCTCCACCAGTTTCCGGGTGACATCATTATGACACTGGAGGTGGCTCAGGATGGACATGTTTAACAGGGAGTCGGAGGGGGAGTTGAAGTGGTTTGCGACTGCAAGGTATATGGATAATGAGGGGGAGGGGCTTAGATTAGTTCACAGGTCGGCGCAACATCGAGGGCCGAAGGGCCTGTTCTGCGCTGTATTGTTCTATGTTCTATGTTCTATGTTGTTTGTCGCAAACCAAGCGCAGGTGCTTTCCAAAGCGATCTCCGAGCCTCCGCTTGGTTTCACTGATGCAATGACTCTTGCTCCTCTTTGTTCTATGTTCTATGTTCTTTGCTCTTTACATTTCAACCATTACAGTGCATTTTTAGATAATTAAAGTCCTCCTTTATAACTACTGTATAAATTATTCATCTCTCTGTAATTTCATTTCAAATTTGTTCCTCTATATCCTTTCCAATAGTTGGTGGCCTAAAGATACACGAAGCAATGTAATTACACTTTTTTTTTGTTTATCAGTTCTAGCCAAATTTATTCTGTCTATGACTCTTTTGGGATGTCTTTTCTCTCCAGTACTGTAATATTATCACCCTTACTCCTTTTTGTTCTTTTTATCCTTTCTAATCTTTCCTGAATACTATGTATCCAGGAACATTCAAAACCCAATCCTGTCATTCCTAGATATTAACCTTGCAAAAGCAGACTTTCTTAAAGGGACTTTATCCTCTGTCATTGTTTTTGTTGGAAAGATATAGATTACTTTTCTCCTTTATAAAAATCTTTAAAATGTTGTTTGCTGATGTTCTTACTAAAATAATTTTCGCAAACACAAACATAAAAATTCCTGACAGAAAAATGTATATTTTAGGTATTATATTAAACTGCTTAAAATGGAACTGACTGATTAAAATAAAATAAGAAAAAAATGTCAAAGCTGCTTTCATACTATTCTCTGCCGCAACATGTGTGGTTCTTTCATTGTCAGATCTGTACTTTGATAAGCACAGTCTCTTCACCCAGCGTTTTAAAAAAAAGCTGTTTATTCAGCCACAGGGGCAAACTCCATCTGTTGTCTAATATAATCAGGCAGGCCAGTAACTCTGGCAGAGCTGACATTCATTCTTCCATTCACTTATGAGCTCCCTTCCAGCTGCCTATTGTCAGCTGCTAATAGATTTACAAATGCATTGCCTGTTGCTCTTGGAATTAGAATTGGTTTGGATGGGGCGAGAGCCTTAATCTCTGTACAAAATTAAAGAGGATCTGAATTAGTAATGGAGTGGGTTATGAGGAATGCACTGATTGATAAGAGGACGTACAACCTTCCAGTGTCAGCTGTTCAGATTAACAGTGGCTTTAAGTGTTGAGGTACAATATTTTATTATACACGTTTCCAATCTGCAGGGCAAGCTCAAGGCTCAGCTCATGCAGCTTTTTCAGAACTCTGTTAATCATGTGGCAAAAATGCCCAGAAACAGCGACAGATGGAAAAGTGGTTGAGTGGACTTGGAGCCTCAGACACACCTATTTGAGCAAAGATAGCTTAACTCACTCAGAAGTGTTCCAGTCCTGCTAAGTTTGCAAGAAAGGGATATGCTTCACAGGCCCTACCCTATTTCTAAATGCCAAATTGCCATGTAAGCACATTACCTGCCACATGTTGTTCTACAAAAAGGAATACTTGCATGCAAATACTGGCATATTTCCCTTCATTCCAGTCACATGGTAGCAGCCTGATGTAGAAATAATCTGAAATGTTTTTTCCCTCTGGCGTGAAACACTAGACCTGACAGGATAAAACACGCCACATGGCAGGTGCAAGACACAGGACAGGTGTATATTAACCATATGCTACACTGAGGGATAATGTTCCATCAGATCTCTACAAATTACTGCCCAGGTGAGGAAAACTAAGCAAAAGCCCACATGGCATAATCAGAGGCATGTGTTAAAAGTGTAAGAATAAGCAAGAGAGAAGGAGGCTTTAGTTCTGGTGTTAGTTTTCAGTGAGCTTGCTAAAGCTTTGACAGAGAGTTGTAACAATAAATCTACCGTTTACATTAAAATAGCCTCCAGTGAGACAAGGATAAAATTACCACTGTAAACACACATCACAGAGCAGGAGTGGAGCATATTTATTATTCTGAGAATCAAAAATCTGAATTGAAAATTAGTACAGGAAATGAGGAAAATATGCAACAGGCTGAGTTACAATTGCAATGTGAAAAGACGTTTTAGTGTCTGGATCTGAATGCTTCATCAGAGTCCAGGCTGACATGCTGTTCTGATTTATATTCTGTGTGCTGACTTTGAAACCTAGAACTGTTCTAGGATGCTTCCAATTTCGTAAGAGTAAATCTTACGAATTCACACTGAGGCAAAATTAAATTCGTAATTTTAGTGGTTGGAATATTTTGCGGTTGACATTTACTCCTTAATTTCCTACAAGTGGTCTCAGCAGACAAAACTCTGCCCAGAATGCAAAGTTAAATCTTTCCACTGCAGTGTGGTAATTAAATGGTCGTAAAGACACATAATTCTTTTCCAGGGGTTGTTTAAATGGTAAAAATATAGAACTTCCTAAAAGTCCTACAATAAATTTTTTTTTAAATCTTCCATATAATGATGATTTGGATCAAGAAAGAAATCTGGGATTTAAGTAGTTAAAACAGAATCTTTCAATGTCTCCCTTTTGATGTTGAACTTTTATTCTGCTTGCAGCTTTCAATCATCTCGCAAAGTTCGATCTCTGGGGGATTTTTCTAAAGGCAGGATTTCAGAGCACGTGTTGTCAACAGTTGCAGAAGAAACATTGCTCCTGCAAAGTCCTTTCAGCATTGTTTTGGAGAAACTGGTAGGCAGCAGGCGACTCCTGACAGCTGTGGATCGCGTGTATCACAAACAGCTGCCTTGTCCTGGGGTGAAATTAAAAGATTAGATGGCTATGGGCACGTGTGAGACAATGCTTGAGTGGGGTGGAGTATGTCGGCAGTCTTTGACAAAGAGAGCTTCACTGAAACTGAGAGGTCAGGAGGTGATCTGAAGTCTAACGCCACACAAAAGGCTTAAATGCAGTTTGAAATGAAACTCAAAAGGCAAAAGAGCAGCTCTGAAAAGACACACTAGGCCCAGCAACAGCTGCCTCAGTGCAAGACATTTGAGACCGCTTTATTCATGGATATAACTGTCCTATAAAGAAAAGGCTGCAGCATGCTTCTTCTGCAAAGGACAGTGCCAGGCTAAGTTCATGTGCAAATGACAGAAATGTTTGAAATCATTAAATAATACCATTAAAGGCCTACATTGGGGTTTTTAAATGTAATTCTTTGAGTCAAGAGATTATGTGCTTCATTTTATTATTTTCAACTGTGTTCCATTTACATAATCTAAACATTATGAAAGTTGCTGTGGCACCTTTAACTCTGGCCACCTGCTTTTGGCATGAAAAATGGGTGGCTGTTTCTTGAATATTAAGGAGGTGCTATAATTGTTCCCCAGTGCCTGTGATTCACCTAGCTGCAAGCACCAGCTATGCCTGTAAATGGGAAAATGCTATAGCCATGTTTTTCCAATGGGAGGGCACTTAAATACTCAAGTTGGGTTGTCGTATCTTGTTTATAATTGTCAGCTACAAATCTGTGGAATGGCAGTCCTTCAGTTGGATAGGTGCTAACTTCACACCTGCATTGGGTGAATATCAAAAATTTGCCCCAGGCATTTCACATTTTTCCTTTTGTAGAAGAGGAAGCATTAATGTGAGAATGCAACATTATAATGACATTTTCAATGAGCGTTGACATCTATCTCTGAAACTAAATGTTCATTCTGAATGAAAGGATAATTTTGTGATCTAGGAACCTGATTTAGGAGTTGCAGCTGGGAGATGTACCAATGCAGGAACTTTGCCCAATAACATTTATCTTTCCTATTAATTACAGCAGTGCCTCACTCAGGATACAATGCTATGAATTCTGGAAATTTTTTGATGTCTTGCCCTGTTGACTATTTTTCATGCCTCATCTTAGATCATTTTTAAGATTATTTGACTACAGAGGACCTAAAATTTAGCCCTATCTGCTCTTACACACATTTTACAGCAAGGGTCAATAATTCATGATCCACAGTTGAAATTCTATGTGACTGTTTCCTCCCAAGCTTAATTGTAGTTTCTCTATTACTGTCTACTATGATTGGTTATTTCTGCAGATTGTACTCCAAGGTCAAATTATGGTTGCCAAATACATTTGTTGAATGGAATGGATTAATCATATAAAAAGCTTACTCATCACGCCATCATTTTGGGATAAACTTGATGACCTTAGAAATGTTGCATTAATTAGCTAGCCATTCTTGCCATGTGTGCTTACTGACTGCAATGCCACTTGAGGAAATTTGAGACACAGACAAATATAATTTCCAAGTCTCCAAGCCAGTGGGAGGTGAGAGAATGAATATTAAGTTCCTAGATAACTTTTACGACTTCTCCTATTAAATCATCTTGTCGTTCACAGATGTGCTGGTTGTATTTGTTGTTTGTAATGTTTATTTCATTATATTATAATTTACATGGGATGTGGTCATCTCATCTTGGGAGTTCCGTTTTTATGTCCATATATGAACCAAGGCTGTAATGAGGTCTCCAGCCATGTTGCCCTGGCGGAACCCAAAATGAGCATCAAGGTGCAGATTACTCTTCTGCAAGTACTGCTTGATAGTGCTGTTGAAACCTTTTCCACCACTTTACTAAAAATTGAGTGTATACCAATAGGGCAGTAATTGACCCTATTGGATATTTTTATGTTTTTTGTGCATTGGGCAAACCCAGGCAATATTCCATCCTGTCCGGTAGACACCTGTATTGTATCTGTACTAGAAATGCTTGGCAAGGGGCCCAGTTAGTTCTGGAGCACAGGTGTTTAATACAAATGCCAGAATGTTGGCAGGTCTGGTAGCTTTTAAAGTATCCAAAGCCTTGAGCCAGTTCTTAATATCACACAGTGATCAAATTAGTTGAAGACTGGCATTTAAATTGACCTCAGTTGTGGGGAATCTTCTAGAAACAATTATTTGTGATAGAGTTAGTAATCATGTAGAAAAAAATGTGGGGTGATTAGGAAGGTTCGGCATGGATTTATAAAAGGGCAAATCATGTTTAACTAACTTTCTAGACTGTTTTGAAGAGGTAAAAGAAAGTCTTGATGAGGGTAACACTGTCGATGTACTATATGTAGATTTCTAGTAGGTGTTTGATATCGTGCCACACAACTGACTTGAGCGGATAGTTACAAATCATTGTATGAATGGACATAAAATCAGCTGAGTGTTAGGAAACAGAGAATAATAGTCCATTGAACCTCTACAGTGTGGGAGCAGGCCAGTCAGTCCATTTAGCCCAGGCCAACCATCTCAAGAGCATCCCACCCAGATCCAACTCCTACACTAATACCGTAACCCTGCATTTCCCATGGCTAAACTACCTATCCTGCACATCTGTGGACACTGAGCAATTTAGCATTGCCAATCCACCTAACCTGCATGAGTTTGGACTGTGGGAGGAAACTGGAGCACCCAGAGGAAACCCATGCAGACACATGGAAAATGTACAAACTCCACACAGACAATCAGCCAATACTGGATGGAACCTGGGTCCCTGCAGCTGCGAGGCAGCAGTCAATGGATATTTTTTCAGGCTAGAACAGTTTGTGGTCCATGATTATTACAAATGTCATCCAGGCACAACATCGAGGGCTAAAGGGCCTGTTCTGCGCTGTATTGTTCTATGTTCTATAAAGGTATTGGTGAAGCTTCCTGACTCCAAATATGACCGCCAATCCTTCTTTCTCTATCTGTGTGTATTTACCCTCTGCATTAGCCAAAGCCCTAGATGTATACATTGTTAGGTATTCCTCTTCAATGGAAGACCTGTGATCTAATATCACCCTGATACCATATGAGGAGGCACTGCACATTAATACCACATTGTTCTTAGGATTATATCATGCCAATACCTTCAAGGATGATAATAGTTTCTTTACTTCATTGAAAGCTATGAAAACATTTCCAAGTCTGACCTTCTTTTAGTGAGTTGATGCAATGGTGTTATAGTACATATTAACTTTACATGAAAATTTACTAGACCAAGAAATAATCCAGGCTCCTGGATAGATGTGAAAGCCAGGGCTCCTTTGATTGCCCTCACTATCTTTCAACAGGTGTAACCAGGTTCTATCAACTCTGTAGCCCAATAGGTCACTTGGTAGACCAGAAACACACATTTTCCCTTTTTAAGATATACCCTGGCTTGGAAAATCACCATAAGACTATATCCAAGTTCTCTAAGTGTTCTTTATTAGTTTTCCCTGTTATTAAGGCCGCATCTAGGTAAATGATGACCTGAAGAGGATGATGCAAAATGTTGTCCATTGTCAGCTGGTAAGTCGAACAGGCTGATGATACCTCAAATGTTATTCTTGTACATTAGTACAAGTCCTTATGGGTACTAATTGCAACATTTTCTCGGAATCTTGGTCGAAACGCAATTGTAAGAAAGCATAGTTCATGTCCAGCTTTGTGAAGGACAGCCCCTCAACTTGCTTCCCATATAAATCCTCTATCAGACAGACAGCAAGAAACAGTTTACTGTTTGTTCAAAATCCCCATAAAAGTGAACTGACTCTGGGAGATTCAAAGTCCATGTCACCAATATCGTTCATTCCAAAAATTGGACTGGTTTCTTCAGGATTGTGTTTTAGTCTCATCGCCACCAAAATAACTCCACAGAGGCTAATATCCCATCACCAAGTGGCCCTTTACTTACAAACAGTCCTTGACAATAATATTTTATCATACAAAGTCAAGAACTGGAGAGTGTGTATCTCTGACACTTACCTTTTCTATATGTCAACGAAGGCTCCCTGATTGGACCAGATTAACAGCCCCAATCAGGCAACTCATATTCTATGAAGCCCAGCAATTATGACAGACCACAGACTTTGTCCAGTTCAGGAATCCACATTTTAAGAGGGATGTGATAGCACTCAAAAAAGTGCAGAAAAAATTTACCAGCATGCGCCTGGGCTGAAGAGTTTTAGTTAAGACGGATTGGACAGACTAGGCTGTTTTCCTTAGAGAAGTGGAGATCGAGAGGGGACATGATTAAGCTACATAAAATTATGAGTGGCACGGACTGGAAGACACTGTTCTCCTTGATGGTGGGATCAATATCTGGGGCATAGATTTAAGGTAAGGGGCAAAAAGTTTAGGAGATGATGTGATTTTCACACAGAGGGCAGTGGGAATCTGGAACTCACTCCCTGTATGGGTGGTAGAGGCACCTGTAGTGCTGAAGTATTTAATTGTAATATTTGCAATGCCAAGACTTACAAGGGTATGGGTCAAGTGTTGGAAAACCTGATTAGTATAGTTAGGTGATTTTTTTTAACTGGCATTGACATGATGGGCTAAAGAGCTTTTTTCTATGTTGTAGATCTCTTTAACTCTATGACACTTGTTTGAAGAGCTGGTGCAAGCATGATGGGTCAAATGACTTTCTACTGCACCATAACAATTCTGAGATTCTGTGTCGCTGGGACTTCAGGAAGAGGCCAAAATGAATCATCTTCTCAACACTTCCAACCGAAGAGAGGTGCATGCATTTCAGCCTTGATCAATGCGTACCATATCCACATTAGCCTGGGGTTCTGAACTACCCACCTAATGACATCACCACTACCTCCACTATGTTGTAATGTTACATACTTGCCTGGAATAATACAACTTTAACAGAGTTAAAAAGCACAAGTCATAGAGAGGGTGTCATCGAGTCATATAGCACAGAAGAGGCCCTTCTGCCTATCAAGTCTGCACCAAACTATCTGTAGTTATTTCATTGCCCAACACTTAGCCTGTAGAATTCATCAGAACTACTTCATCTTCAAAACCTGTGGACCTGTGATCAAAGATAGCTGCCACATGGGACACTTGCATGTTCCTACCAAGTTACTCAGCTTCCTAATTTGGAACTGAATTGCCACTTCTTTCCTTATTCTGGGTAAAAATTCTTGCACACCTTTCCAAACAATGTTGCAGCTTTTCCTGTCCATGAATTGCAGCTGTTCAAGGAGATGGCTCCCCTCAACCTTCTCAGGGAAAGTTTGGATGGTCAATTAATGCTGGCATCACCAGCAATGCCACAACCCCATGAATGAATAAAAGTAAAAGACAACACTTAATATATCACCTGTAGATTAAAAGAAAAAATACTGTTGGAAGTTTGAAATAGAAACACCTGTTCTTCAGAATCAAATGAAATCTCTGTTTCTCTTTCCACGGATGCTGCCAGATTTCCTGAATTTCTTCAGCATTTTCTGTTTTTATTTCTGATTTCTTGGGACGTTCCTCTTAGTTAGGAATAAGAACAGGGATAAGAAATAAGGTTAAGAATAAGGTTATGAGGTTAAGAATAGGGGTGTTACATGGAAGATTTGAAACTGGTCAGAAAGTGATCAGTTGGTCTACTAAAGCTACCCTTTCACAACACACATTATCAATGTATTCCCTCTTCCCAATCCTGACTTGTTTAGTTAGGCACACTAATTTAGCAGTTTTTAAGACTTACCTGAAAATGATGATAAGAGACTCAAGCATCTGACTGTAATGCAATGATGTCTGAGGGGTGAAATAACTCCACAGAGACCACTATTGCATCACCAAGATACACTATTTACAAATGGATCATTCTTGACACAGATCCAGTTTTTTTCAGAATAGGCAGAACCTCTGACATTCCTGCTTATATCTGTCAGCCAGGGTTCCCTGATTGGACTAGATTAACTACCCCAATCAAGGAACTCTTTCTATAAGTTCCACCTGGCTGACCTCATTAAAAACACTACATGGAGATTCAGGCTTGAGGAACACTGGAAGTGCAGTTCTGGGAATATTGGAGAGAGATGGTCTGGCACCACTGTGATAGATTCCTGGAATCTCGGAACACTTGGGGGAGGTTCATGGAATCTGACAAAATTGTAATGGGAGATATCCAGCCTGGAAGAATTTATGGTTTTTTTCTACCTGTCAACAAATGAATCATAATCAAAGTTGCTTTTAATTACAATTCCTGCTTGTCTGAGCAGCTCAAAATGAAAACAGTATATATTAAATATTTTGGTGGAAATCAAGCTTTGAATCAGTATGTTAGTTTTTTTTAAAGTCTTTTGAAGAAAATAAAGGAACTCTCAGATCCTCACAGGCTTTGGGGACACACCCTTCAACAATTTATGTATGCATTATGTGTTGAAAAATTCAGTAAATTCTACCTGCTCAGAATTCACTTATGTGGTTAAATCAAATGTTGTGAAACAGAGATTTTCAAGTGAAGCTCAGAATTTTGAGACAGAGTAAGACCTTGAAATAAAAATAAATGAAGCTATTAAAAAACTTGAAAGAATATGTAATGGACAGATTTTTGAAATCTAACTAGAAGTTGATTTTAACTGGTATAATTCATACAGCGAGACTGTAAGTTGAGGGTGGGTGCCTCATAAACCTTTGTTTGTACTGTTTATTTCCACTTAATTTTACCTCTCTGAGAGGCAGGTCTGCCTGTACATCTGCTAGCCGTTTGGAGACTAGCATCTGCAGTATCAGAAACTCAAGAATAGTGTGCACTGCCATTATTGCGGGACGTCAAGGAGAAAGTGTAAAACTAGATGTTCTAAAATCTCGCTAAATGTAGAAGATTGTAGAGGCCGCTGATAGACTCTGGCAAGAAGGGAGGGGAGCATGTTAGAGAGGGTTTGGAGGGCAGCATGCAGTGGCTAAGACAGTATGGGCATACAGGAAGAATTACACAGGCATTGCCCTTCTCACCTTCAGCAGTAGATGTCTTGGTGCTTGTTGGAAAGTTCTGTTGATGACAGCCTCTGCCAAATGATTTTGTCAGCCTGCTCAGGGAACCACCTGACAGGATCCACACTGTCCTTTTCCTGCAGTGTCTTGAGAATGCTGACCACTTCCTGATAGACTTGTAATCAAAGATGTTTTTCTTTACAAATTTCTCCAAGAAGAAAAGATGATATAGAATAGTCCAACTACTTGGAACATTCCAGTGAGGCCGGGCCCATCCTTCATAGTAATGGGGATAGGTGGAACTTCATTGCAAAGTGATACTTAGTATTAGTGTATTAAGGGTCTACATGCAGCTTGATGCAGCCGCACACAAAGATGGCCATTAGGATGAGAGCACTGTTGTTATGTTCTTCCCCTCCTTATCCAGACTTTACGTATACCGTCCCTTTGGACGTGATCCATTTTAGATCTCCAAATGAACTGTAAGATGGCTCAGGTGACTGCAGTGGTGTAAGCTCAGGGAATAGGCCAGACATATGCCACATACAACAACACCAAGAGTGTTTTAACTCACAACAGAGAGGGAGTGGTGCTCCCAGCTGCCTAGATTATGCCTTACCTTGGCAACACAGTCCTCCCAAGTTTTGGTGCATGCCCTGACCTGTCCAAACCATATAACCAGCTTTTCAGATAATCTGACCGGACAGTGGAGTGGATAAAGGATCGGTTATCCCGAGATTCTTGTCTTGATCTATCTCGGCTCCTGAAGCCAGTTTGAACTGGTAACATATGCTCATCAGTCTGTGCACTGACAGCAGATCCAAGCATAAAATGGTGATAGCATCCAAGTACAGGGAGGCTTTAACCTGCAGGCCTCTGCTGCCTGGAGTAGTTACCCCTCTCAAACTCGCATCTGTCCCGATAGACTCAGCAAAAGCTCTATACAACACACAAACAAGACAACACAGAGCAGCAGCCTTGCCTGACTCCACTCTCTCCGTGACTCCCTTGTTCGCTCCACACTGCCCTCCAACCCCACCACACCCGGCACCTTCCCCTGCAACCGCAGGAAATGCTACACTTGTCCCCACACCTCCTCCCTCACCCCTATCCCAGGCCCCAAAATGACATTCCACATTAAGCAGAGGTTCACCTGCACATCTGCCAATGTGGTATACTGCATCCACTGTACCCGGTGCGGCTTCCTCTACATTGGGGAAACCAAGTGGAGGCTTGGGGACCGCTTTGCAGAACACCTCCGCTCAGTTCGCAACAAACAACTGCACCTCCCAGTCGCAAACCATTTCCACTCCCCCTCCCATTCTCTAGATGACATGTCCATCATGGGCCTCCTGCACTGCCACAATGATGCCACCCGAAGGTTGCAGGAACAGCAACTCATATTCCGCCTGGGAACCCTGCAGCCATATGGTATCAATGTGGACTTCACCAGTTTCAAAATCTCCCCTTCCCCTACTGCATCCCTAAACCAGCCTAGCTCGTCCCCTCCCCCGACGGCACCACACAACCAGCCCAGCTCTTCCCCCCCACCCACTGCATCCCAAAACCAGTCCAACCTGTCTCTGCCTCCCTAACCGGTTCTTCCTCTCACCCATCCCTTCCTCCCACCCCAAGCCGCACCCCCAGCTACCTACTAACCTCATCCCACCTCCTTGACCTGTCCGTCTTCCCTGGACTGACCTATCCCCTCCCTACCTCCCCACCTATACTCTCTCCACCTATCTTCTTTACTCTCCATCTTCGGTCCGCCTCCCCCTCTCTCCCTATTTATTCCAGTTCCCTCTCCTCATCCCCCTCTCTGATGAAGGGTCTAGGCCCGAAACGTCAGCTTTTGTGCTCCTGAGATGCTGCTTGGCCTGCTGTGTTCATCCAGCCTCACATTTTATTATCTTGGAATTCTCCAGCATCTGCAGTTCCCATTATCTCTAGATCTGATTGTGAAGTTTTCTGATTCCCACCTATTAAGACTGCACTTATGTCATTCTTATGTTGCTGCAAATACTACTGCTGGTGCAACTCTGGTAGGTCCAGAGATCTCAGAATCTGTATCCTTATTCTATTGAACTGCGTCTTGAATCAGCTTCCCATTGAATGCAGTGTTATGAGGCAAGCAAATGATTAATTCTTGCAATTAGCAGCAGTGAGACACACAATAACCAGTGAATACAATAAATGCATCACAAAACTTGCTTGAACTTTTCAATAATCTAGGATCAACTGCGCAGGAAGTCCTTGTTAATGTCACTAATTAGATGTTGATAAACACATTTGAAATGACATTATGTGAAAGAGTCTGTGTGAAATTCATAGCTTCCTTCCAAGAATTTTGCAGCCCATGTAAACTGAAATTGAGACCTGCAACCCAGTTCTCAGGTCCAGCAGAGGAACCATGCTGGAACACCCAGCCGTACAGTGACATTTGTTTGAAGTTGCCAAAAGGCAATGCAAATATCCCTAGTTGGATAGGAATATTAACACAAAATAATGTTGTTCAGGACAGCTTTGAGAAAAGCTGTTTCATTTTCTCGCCCTTTAAACCTGTTGAAATATATGTCTATGATGATCATGAAATTTGCTTGGAGCAGGGTCATTGCTCATATATTCCCCAGTAAGTACTTGGAGGAAGTAATAGCTTCAAATATATGCATATGTATATATCCTCAGTATATACATACAAACATAGAAAAATGGAACAAGAGTCTTTCAAGTTTACTCGGTCATTCAATATGATCATGATTAATCATCCAATTAATATCACTAGTTGTCCAGCATCTATTAACCATCCCTAGTTATCTTTGAGAAGATGGCTTCTTCATCGCTGCAGTTAATATGCTGTAGATTGACTCACAATGCCCTTAGAAAGGGAATTCCAAGATTCTGACTCAGTGATGCTTAAGGAACTGCGATTTCTCTCCATGTCAGGATGGTGAGTGGCTCGGAGGGGAACATGGTGTTTCCATGTGTCTGCTGTCATTGTCCTTCTAGATGGAGTTGGTCATGGGCTTGAACAGTGCTAATGATCTTTGGTGAATTTCTGTAGTGCATCTTGCAAATGATACACATTATTGCTCCTGAGTGTTGATGGTAGAGGGAGTGGATATTTGTCCATGGGGTGCAAATCAAATGAGTGTTTTTGACCTAGGTGGTGTCAGGCTTCTTGAGTGTTGTTGGAGTTGTCCCCATCCAGGCCAGTGAGGAGTATTCCATCACACTCCTGACTTTTGCCTTGTAGATGATGGACAGGCTTTAGGGAGTCAGGAGGTGAGTTATTCACAACAGTTTTGCTAGTCTCTGATCTGTTCTTGCAGCCCCTGTGTTTATGTGGCAAGCCCAGTAAAGTTTTTGGTCAATGGTAAGCCCAAGAATGTTGATAGTTGGGGATTCAGTGATGGTAATACGATTAGATGTGAAAGGACAGTGGTTAGATTGTCTCTTATAGGAGATGGTCATTTCCTGGCATTTGTGAGGCAATATTATCCAGATTTTGTTGCACTTGAACAGTAGAATCTAAGGAATTGCAAACGGTGCTGAAAATTGTTCAATCTGATTGGGATGCTCTTCAGAGGATTGGCATGGACTTAATGGGCTGAATGGCCTGTTTCCACACTGTAGGGATTCTATGATTCTAGTATATACCTGGGCAATTTAGCACATTTGCAGATGATACCAATATTGTAATTGTGCTGGTACAGCTTGGATGGGGAAGCATCAAGTTCTGAACACAAGTCTTCAGTGCTATTGCTGGAATCTTGTCAGGACCCATAGTCTTTGCAATATCCAGCATTTCTAACCATTTCTTGATATCACATGGAGTGAATTGAATCGGCCAAAGACTGGTATTGGTGATGCTGGAGACCAGATGCTGAGGAGGCTGAAATAAGTCATTCACTTGACACATCTGGTTGAAGACTGCTGCAAATTCTTCAGCCTTATTTTTTGTACTGATGAGTTATGCTGTTCCATCATTGAGGATAGGGATATTTATGGCGCTTCTTCCTCCAGTGACTTGTTAAATTTTCCATCACTATTCACGACTGGATGTTGCAGGACTGCAGAGTTTAGATCAGTGGCTGTAGGATCACTTAGCTTTGTCTATTGCTTGTTGCTTTTGCTGTTTGACGTGCAAATATTCCTGTTTCATAGCTTCCCAGTTTGACACCTCATTTTAGATATTACCAGTGCTGCTCCTGGCACACCTCCTTGCATTCTACATTGAACCAGGGTTGATCCCCTGGCTTAAGTGAAATGGCAGACTTGTAGAATGCTGGGCCATGAAGTTGCAGATTGTGCTGGAGTTTGACCTACAGTGGCCTCTTGGATTCCCAGTTTTGAGTTGTTCGTTCTGTTCAAAGTCTGTCTCATTTAGTAATTGTGCTGGTACAGCTTGGATGGGGAAGCATCAAGTTCTGAACACAAGTCTTCAGTGCTATTGCTGGAATCTTGTCAGGACCCATAGTCTTTGCAATATCAATTTTAGCACTAGCTCCCACATATTATTCCATACACGCACTACCTTCTGTGTGAAAAAGGTCACTTTTAAATCTTTCCCCTCTCATCTCAAATGTATGCCCTCTAGTTTTGGACTCCACTATCCTGGGAAAAGGCCTTGACTATACAGCCTATCCATGCCCCTCATGAATTTATAAACTTCTATATGGTCACCCCTCAGGCTCTGACTCTCCAGGGAAAATAGCCCAGACTATTCAGCCTCTCACAGTATCTCAAACTGTCCAAACCTGGCAACATCCTTGTAAATCTTTTCTGCACCCTTTCAAGTTTAACAACAGTTTTCTTATAGTAGGGGGACCAGAATTGAATGCAGTATTCCAAAAGCTGCAACATGACATCGCAACTCCTACTCAATGTACTGACCAATAAAGGCAAGCATACACAAATACCTTCTTCACTATCCTGTTTGCCGGTGACTCCACCTTCAAGAAATTATGAACCTGCATGCCAAGGTCTCTTTGTTCAACAACACTTCCAAGGACCCTACCATTAACTGTGTAAGTCCTGCCCTGATTTGCCTTACAAAAATGCAGCACCTCACATTTATCTAAATTAAACTCCATCTGCCACTCCTTGGCCCATTGGCCCACCTGATCAAGGTCCAATTGTATTCTGAAATAACCTTCTTCACTTTCCACTACACCACCAACTTTGGTGTCTTCTCCAAACTTACTAACCTTTCATCATATATTCACATCCAAATCATTTGGATAAATGACAACTTATAAGTGGATATTGAAGTTACCCACCCAGAATACATTTTGCATCCTTGCCAACCTCACCACTTCTTCCAAGTATTGTTCAATATGGAGGACTACTGATTCATCAGCCTAGGGAGGATGTTACATTGTAATCAGAAAGAGGTTTCCTTGCCCACGCTTAACCTGAAGCTTTGTGGAACCTGGAGTCAATGTTGAAAACATCTAAGCTAACTCCCTCCCAACTGCTTACCACTGCACTGCCACCTCTGCCTGTTGTGTCCTGCCATGGGGCAGGATGTATTCAAGGATGATGGTGGTGGTGTCTGAGATAATGTCTGTAAGCTATGATTCCATGAGTGTGACCATGCCAGGTCATCGCTTGCCAAGGCTGCAAGACACTCTCCCAATTTTAGCACTAGCTCCCACATGTTGGTAAGGGGGAGTTTGCAGGGTTGACAGGGCTATTTCTGAAATGTCTTCTTCATGTTGTTCCGTTATAAATAACTAACTATCTTCCATAGAAATGTGTAATAACTTTTAGAGTCCACACCTTGGCACATGGCTCTGGCATTGATACCTGCCTGACACTGGCTTGGATTTCCATATTGAGATCTTTAACAATAGGCTACTCAGGCCTTAGAGACTATTGCACAGTTCAGTTGGATTTTTAACGGAGAACACCGCTGTGCCATTTCCTGTTTATCTGAGCAAGGAAGTGATCAGCTACCATTATGGACTACAACTTAAATCATCATTTGCCTGATTTCAGTGTTATGCAAAGAAATAGGGAAAGAAGTCCAGTAAAAACACATTTTAAATTTAACTAAAAATCTATTTCTAAGAAATGTATGCAACTATAGTTACAGTTTTAGGAAAGTGAATATGCCCCTCAGTTTCTGGGTCTCAGCCAGACTGGGGTGGGACTGGCGAAGGTAGCCCCACTCCTCCTCTCTCTATTTATTTCAGAGCTCCCTGCCCCCTCCCCCATTTCTGAATAAGTGTCCCGACCTGAAACGTCAACTTTCCTGCTCCTCTGACGCTGCCTGGCTTGCTGTATTCCTCCAGTTCCACATTGTGTTATTTCTAACTCTACCATCAGCAGTTCTTACTATCTCTTCCTTTAAGGGCATTTGTGATGGTTTCATGGTCACCATTATTAAATTAGGTCTAATTTCATATTTATTAATTGGATCTGAATTTCACCAGCTGTAACGGTAAGATTTGAATCAGGAGAGATTGACTAGGTTAGAATTATTTTCACTGGAGTTCAGATGAATGAGAGGGGGATCTCATAGAGACTTATAAAATTCTAGCAGGACTGGACAGGGTAGATGCATATTTCCGTTGGTGGGTATTTTCAATACCAGGGGTCACAGTCTGAGGATTCAGGACAGACCATTTAGGACGGGATGAGGAGATATTTCTTCCCCAAAGGAGTGGTGAGCCAGTGGAATTCATTACCACAGGATGCCAAAACATTGAATATATTCAAGAGTTGGCTAGATACAGCACTTGGGGCCAATGGGATCAAAGATTATGGGGAGAAAGCAGGATTAGGTTATGGAGTTGGATGATCAGCCATGATCATGATGAATGAGAGTAGAGTCGAAGAGCCAAATGGCCTCCTCCTGCTCCTATCTTCTATGTTTCTATGTTATTAGAGCATTAACCTGGCCTCTGGATTACTAATTCTCTGACGTTGCCAGTATACCAGTATGGTTTCATAGGATCATAGAATCCCTGCAGTGCAGAAAGAAGCCATTTGGAACATTGAGTCTGCACAATCCACCGAAGGGCATTCCAACCCCCCAGCCTATTCCCGTAATACCTCACTTACCATGGCTAATTCACCTAGTCTGCATATCCATGGATATTACTGAGCAATTTAGCATGGCCAATTCAGCTAACTTGCACATTTTTGGACTGTGGGAAGAAACCAGAACAGTTGACAGAAACGCACACAGATACAGGGAAAACCTATATATAGTCCCCCAAGGCTGGAATCAAATCCAAGTCCTTGGTACTGTGAGGCAGCAGTGCTGACCACTGAGCCACTGTGCTATCCCTTATATATGGTTTCCATATGGTTTTGAGTATGGAAAAGATTATTTTGTTGACATGACATCAAATAAACAGTAAAAGGTTTTTTTAATGTATTCTAATTTTAAAGAAAACATTAGCATCATTATTAAAGAGAAAATCAGTGACTTTTAGATATGAATCATCTGATGCTTCGTTTAAGTATTAATAAAGCCTGTATAAAACAAATAACTTACCCTTTCATGTTATCATCTTTTGAAATTCAAATCTTACAACTTAAGTCAAACACCAAAGAAAGCATCATCAGCAATTAGATGGTGCAATGCTAGCAGCCTTGAGATGGTAACACATTTTACTCTTACTCTTACCTCATGTTTTCTTTCAACTTTCTTGACTTTAATTGCTTATATTTCTAATAAACAATATAGCTCCAATAAATTAACTGTCTAAGTCATTGTAAAAACTTGCAAAAGTGGATTTTATAGTAGATGACAGACCACGTCATTAGCTAGCATTTCACATCATAAGCAAATGAAGCAAGAAAAAATTATTACATCTGCGTATGCAAAAAGACAATATGTTTAGGAAGACTATGAATTCAGGGTTAAAGCATTTATTGATTGGTTATGGATTATGTAGTGAGCAGTGATCACCATTTTTGAAAAGCAATTCCTGGACACAACACTGTAATATTCCACTTCATCTGCCTATCTTTCTGTGCTGTGCTTGTCCTATCCATCGGTCTTGCCTAGGACTCTGGTAGGCTTTGTGTATGTTATCTTAAATTGTTATGCACTAGCAACATGGAGTGAGACTACTGGTCTTTTTGGTCAAAAATATGTTTTTCTTCCCAAAACATTTGGATCTCTGCAGTCAATGCTTCAAAATCATACCTGATGCCTTCAACTCACGGGAGGTTTCAGAAATAAAGCAATGTATACTAAGGACTGAGCACTAAGGTATTAATTTGTTTCCATAATCATGCACAGAAAGTTTGAATACAATATGGGTGGCACAATGGGAAGTGGGTTTAGCACTGCAGCCTCACAGCACCAAGTGCCCGGGTTTGATTCCAGCCTTGGGCTACTGTCTACTTGGAGTTTGAATGCTTTCTCCGTGATTCTGCAGGTTTCTGCTGGGTGCTCTGGTTTCCTCCCACAGAATACTTGCAGGTTAGGAAATTGACCATGCTAAATTGCCTCCCAGTGTCCAGGGAAATGTCAGCTAGGTGGATTTGCCATGATAAATGTGGTGTTTAGGGGATAGGAAGGGGGCATGGGTCTGGGTGGGATGCCAACCTAGTCCAACCAGTCCACGCTGAACATATTCCCAAACTAAACTAGTTCCACTTGGCTGGTCTTCGCCTATATCCCTTCAAATCTTTCCTATTCACGTACTTATCCAAATGTCTTTCAAATGTTGTAATTGTACCCACATCTACAACTTCCTCAGGAGGTTTATTCCACATGTGAACAACACTCTGCAAAAAATTTGCTTCTTATGCATTTTTAAAATCTTTCTCCTCTCACCTTAAAAATGTGCCCACAAATCTTGAAATCCTGCATCCAAGGGAAAAGACAACTACTATTAACTCGATCTATACCTCTCATGATTTAATAAACTTCTATCAGGTCGCCTCTCCACCTCCTACACTCAAGCCAGCTTATCCAACCTTTCCCTATAACTGAAACCTTCCATACCTGGCAAGATCCTGGTAAATCTCCTCCAAACCCTCTCCAGCTTAATAATATCCTTCCTATAACCTGGCAACCAAAACTGGACACAGTATTCCAGAAGAAGCCTCACCAATGTCCTGGACAACCTCAACATGACTTCCCAACTCCTATACTCAAATGACTGAGCAATGAAGTGTAGCTTTCCAACTGTCTTTATGTCGCACAACCTTCAGAAAATTATATACCTGAACCCCTAGGTCCTTCTGTTCTACAATGCTATCCAAGGCCATACCATTAATTGCAGAAGCCTGGCCCTTGTTTGTTGTACCAAAATTAAGTACCTTGCATCTATCCAGATTGAACTCCGTCAGCAATTTTTCAGTCCATTGACCCATTTGATCAAGATCCCTTTGTAATCTCACAAAACCTTCTTCACTATCTACTATGCCACCAATTTAGATGCCATCTGCAAATATACTCACCGTATCTTCTATATTCTCATCCAAATCATTTATATAAATAACACACAAAAGATGACCCAGAACCCATCCCTATTGAACACTGCTGGCTGTAGTCCTCTGAAAAGCAACCCACCACTACCCTCTGTCTCTTGCTATTAAGCCAATTTTGTGTCCAATTGACAAGCTCACCCTAAATTGATGGGCTGAATGACCTCTACCTGCACTGAAGGAATTCTATGAATAATCCAATCATTGCATGATTACCATTGTCAACACCCCTGACTTCCCTGGTTATATTTTAAGGTAAATAATTCAATTTTCTAGCTCTTGAGGCATACATGCCCCCAGAAAAGCTAAAAATTGGCGAGGTTCTATTGACAATGTAAGATCTATCAGGCATGTAATACTGCAGATGCTGTAAACTAGGCTATAAACAAAAAATGCTGAAAATCCTCAGCAGTTTGGCATTGTCTTTGGGAAGAAAAACAAAATTAATACTGATGTTTGAAGGAATTGTCCCATGGTTTTACCATTAAGCAAACTGGTTCAGGAATGATAGTCACCTTCCATAGCTGTTTAAGTAAGTCAAAATAGCCAGAAAAACTTCACAATTCAAAACTTAAATACTTCTGATCATAAGATTAAACAGATATAAAATTATGTTTATAGCATTTAGAAATTTTATTAGTCATTACTGTACTTAATCTTTCATGGGATGTGGGTGTTGCTGGCAAGACCAGCATTTGTTGCTCATTGCTAAATGCCCTTGAACTGAGTGCCTTGCTAAACTATTTCAGATGGTATCTTAGAACCAATCATATTGCCCTGGAGCTGGAGTCAAATATAGGCCATACTAGGTAAGGAAACAAAGGTATATTTACTTTTTCGAGGATGTTAGTGGGCCAGATGGACTTTTCCAACAATCAGTGTTTCATGATCTCCATATTCAAAGAACAAAGAAAATTACAGCACAGGAACAGGTGCTTTGGCCCTCCAAGCCTGTGCCGATCCAGATCCTCTATCTAAACATGTCGCCAATTTTCCAAGGATTTGTATCTCTCTGCTCCCTGACCATTCATGTATCTGTCTAGATACATTTAAATGACACTATTGTGCCCGCCTCTACCACCGCAACTGGCAATGCGTTTCAGGCACCCACCACACTCTGCATAATGAACTTTCCACGCATATCTCCTTTAAACTTTTCTCCTATCACCTTAAAATCATGACTCCTAGTAAGTGAGTCCCCTACTCTGGGAAAAAGTTTCTTGCTATCCACCCGTCTATACCTCTCATGATTTTGTAGACCTCAATCAGGTCCCCCCCATCAACCTCTGTCTTTCTAATATAAATAATTCTAATCTACTCAACCTCTCTTCATAGCTAGCGCCCTCCACACCAGGCAACATGCAGTTGAATGTCCTCTGCAGCCTCTCCAAAGCATCCATATCCTTTTGGTAATATGGCAACCAGAACTGTACGCAGTATTCCAAATGTGGTCGAACCAAAGCCCTATACAACTGTAACATGGCTTGCCAACTCTTGTACTCAATACCCTGTCCAATGAATGAAAGTATGCCGTATGCCTTCTTGACCACTCTGTTGCCCTGTGTTGCCACCTTCAGGATACAATAGACCAGAGCATCAGATCTCTCACTGTATCAATTTTCCCCAGGGCTTTTCCATTTACCATATAGTTCGCTGTTGAATTGGATCTTCCAAAATGATCAGCTCGCATTTGCCTGGATTGAACTCCATTTGCCATTTCTCCACCTAACTCTCCAATCTATCTATATTCTGTTGCATTCTCCAATAGTCCCCTTCACTATCTGCTACTCCACCAATCTTAGTGTCATCTGCAAACCTGCTAATCAGACCATCTGTACATTCCTCCAGATAATTTCTATACGTCACAAACAACAGTGGTCCCAACATGGATCCCTGTGGAATACTACTGGTCACAGTTCTCCATTTTGAGAAACTCTTTTCCGCTACGACTCTCTGTCTCCTGTTGTCCAGCCAGTTCTCTATCCATCTAGCTAGTACACTCCGGACCCCATGCGACTTCACTTTCTCCATCCGCCTGCCATGGGGAACCTTATCAAATGCATTACTGAAGTCCATGTATATGACATCCACAGCCCTCACCTCATCGGTCAACTTTGTCACTTCCACAAGGAATTCTATCAAGTTGGTAAGACATGACCTTCCCTGCACAAAACCATGCTGCCAATCACTAATGAGCTAATTTTCTTCCAAATGTAAACAGATCCTATCCCTCAGTATCTTCTCCGGCAGCTTCCCCTCCACTGATTTCAGACTCACCGGTCTATAATTACCTGGATTATCCTTGTTACAAGGGGACAACATTAGCAATTCTGCAGTCCTTTGGGACCTCACTCCTCTTAAGGATGCTGCAAAGATATCTGTTAAGGCCCCAGCTATTTCCTTTTTCATTTCCCTCAGAAACCTGGGATAGACCCCATCTAGACCTGGGGACTTATCCATCCTATGCCTTTTAGAATACCCTACACATCCCCCCTCCTTATGCCGACTTGTCCTAGAGTAATCAAACATCTATCCCTAACCACAACGTCCGTCATGTCCTTCTCCTTGGTGAATACAGAAGCAAAATACTCATTAAGAATCTCACTCATTTTCTCTGACTCCTCACAGAACTTCCCTCCTTTGTCCTTGAGTGGGCCAACCCCTTTTTCTAGTTACCCTCTTGCTTCTTATGTACGAATAAAAGACTTTGGGATTTTCCTTAACCCTGTTTGCTAAAGATATTTCATAATCCCTTTTGGACTACTTAATTCTCTGTTTCAGATTGGTCCTACTTTCCCAATATTCTTCTGAGGCTTCGTCTGTTTTCAGTCACCTAGACCTTATGTATGTTACTTTTTCCTCTTTGCTAGTCTCACAATATCACCTGTCATCCATGGTTCCCTAATCTTGCCCTTTCTATCTCTCAGTTTCACAGGGAGATATCTGTCCTGCACTCTAATCAACCTCTCTTCGAAAGCCTCCCACACATCAAATGTGAATTTACCCTCAAACAGCTGCTCCGAATCCACATTCCTTGGCTCCTGCCAAATTTTGCTATAGTTGGCCTTCTCCCAATTTAGCACACTTCCTTTAGGACCACTTTCGTCTTTGTCTATGAGTATTCTAAAACTTACAGAATTGTGATCACTATTCCCAAATTAATCGTCTACTGAAACTATAACCACTTGGCCGGGCTCATTCCCAAATACCAAGTCCAGTATGGCCCCTTTCTGAGTTGTTCTATTTACATACTGCTCTAGAAAACCCTCCTGGATCCTCCTTATAAATTCTGCTCCATCCAAACACCTAACACTAAGTGAATCCAAGTCAATGTTGGGAAAATTAAAATCTCCTATCACTACCACCCTGTTGCTCTTATATCTTTCCATAATCTGTCTACATATTCGTACTTCTATCTCACGCTCGCTGTTGGGAGGCCTGTAGTTCAGCCCCAATATTGTTACCGCACCCTTCCTATTTCTGAGCTCAGCTGATATTGCCTCACTGCTTGAGTCCTGCATAGTGTCCTCCTTCAGCACAGATGTGATATCCTCTTTTACCAGAAATACAACTCCTCCACCCTTTTTACCTCCCTCTCTATCACACCTGAAGCATCTATATCTTGGGATATTTAGTTGCCAATCTTGCCCTTCCCTCAACCTTCCCTCATTTCTCAATAATAGCAATAACAGCATGTTCCCAGGTACTAATCCAAGCCCTAAGTTCATCTGCCTTACCTACTACACTTTTCATAGTGAAACAAATGCACCTTAGACCACCTGCCCCTTTGCGTTCATCATCTGGCCTCTGCCCACTCTTTCCCATTGTTCACACTGACATCATTACCTAGTTCCTTACAGGCTTTAGTTACTACCACCTTACTGTCTACTAACCTCCTCATTTGGTTCCCATCCCCCTGCCACATTAGTTTAAAACTTCCCCAACAGCATTAGCAAAAGCACCCCCTAGAACACTGGTTCCAGTCCTGCCCAGGTGTAGACTGTCCAATTTGTAATCGTCTCACCTCCCCCAGAGCCAGTCCCAATGTCCCAAAAATCTGAAGCCCTCCCTCCTGCACCATCTCTCAAGCCACTCATTTATCCTTCCCACTCTTTCATTTCTACTCTGACTAGCACATGGCACTGGTAGCAATCCTGAGATTACTATCACTGAAGTCTTACTTTTTAATTTGACTTCTAACTTCCCAAATTCCACTTATAGGACCTCATCCCATTTATTACCTATATGATTGGTGCCTATGTGCACCACGACAGCTGGCTGTTCACCTTCCCCCTTCAGAATGTCCTGCAATCGATCTGAGACGTCCCTGTGCACCTGGGAGGCAACATTCCATTCAGGAATCTTGTTTTCGACCACTTACCTATCTCCCCTTACAACCAAATTCCCTAGGACTATAGCCTTTCCATTCTTTTTCCCACCCTTCTGTACAGCAGAGCCAGCCACAATGCCATGAAACTGGCTACTGCTGCCTTCTCCCGGTGGGCCATCTCCCTTAACAGTATCCAAAATGGTATACCTGCTTTGGAGGGAGATGACCCCAGGGGACACCTGCACTGCCTCCCTGCATTTTTTCTGCCTTTTGGTCACCCATTCCCTTTCTCCCTGAGCAATCTTAATCTGCGGTGTGACCAATTTGCTGAACATGCTATTCACAACTTCCTCAGCATCACACATGCTCCAAAGTGAGTCCATCCACAGCTCTAGAGCCATCATGCGGTCTAACAAGAGCTAGAGCTGGACACACGTCTTGCACATGTAGGAGTCAGGGACATCAGCCGCATCCCTGAGCTCCCACATTGAGCAAGAGGAGCATAACAGGGGTCTGGAATCTCCTGCCATTTCTACTCTTAAGCTTAACTTAGTCCTATTATAATATCAAATACTAGATAAATGAAATGAAAAAAAAAAGTACCAAATCACTCTACATACCAGCACAGAATAAAAAAGAGAAATAGAAAAACACTTACCTTATCAACACACCACAGAGTCTTCTTTTTTGGCCAGAAGAGGAGGGCTTGTGGGCGATGATACACGTGTAGTGCCTCGAGTTTAGCCACTTCCCAGAGTGCAATTCAACTGCTCCCACATAGCTCCGCTGCCGAAATGAAGAACTTACCTCCCCAGCAGCCCCATGGTCCCTGCTCTCACTGCTCCCACTACTGCTGCTGCAAGAAATGGAGATGCAAAATTAGATTTACATTTCAAATGACTTCATTGAATTTAAATACTGGAAGCTGTCATTTTGGGATTTGAACTCATGCCTCTTTGGCATTAGACTCAGACTCTGAATTATTCATCGAGTGACATTACCACTTGAGTCATGGAGTCATGGAGCACTGAAACAGGCCCTTCGGTCTGACTCTTTTGCTCTAAATTGATCCTACCCATTTGCCAGCATTTGGACCACATTCTTCTAAACTCTTCCTATGCATGTACTCATCCAGATGCCTTTTAAACATTGTAATTGTATCCGTCTCGGCCACCTCCTCTGGCACCTTGTTCCATATGTTCTATTCATGAAAACTGCCTCTCACGTCCAAATTAAATCTTTCCGCTCTCACCTTAAACCATATCCTCTAGTTTTGGACTCCTCTAACCTAGGAAAAGACTTTGGCTAATCACCCTAACTATGCCCCTCATGATTTTATAAATCTCTACAAGTTCACCCCTCAGCCTAGGGGAGAAAAAACTCAGCCTATTCAGCTTCCCCCATAGATAAATCTTTCCAAACCCAGCAACATCCTTGTAAATCTTTTCTGAACCCTTTCAAATTTAACAACATCTTTCCTCAAGCAGGGAAAACAAAATTGTACGCAGTATTCAGAAAGTGACCTTACCAATGTCCTGTACTGCTGCAATATAATATCCCAACTCCTATACTCAATGCACTGACCAATAAAGGCAAGGGTGTCAGGCACTTTCTTCACTATCCTGTCTACCAGCGACTTCACTTTCACGGAAGTGTGCATCTGCACCCCTAGGTTTCTTCATTCAGCAACACTCCCCAGGGCCTAGCATTAACTGTATAAGCCCTGGTCTTGTTTGCTTTACCAAAATACGACACTTCACATTTATCTAAATTAAACTCCATAGGCCACTCCTCTGCCCTTTGGCCTGTCTGATCAGGGTCCAGTTGTACTCAGAGATAACCTTCTTTGCTGTCCACTACACCACCAATATTGGTGCCAATGCAAACTTACTAATCATCTCTTCTATGTTCACATCCAAATCATTCATATAAATGATGTAATGCAATGGATCCAGCACCGAACCTCGCATATTTACCCATAAATGTACAATGGTTATTCTTCAACAATAAAACAAAGAATGGCAGATGTTGGCGATCTGAAATAAACAAAACAGAAATTTCTGGAGAAACTCAGCAGGTCTAGCAGCATGAGTGGAGAGAAAACAGAGTTAATATTTCAAGCCCCTTGACCCTTCTTCAGAAGGATCCGAAACATTGTCTCTCTGAGAACCTTCTTCCTCAGATGGTGATGGCTAGCATGAGGGGACATAGCTTTAAATTGAGGAGTGATAGATATAGGACAGATGTCAGAGGTAGGTTCTTCACTCAGGGAGTAGTAAGGGCATGGAATGCCCTGCCTGCTGCAGTAGCACATTCGCCAACTTTAAGGGCATTTCAATGGTCATTGGATAAACATATGGATGATAATGGAATAGTATAGGTTAGATGGGCTTTAGATTGGTTTCACAGTTCGGTGCAACATGGAGGGCCAAAGAGCCTCTACTGTGTTGTAATGCTCTGTTCTATGTTCTATGTTCTTTCTCCACAGAAGCCACCAGAACTGATGGATTTTCCTAGCCTGCTAAGATTAGCTCTGTAGTCTGAACTAAACTTAGCTCCAAATATCCTCAGAGATAATAGGAACTGCAGATGTTGGAGAATCTGAGATAACAAGGTGTAGAGCTGGATGAACACAGCAGGTCAGGCAGCATCAGAGCAACAGTAAAGCTGACATTTCAGGCCCGAAACTACAGCTTTCCTGCTCCTCTGACACTGCTTGGCCTGCTGTGTTCATCCAGCTCTACATCTTTCTATCGCTAAATAGCCGTTGGTATTATAAATGCTATCACTTTGCGTCACATCTATTACTTCACAACAATCACATTAATTCTATTGTCTTTGAAGGTCTGGACTGCAATCAAGATCTTCTGCAATCAGCTTCTTTCAATACATAAGAAACAAACGAGAGGCAAAAGTAGATATTGGGCCGCTCCAAATTGATGCTGAAAGGCTAGTGATGGGAGATAAGGAAATAACTGAAGAACTTAATAAGTACTTTGCGTCAGTCTTCACAGTGGAAGACATGAGTAGCATGCCAACAATTAGGGAGAGCCAGGGGGCAGAGTTGAGTACGGTAGGCATTACAAAAGAGAAAGTGCTAGAAAAGCTAAAGGGTCTAAAAATTGATAAATCTCCTGGCCCCGATGGGCTACATCGTAGAGTTCTGAGGGAGGTGGCTGAGGAAATAGCAGCGGCTTTGGTCGTGGGCTTTCAAAAGTCACTGGAGTCAGGGAAAGTCCCAGATGATTGGAAAATTGCTGTTGTAACTCCCTTGTTTAAGAAAGGATCAAGGCAAAAGATGGAAAATTATAGGCCGATTAGCTTCACCTCGGTAGTTGGTAAAATTCTAGAATCCATTGTCAAGGATGAGATTTCTAAATTCCTGGAAGTGCAGGGTCAGATTAAAACAAGTCAGCATGGTTTTAGTAAGGGGAGGTTGTGCCTGACAAACCTGTTAGAATTCTTTGAAGAGGTAACAAGTATGTTAGACCAGGGAAACCCAGTAGATGTTATCTATCTAGACTTCCAAAAGGCCTTTGAGACAGTGCCTCACGGGAGGCTGCTGAGCAAGGTGAGGGCCTATGGTGTTCGAGATGAGCTACTGGCTTGGATTGAGGATTGGCTGTCTGACAGAAGGCAAAGAGTTGGGATAAAAGGTTCTTTTTCGGAATGGCAATCGATGACAAGTGGTGTCCCGCAGGGTTCAGAGTTGTATATTAATGATCTGAATGAAGGGACTGGGGGCGTTCTGGCGAAGTTTTGCTGATGATACGAAGATAGGTGGACAGGCAGGTAGTACTGAGGAGGTGGCGAAGATGCAGAAAGATTTAGACAGTTTGGGAGAGTGGTCCAGGAAATGGCTGATGAAATTCAATGTGAGTAAATGTGAGGTTTTGCACTTTGGAAAAAAGAATACAGGCATGGACTATTTTTTAAACGGTGAGAAAATTCGCAAATCAGAAGTGCAAAGGGATCTGGGAGTGTTGGTCCAGGATTCTCTAAAGGTTAACTTGCAGGTAGCGTCCGTAATTAAGAAAGCGAATGTAATGTTGTTGTTTATCTCAAGAGGGTTGGAATATAAAAGCAGTGATGTGCTTCTGAGGCTTTATAAGGCTCTAGTTAGGCCCCATTTAGAACACTGTGTCCAATTTTGGACCCCACACCTCAGGAAGGATATACTAGCCCTGGAGCGTGTCCAGCGGAGATTCACACGGATGATCCCTGGAATGGTAGGTTTAACGTATGATGAACGGCTAACTGGGATTGTAGTCATTAGAGTTTAGAAGGTTGAGGGGAGATCTAATAGAAACTTACAAGATAATGTATGATATAGAAGGGGCAGGCACTAGGAAGTTGTTTCCGTTAGGCAGGGAGACTTGGGCCCATGGGCACAGCCTTAAAATTAGAGGGGGGTAAATTTAAAACTGAAATGAGATGACATTTCTTCAGCCAGAGAGTGGTGGGCTTGTGGAATTCAATGCCGCAGAGTGCAGTGAAAGCCGGGACGTTGGATGTCTTCAAGGCAGAGATCGACAAATTCTTGATCTCAAAAGGAATCAAGGGCTATGGGGGGAGTGCAGGGAAGTGTTGTTGAAATGCCCATCAGCCATGATTTAAATGGCGGAGTGGACTTGATGGGCCAAATGGCCTTACTTCCACTCCTGCGTCTTATGGTCTTATCTGCCACATAGGTGTAGGGTCCATGTGCATCGTCATGGAGATTGGAACACTTTACCTCATTTAGCATAGGAAACAATCTATGACCAAAATTATCTGATTTTAGAAAGATTTGTTTCCATCTTTATTTTGCTGATAAAGGTGTTATAATTCTACTATGTTTTACCTCTCTGATGTGTTTAAGATTTAAAATAACTCCAAAGCCACAAAATCAAAAATTCGAGTGACTCTGAAACATTTTTCAGCTTACAGATTCCCAAGATTAATAATCTTGGCATCCTCACATTAATAATAGTAATATCAAATGTTGGTTTGGTTAGCTCAGTTCGTTACACAACTAGCATATTCATTCATTTTATTCCCACTACACAGACTTCAATCCCCAATTCAGTTGATATAGAATCAGGGCCTATCTTTAATTCAACAACTGTCTAAAAGAAGGCAATTCACCACTAACTTCACAAGGGCAACTAGGGATGAGCAGTAAGAACACGAGGCCTTAAGAAATAGGAGCAGGAGTAGGCTATCTGGCCCATGGATCCTACTGGATTATTCAATAAGATCATGGCCGATCTTCTCATGGACTCAGCTCCACTTATCCTACCCTGGTCCCACTCAGCATAACCCTTAATTCCCTTACTGTTCAAAAACCTATCCAACTTTGCAAAAAAATATTCAATGAAGTAGCTTCAAACAGCTTCACTGGGCAAGGAATTCCACAGATTCGGAATGCTTTGGGTGAAGAAGTTCTTCCTCAACTCAGTCCTCAATCTGCTCCCTCTTGTTTTTGACGCTATATCCATAGTTCTAGTTTTGCCTGCCAGTGGAAACGACCTTCCTGCTTCTATCTTTTCTATTCCCTTCATAATTTTATATTTTTCTATGTTTTTATATGTTTCTCATTCTTCTAAATTCCAAGAGTATAGTCCCAGTCTATTCAATCTCTTCTCATAAGCCAACCCCCTCACCTCCAGAATCAATCTAGTGAACTTCCCCTGAACCCCCTCCAGTGTCAGTACATTCTTTCTCAAGAGACCAAAACTCGACACAGCACTCCGGATGTGGCCTCACCAGCACCCTATACAGCTGCATCATTATCTTCCTATTTTTAAACTCCATCCCTTGAGCAATAGAAGGACAATATTCTGTTTTCCTTCTTAATTACCTGCTGCTCATGCAAAATAGCTTTTTGTGATTCATGTACAAGATCACCCAAGTCCTTTTGCATAGGAGCATGCTGCAATTTTTCACCATTTAAGTAATAGCCCATTTTACTGTTACTCCTATCAAAATGATGACCTCACATTTACAAAAATTTTACTCCAGCTGCCAGACCGTTGCCCTCACTTAATCTATTTATATCCCTCTGCAGCCATTCAGTGTCCACCGCAAACTTTGCCCTATCACTCATCTTAGTGTCATTTGTGAAGTTTGACACAGTATACTTGGTCCTGAATTCTAGACCATTTATGTAAATTGTAAACAATTGCGGCCTCGACACTGATCCCTGAGGCACACCACTAGTTTCAGATTGCCAACTAATAAAAGGCCTATTTATCCCCTCTCTTTGTTTTCCGTTAGTTAATCAATCTTCTATCTATACTAATATATTACCCATAATGTCATGCACCTTATCTTATGCAGCTGCCTTTTGTGCAGCACCTTGCTGAATGCCTTCTGGAAATCAAGGTATACCACAATCGTTTGGTGCACCATTGTCCACCATGCTCATAATGTCCTTAAAGAATTCCAATAAATTCGTTACACGTGATCTGCCTTTCATAAACCCATACTACATCTGCTCAATGGGACAATTTTTATCAGATGTCTTGCTATTTCTTCCTTGATGACAGATTCAAGCATTTTCTCCTCTAAATTAAACTAACGAGCCTATAATTAGAGATAGCAGGAACTGCCGGTGCTGGAGACTCTGAGATAACAAAGTGCAGAGCTGGATGAACACAGCAGAGCAAGCAGCATCAGAGAAACAGGAAAGCTTACATTTCGGGTCTGGATCCTTCTTCAGAAAATTATGCCTATAAATACCTGCCTTTTGTCTACCTCCTTTTATAAACAGTGGCATCACATTTGCTGTTTTCTAATCTGCCGAAACAGCCCTAGAGTGCGGCGAATTTTGGTAAATTATCACTAGTGCATTTACTATTTCCCCTGCCATCTCATTTAGTACCCTGGAATGCTTTCCAACAGGGCCAGGAGAGTTGTCTACCTGAAGCTGACCCAACACTATCGCTTTAATGATAATGATTCTTTCTAGGTCCTCACCTGCAATAGTCTCCTTGCCATCAATTATTGGCATGTTATTTGTGTCTTGCACACTGAAGACTGACAAAAAAACCTGCTCAATGCCTCATCCATCTCATTATTTCACATTATTAAATCCCTTTTCCCATCTTCTAAAGGACCAATGTTTACCCAATTTTATATATTTGTAGAAACATTTGCTATTTGGTTTTATATTCTGTGCTAGCTTACTCTCATAATCCATATTACATTTCTTTATAGCTTTTTGATGGCTTTCAGTTGACATTCAAAGATTTCCCAATCCTCTAGATTCCCATTAATCTTTACTACTTTGTATGCATTAGCCAGCAACTTAATACCCTCCTTTACTTCCTTAGTTATCCATAGCTGATTATCCCTTTTTCTATGGTCCTTCCTTTTCACAGGTATATACTTTTGCTGTGAAAAATTTCTTTGAAAGTCCTCATTCAGAAAGTTTAGGATCGGAAAAGGCTCTAAAGAGATACAAGTTTGTCGGAGACTCACTGATGATGTTACCTAGAATGGTGACGAAACGTCTGAAAACTAACCTTCCAGCTCAGCGAGCAAACTCACATCCAGAGGTACAAGTTAGCCAGGAAGGACCTGAAGAAAGGGCTTAGGAGAGTTTTCAGGGGGCATGAGAAAAGCTTGGCAGATAGGATCAAGGAAAACTCCCAAGTACGTGATGAATAAGAGAGTGACCAGAGAAAGGGTAGGGCTGATCAAGGATTGCATAGGAAATTTGTACACAGAGCCTAAAGAATTGGGAGAGGGCCTTAATAAATACTTTTCTTCAGTATTCACAACTGAGAGGGACCTAGGTATAGGGGAGGACATCAGTAAGGAAGACATACTAGGAATTTTGAGGAACTTGAAGATAGATAAGTCCCCTGGGCCTAATGATTTTTATACAAGGATCCAATGGGAAGCGAGGGAAGAGATCACAGAACCTTTGGTAATGATCTTTTCATCCTCACTATCCATGGATATACTGCTGAAAGATTGGAGAGAGGACAATGTCATTCCCTTGTTCAAAAAACGGAATAGGGATAACCCCGGAAATTACAGGTCAGTTAGCTGTACTTCAGTGGTGGGCAAATTATTGGAAAGGGCTCTGAAAGGTAGGATTCATTGTCACTTAAATAGGCACAGTTTGATTCGTGATAGTCAGCACAGATTTGTGAGGGGTAGATCATGCCTCACAAACCTTACTGAATTCTTTGAAGAGGTGACCAAACACATGGATGAAGGTAGAGCAGTGGATGTGGTATACATGGCATTTGTAAGTAAGGCATTTGATAAGATTCCCCATGATAGGCTCATGCAGAAAGTAAGGAGGCATGGGATAGGGAGAAATGTGGCATATTGAATTCATAATTCGCTGACCCTTAGAAAACAAAGGGTGGTAGTGGACAGAAAATATTCAACATGGTGCTCAGTTACGAATGGTGTACCACATGGACCTGTTCTTGGTCTTCTTCTATTTGTGAGTTTTGTAAATGATTTGGATGTAGAGTGGAAGGGGTAGATTAGTAAGTTCGCGGACGATACGAAGATAGGTCAAATTGTGGATAGTGCAAAGAGCTGTTCTAGGTTACAAAGGGACATTGATAGGATTCAGAGTTGGGCAGAGAAGTGGCAGATAGAGCTTAACCCTGAAAAGTGTGAGGTGATTCATTTTGGGAGCACAAATTTGAAAGCAGAAAATAGGGTTAACGGGAACATTCTTGACAGTGTGGAGGAGCAGAGGGATCTTGGGGTTCATGTCCAGAGTTCCCTGAAATCTCCAATCCAGGTGGATAGAATTATTAAGAAGGTGTATGGCATGTTAGCTTTTATTAATAGAGGGATTGAGTTCAAGACCATGTAGTTATGCTTCAGCTGTACAAAGCCGTGGTTCGGCACATCTGGAGTATTGTGTCCAGTTTTGGTTGCCTCATTACAGGAGAGATGTGGAAGCATTGGAAAAGATGCAAAGGAGATTTACCAGGATGCTGCCTGGAATGGAGGGAAGGTCTTACGAGGAAAGGTCAAGAGATCTAGGGCTTTTCTATTTAGAATGACTAAGGATGAGAGGCGACTTGATAGAGGTGTACAAAATGATCAGAGGTATAGACAGAGTGGATAGCCAGAGACTTTTTCCTAGGGTGGAGGTGGCTATTTTGAGGGGGCATAGTTTTAAACTAATTGGAGGTAGATATTGGGGGGACGACAGAGGTAAGCGATATTTTCCACTCAATATTTCTAATTTCCATTCACACTGATCGAACTTCTTTCTCCACAAAGCTGATACCATTTCTCACCACTGCCGTAAATATCAGAGCCACGCCATCTCTCTTTCCTTCCCATCCGAAATAAATAGTGACTCAACCAATGATGCCCAAATTCCATTAAACATTTTAAAAAATAATTTTATTTTTAAAGTGAAGAGTTCCCATCTCTTAAGACTGATTCCACCTGGCACCTACTGACAAGTTCCAAATGTGAGATATCTCTGGGCAAAATAAAACAAAAAACTGCAGATACTTGAAATCAGAAATACAAACATGTTCTGAAGAAGAGCCATTGGACCTGAAACATTAACTCTGCTTTCTCTCCACAGATGCTGTCTGTCCTGCTAGATTTTCCAGCAACTTCTGTTTGAGTTTATTCTAACACTCAGTCTGACTGGTGATTTTCAGCATTCCTCCATTAGTTCACACGTTAGAGATGAGATGCTAACTCATATTGTGATGAGGCTGAACTCTACATGTAACAGTCATGCTTCCAAGAAGAAATGGTCACTTAGATGAGTTTAGCCCAAGACTGCTGGCACTGTTTAGCTATATCTTGTCAAAATTTAGGGCAGCATGGTGCCTCAGTGCTTAGCACGGCTGCCTAAAAATGCCAAGGTCCAAGGTTCAATTCCAGAGTTGGGTGACTATCTCTGTGGAGGTTGTACATTCTCCCTAGTCTCTTTGGGTACCTGCTGGGTGGTCTGGTTTCCTTCCGCAAAAATGTGCAGCTTAGGTGGATTGCCCATGCTAAATTGCCCTATAGTGTCCAGGAATGGGCAAGCTAGGTGGATTAACTGTGGTAAATGCAGGGTTACGGGGATAGGATATGGGATAGCTGGGTAGGGGTAATCTGTCCTCAGGTGGCTTGGTGCAGGTACAATGGACCAAGTGGCCTCTTTTTGCACTGTAGGGATTCTATGAGATTTCTTCAGAACAAGGGAGAAAAATCAGAGGAAAAATGGAGAAGGGAAGAAAATTAAACACAGGAAATTATTTATGTTGCAAGCAGACCCAAGGCAAAGCTTGGTATAGTTTCAGACAGAATACCAAATTTTTAGTCTCCCAGGTGAGGAGAGATGAACTGACTCACCTTCTTCATTTACCCATCCACTTAGGTGGTTTCAGCAAAGATGATTTATACAGGATCCCTTCTTTTGTGGATACCTTTTGCCTGACCCAAATGAACTTTTATTTTACAACGAGGCAATTTAACAAGGCGTTCTTGAATTAACAACATGAGTTAGATTAGTAATTGTTATACATAAGAAGAAATACGAATACAACCAACATCCACACAGATTATAAATAAGAGATGAGTCCAAAAAATTAATATTAATATTAAAAAAACCTTACACAGATCAGTCTTTGAATTGGTCATGAAAAGCAGATAAGGTGATGTTGTGTTCATTAATGGGTTCTACCTGTAACATATACTTTGGCAGTAGAACTAATGATTTTTAAGATTCTTGTTTTGTAGTTCCTTGTCCTGATTTCTTTTGTAACTAGCTTGTGCCTCTCAGAAAGAGAAGGATTTTACCTGCAATGCGGATAACTGTATTCTGCACAGCTCACTAACACCTTAAAGCCATATGCACAAGAGCATTCAATCCTATTAATCCACTGCAATGGAGTTGAAACTAGATTTTTAACCCTTGCCCTAGACTATCCTTCAAAGAGAAAAGCACAATATGTGTCTCCAGTTTGGGACATAAAATGCTGTTGAGCAGGGAGGCGCTAGCCCCTTGTGGTCACTGTAGTCACAAAAGATCACAATCAAACCTCTTTGAAGCTTCTTTCTAACCAGTAGGTGTTACATTGCAGAAGAAGCTTTTTGTTACACCTGCAGTTATTGTCTTGCAGCAGTTCACTTTTAGAAAACATTTTTGCACTTAAAAGGAAAGAAAGCTAGATATAGTTTGGTGTTCTGGTCAGCATCATACATTTATTGAAAGGATATAGATGAAGGGAAAATGAAAATAGGGCTTTGGATGGCAAATGGTATGTTGACCTTCATTGTGAGAGGTTCCGAGCACAGGAGCAGGGATGTGTTGTTACAGTTGTACAGGGCCTTGGTGAGACCACACCTGGAATATTGTGTGCAACTTTGGTCTCCTTTTCTAAGGAAGGATGCTTTTGCTCTCGTGGGAGTGCAGTGAAGGTTTACCAGACTGATTCTGGGAATGGCAGTTCTGAAGTATGAGGAGAGATTGACTAAGTTGAGATTGTTTTCGCTGGAGATCAGATGAATAAGGGCAGATGTCAAAGACACATATAAAATTCTAAAAGGACAGGACAACGTTGATGCAGGGAGAATGTTCTGGAAAAATACCTGTGAGGTTCATGTTTAAATGGGAGAATTTTTCGGTGAGCTCACAAAATGTTTGTTATAATGACGGATCTACATACAAGGTGTTAAAGTCATCATTTCTCTCCATAGATACTAATTGATCTTCTCTGTATGTTCATTGTTTCCTGTTTTCATTTCCTCTATGCTCAAGCTAGTTTTAATGGATTTGATTCGTACCCTGAAATGTTCTTTTAAACATTCATACAGCTTCATACATTAATTTGTGTTCTACGAAAAAATGTAATACGCTATTGAAATAATGAATGTCATACTGACAGCAGCATTATCAGAAACTGCTTTTCAGAGAAAACCTCAGAATGCTGTGGTAAAATCACTTGCTGGTTTTACAGGTAACATGCTTGCATAGTTGCAGCTTCTTGCAAATACTGCTGTGTGGTTTAAAGCCTGTGGTTCACACGCAGAAATTATAGCTCTAATATTATTGGAAGACTAATTATATGAAAGAGCAAACAAGCACCGTGACCTCTTCTGCGCAATATGATGCTTACCAATGTGAAGAGGTTGCTCTTCATTTCAGTTCTAAATGGTGTGGTTTTGTTCTGGATCTGTGTCCCCTGCTTCTAGACACCACAGCCAATGGGATTTGGTACATGTCATTTCAGAAAAATCACAAGAAACAAATGTGGACTCTACACATTTCACTTTCAAAAAGAAGCTTTGATCAACCGTAGCCTCAAACATAGTTTGAAGTAACAGGCTGAAGGTCTGTCTACCAGCTCAACACAATGTATCGATAATGAAGTTGACTAATGCTAAAATGAATTGATGAATTGTTCCAGATCGTGCAATTGTGAGAGCTTAAAGATCTGGCTTCCATGGAGGTAACCATTCTAAGCATCAATGCAATCTCAGGTATAATCTCAAGCACTGCTCAAGTCAGTTACACATAATGGCATTGATTTATTTATTTCTGCCAAAACAGTCTCCATTTTTTATAGTATTATTGTTATCAAATGTTTGTACCATGGTTCTCTTGAGATGTGGTAAGGACATGTTTTGCTTTAATGATGCAGACATTTCCTGTGTTTTGCACTGTTCTATGGACAATTGTTCACTTATAATGGAAAACATCCAGTTTCGGGGAAGCCAAACAATTTTGACAAAACACAGACATCTTTGTACAAAAGTTTATTTAAAGATATTTAAAGATGTGTTTAAAACTTGTAAGCTAGCTGAATATATAGGCTACGGTTGTAAATCTTCCAGTAATTCAAAATTAATATTGTAGACACTACACTTGAGAAACAAAATTGAGCGCATAGGGAAAATTACACTTGTAATAGACTTATTGAAAATGGTTATGAAACTGTAAAAAATAAAAAGCAGGTTAATTGTTTAGGGTATTTGAAAATGAAAGGGTAGAGATGAAACTTCCAAGAATACGTCATTTTAATGTTGGTAATTGAATGGATCCAGTTAAAATTTCAAGCCTTACCTTCAGATACATTCTGCCAAAGATTTTGGTCAAGGATAATTTAAAAAATCAGTAAAGGTTGCAATTAGGAACATCTATGACAATACAGTCTACATAAGAGTGGCCAGTTGAAATGATCCACATCAAATTCCAAATTCAACATTTCTGATTCATTGAGTTCAAAGCAGTTTAAAAATATCTCAATGAAATTTTAGCCCATTAAAATATCTTGCAATTTTAAATATTGTCGAACTATAATTGTGTAAAGTTTGCTTAATGTCTTTAATAACTTTATAATTATCATATCTAAATTAAAATAGCACATAGAGGAATCCTAAATCGATTATTTCTACAATTTCTCCCACAACAATATTTCAAGGTTTTGCTTGTTATTTTTAACTATTTTTTCAATTCATTTCTTTTTACTCTGTTCTATCAGTTGGACTGCTCATTGCAATATATTCCCACAATGTATGCAAGTGACCTCTTCACCCCCTCTTCCCATTGATGTTTTTTACCCAGCAGCTTACTAGGCTACAAGGACTTGGGTTGACTTTGCTCCAGTAGAATAACTTATGCATTCACCAGACCAGCTCAGCATACCAAACGTGCCTTTTCCCAGATTTGTGATATAGAGACAGGTGAGAGGTTTAATTGGACATAATAAATCAGTGAATAAGAAAGGTAATTTTCCTACTGCCTCAGTCTGACTTTCTAACAATATAAAGCTTAACATGCAAATCCCTGTTCTATTTATGGTCTGACTCACTGATGCTAAATGGTGAATTAAGGCCATAGAATTCTTAGTCAAAAAAGCACAGTCTTGAGTAACAAGAAAAGTTTATTACTTAATCATAAGACAAGTTACAGTAGAGTAAGAATAGATAAATATATTAGAAAGTAAGTAGTTCTGTATCTCTTTTAAGATTGTAGATAGGCCTAAACTACACACTTACAGACTATGGAGTCTAACTATGGGTTGATTAACTCCTCCCAGAAGCTTCCACTTAAATTAACGTGGGCAGACCCAACTAAATGTTTCTCAGTTACAGCTTGCAGACCAATTTCCTTAATCAAAATTACCAACATGATCCTTGTTTACTGGAGGAGTTGTCTCAAGGTTTCTGTAGTAGTTGCAAAGTGAGGCAAAACATTTGCCAACTTTTACAATCCCAAGAATTTCTGGCCATCCTGAAGTGACATCAAAATAAGGAACTTTATAATTGATTTCATCCTCTAAAGAGCCACAATTATACCTGCAGTATTAACAATGTCTCCCAGGTGGCATGGTGGTACTATTGTTAGTGCTGTTACCTCACAGTGCCAGAAACTCCAGTTCAATTCCAGCTTCACTTGGCCGTTTATGTGGAGTTAGCACGTTGTCCCTGTTTCTGCTGGGTACTCCCAGTTTTCTCCCACAGCCCTAAAGATGTGTAGTATAGATGGATTAGCCTAAGAGGTCTAGATAGAGTGGACATGGAGAAGATTTTTCCACTAGGAGGAGCACCTGAGGGCATAGCCTCAGAGTGAAGTGACAATACTTTAGAACTGAGAAGAACAGAAATTTCTTCTGGCAATGGATGATGGATCTGTGGAACACCTTGATGCATAGGGCTGTGGAAGCTAAGTTATTGGGTGTACTTAAGACAGAGATAGATAAGTTCTTGATTGGCAAGGGAATCAAGGATTACAGGCAAAAGGCAGGAGAATGGATTGAGGTACATATTAGCCATGATTGAAAGGTGGAGCAGACTTGATGGGCTGAATGGCCTAATTCCATGTCTTATGGTCTTATGAAATATCTAACTTACATATCTGCCACTGCTCATCTGCTAATTTTCCCCTTAATCTATTATCCTAACTCACTTGAGACAACTCTTTCTTCACACCCTGTAATAGCTCTTATTTACATTATATACAGTGGTTCGAGACTAAGTTACTGTCCCTCAAACTGAATTTGAAATTTGACAATGTTGTAAACCCTTACCCTGCCAGAGCAGGTGAAGAGAGGAAAGTATCGATTTAGAACAATACCCATTGCAAAACAGGATTCAAAATTAGTTGGAAGCTCTTAAGGATCCGAACAGTAGTTTAGACAAGAAGTTTTGAATATAGCAACAGGAGTAGGGCATTCACCCCATCAACCTGACCTGCCATTCTATACAATCATACACTTCAATGTCTTTCACTCATCACATTTTCATAATTCTTTAGAGTGGATTTGGAATTCTGCGAGGCAACTATTTTAAGTGACATTCTCTTTAAATGTCTTGTGGATATATATTCAATATAGAAGAAGGTACCTTCAATGAAAAGTGAGAGAAAAAAGCTATAGACCTTGCTCTCTATTACAAGAATTGTTGAAAAGGAAGGAAATATTCAAACTAAATGTGGGGGTTACAAGTCATCAAACTGGTGAATTATCTTACAAAAAGATATGTGTGCACAAAGCAATTGTAAAATATTGTGAGGGAGGGTCATCTCACAATATATTGTCTTGGAGTATGGAAGTCTTTAAGTTTTTTGACATTTTAGTTGTGCACAGTGTCTATTTGATGAAGGAAATGTGTTAATTGCATTCTAATTACATATAATTGTGGAGTGTTGATTCAGGGTGTTTAATTAACTGATGTATTAACTTATGCTCAAGTATTTAGATGCAGTAAATGGTCTCTAATGATGCAGTAGTAGTGCTTCTACCTTGGGAGTTGAAGGTCTGCATTGCAGATATGACATAAAATGTTTAAACAAGTTGATAACAAAACATCAATTGTGTGCATGCAGCACAAGGTCTTGTGGTTCAGTGTTAGTAGAGACCAGAAGCTCCAGGTTCAAATAACACCTGTTCTAGAGGTAAACTGTGATAGATTGGATAAAAATAACTAACTATGTGTAGGCTCAAAAGTGTTGTTCCTTTTGGTATGTAATGTGCACCTTTCCAAGTAAAAATTTACAAATGGACAAAAATTTGATTTCTGTATCACTGGTTTAGCTGGGTTTTGATAGCAATTCTAATAGATACAAAATGTCCTAGAATTGTGAGTTTCTGGAAGAAACTTAGCACAACTTGTGGTGAGCATGATTGTTTGAAATGATAGGTTCCTGAGAGAATATTGACAGGACAGGGAGTAAATGGGTAAGTTAATTTATAGTGTAGCTCCTTCTAAGGTAGTTTGGGAGGTATTATGCATAGCTCTGCATGAAATTGCCACTTTCAGGAGACAGTATCCTATGTGGTAGGATACAAAATTATTACTTTCAGCTATAATGAACAAGCCTTATGGCTTTGATCATTTTTACCTGCCCATCTTTTCATACGTATGTGTGTTGTAACTAGGGCTTGTCCGGCGTGCATATCAGCATTCACCCCATCAGTAGCTGAGCCATCACTGTCACCAAACTGCAAGTCCTCCACAGATTTACATTTTCCTTCATACGTTCCATGCAATGATATGTTTGCAAATGAGATCATACAAAGTTAGTTCATTTTACTTTACTCTATGTTTATTTACAGATGTTAACATTCTCACTTCTGATTCTGAAATAAAGTACAAGATATGAAAAATGACAATCATGCAAATATGCTCTTGCCCATTCAGCCAGTCCCATGTAACTGTGATACCATAAGCATCACAAATATTAAGGTTTCTTCAATTCAACAATGATCTTCTTATTTCCTGGGAAAGCTAAAAGAATAGTTAAAAATTAGATTAAATCCAGACAAAATGTTTCTGGAAAATTCCTCTTCGATTCCCTTAGGTGATTATAATCTATTACGGGAGATCATGCTGATTCTAATAAGGCCATGAATTACACAATAATTGTCTCTCCACTCCAACTTTGTAGATACCATCATCCATGGAGCTCTGTCAAACAATCATAACCAAATCTTTGGTGAAGAATTATAAAATGTCAGTGGGATGTGTAGTTTTCCCAGCTCTATGTCATTATGCTTTAAAAAAGGAGCAGTTTTTGCTCAAAATGCTAGTTATATGAATATACAAACAAGGAACAAGAGCAGGCCACTTGACCTTGCAGACCTGCTCCAACATTCATGGCTGATCTGATTTTTAACTTCAAATTTACATCGCTGCATACTTCAGACAGTCTTTCAACCCCTTGGTAATCAAGAATCCACTTACTCCTGCCTTGAAAATATTTAAAGATTCTGCATCTGCTGCCTTTTGATAAAAGGGAATTCCAAACATACTCAGTCATCTAAGTGAAAAACTATTTCCTCATCTCTATCTTAAATGGCGACCCATACTTTTAAAATATGACACCTAGTTCTAGATTCCCACATGAGAGGAAACATCCTTCTAACATCACCTTGTCAAGCCCCCTTTGGATCTTGTACGTTTCATCAACTCTGACTCTTTTAAACATTCTTTAACTCAGAGGAATCTGATCCCATTCTATTAACCTCCAGCATGTAGGTTAGTGATCATATTTCTAGATTTATTTTACAGTCCGAAGGCCTAATTAATAATATGGTGATGAGTGTTCAAATGTTACCAGGGTATTTTGTAGACTTAATTAAACTGCAAGAAATGGCTCATATTAGTAATGATCACAATGAAATTAATAGATTGTCAAAAAAATAGATTACTAATGTCTTTCAGGGAAGAAAAGCTTGCCACCATTATCCAATCTGGATTATGTGCGATACCAGATCCATTTTGAAGGGCCTAGCAAACCATGTAATTATATCAAAATCCTTTCAAAAAGCACAAGAGAAATAATATATCAGCTGGATCACGTGGGTTACACTTTGATGTTAAATTTGGACATTATATAGGCACATTCATGCGCAATGGACCTTGTAATGTACTCCTCATAAACACATCATATTAACAATGAATAGCACCTGCTATGATTTCAATGACTTTAACATCACCAAAATTTTGAGGCCCACCATTGACCAGAAACCTAATTGCATACAACTCAAAAAACCTTAGAACAGCAAGTTTGAGGTTGATATTCTACAATGAGGGATGGGTGATCGGATGACTTTCGGTCAGACACAGCCTATCCATCATCCGCAGCACAGTCAGGAGTGTGTAAATATTCTAATTTTCCTTGATAACTGCAATTCACACAATGTTTTGGAAACTCGACCCCATTCAGACAAAGCCACACATCAGCGCTCCCATCATTACCTTAAACATTCACAGCATTCATCACCAGGGCAACATGCCTGCAGGACATATTATCTAAAAGAAACCCCCAACAACTGGTGAAAGTGAAATCTTCTTTGATAGTGCTTTTCAAAGCTACAACCACCATCACCAGCTAGGAGTACAAAGACAGGCACAGAGACCCCTTTTGAATCCCTCAGGCCACACATAATCCTCAATTCAGACTATATCACAACCACACCCTCATCATGACAATATCAAAATTGAAAAATACCTCAACAACCTCTTGAGGGCAGCTAGGAATGGAAAACAAATACTGACTTTGCCAGAAGTATCTCTGCTCTGTAAATGAATAAATATAAATAATGGGAGCCAATAAGATTTCACTAGGATTCAATTCTATTAGGTTATCCTGGCCTGAGTAGTTTGGAAACCAATTATCGATCCAGCTGTTATTGCAAAAATGATAGGATGTAAAATACCAACAGGCTGAAATGTTGACTTTACCACCCAGTGAATGGATAGAATTTCCTTTGAGAAAATTTCTTAATGCATACTCTTTCTATGCATTTCTCCTCAATCTGAACTCTACATTTTCTCAAACCTGTGAGATTTTTGGACACTTGTAACACGCTTTAAAACTCAGATTACTACATACAGAAGCAATGTAGAATGAGGAAAAATGATGTAGCAAATCTTTCTTACATGGACCAAGAGGATAGGCAGCCACTCGAAAATGCTGCATTACTTAAAAATGAAGAAGTGTACAAATAGATTTAGAAGACCTTCATTCAGTTTCCAGTATAAGCTACTGAGAACATTCAAAGAATGCTGCAGAAATAATGGTGGTGAAACACATATGGGAATAAACATAAATGCACCCTAAGTGAAAAAGAAAGAATTATTAAGAAAGACATTTTGAACAGTGGTTACTGTTGGAGATTTGTGTGTGATTCTGAATTTCAGGTGCATTTTAGTACTTTTCCTGGATGTGAGTTTGCTCACTGAGCTGGAAGGTTAGTTTTCAGACTTTTCGTCACCTTTTTTTATTTGAAAAAATATACTTTATTCATAGAATGTTCAAAAAAAAACATTTATACACCTACCCAGTCATGCAATCCGCTCTGGGTTACCCAGGGGGTACGTACACCAACTAAAGGAAAAAAAAACAAAACAAAGAAAAAAAAACAAAGCAAAGAAAATACCCCGGCAGTCGTCTCCCCGCACAGTCCCCTTTGGACCCCTGACCAGTTGGGGAAGGCGCCAGCTGGGCCCAGTTACCAGATAGGGCCCTTTTTTCTATTCTGGACGAGGGGTTTCATACTGTGGTCTTTCCCCACCATGCCTTGGCAGCGGCTGCCCCAAGCTTTAGATTGTCCCTCAACACGTAGTCCTGGACCTTGGAGTGCGCCAGTCTGCAACACTCAGTAGGGGTCAGTTCTTTCATGTAGCAGACCAGCAAGTTGCGGGCAGACCAAAGAGCGTCTTTCACCGCATTGATGGTCCTCCAGGCGCAGTTGATATTGGTCTCGGCGTGCGTCCGGAGAAACAGCCGGTAGAGCACGGAGTCCCGTGTCATGGAGCTGCTCGGGACGAACCTCGACAAATACCACTGCATCCCCCTCCAGATCTCCTGCTCATAGGCACACTCCAGAAGGAGGTGATCGACAGTCTCGTCCCCACCGCAGCTGCATTCAGATTCCGGGCATGCAGAAAGGATCTCACTCGCAGAGCCCCTCTCACTGCCAGCCAAGCAATGTCCTTGTGCTTGTTTGAAAGTTCTGGCGATGAGGCATTCTGCCAAACGACTTTGGCAGTCTGCATGGGGAACCATACGATGGGATCCACCCTCTCCTTTTCCTGAAGAGTCTCGAGGATACTATGTGCTGACCACTGCCTGACGGCCTTGTGGTCAAAGGTGTTTCCCTTCAAAAATTTCTCCACGAAGGACAGGTGGTACGGGACAGTCCAACTACTCGGAGCGTTCCGTGGCAACGAGGCCAGGCCCATCCTTCGCAACACCGGGGACAGGTAGAACCTCAGTAAGTAGTGACACTTGGTGTTTGCGTACTGAGGATCTACGCACAGCTTGATGCAGCCGCACACAAAGGTAGCCGTCAGGGCGAGGGTGGCGTTCGGTACGCCCTTTCCCCCATTTTCCAGGTCTTTGTACATGTTGTCCTTGTGGACCCAGTCCATCCTAGACCATCAAATGAAGTGAAAGTTGGTCTGGGTGACCGCAGCGGCACAGGTCCAGGGAATAGGCCAGGCCTGCGCCACATACAATAGTACCGAAAGCCCCTCGCACCTGGCAAACAGGTTCTTACCCGCGTTGGAGAGGGACTGGAGCGTCCACCCGCCCAGCTTCTGTTTGGTGATATGCTCCTCCCAAGTCTTAGTGCACGCCCCAGCTCCACCAAACCAAACACCCAGCACCTTCAGGTAGTCTGTCCTGATGGTGAAGGGGATAAAGGAGCGGTCATCCCAGTTCCCGAAGAACATGGCCTCGCTCTTACCCCTATTGACTTTGGCACCCGAGGCCAGTTCAAACTGTCCGCAGATCGGTGCAGAAGACGGCAACATCGTCTATGTACAGGGAGGTCTTGAGCTGAAGGCATCCGCTGCCTGGGATAGTCACGCCCTTCAGGCTCACATCCTTCCTGATGGATGCAGCGAAGGGATCCACATAGCACACGAACAAGGCAGGAGAGAGCGGGCAGCCCTGCCTGACTCCAGATCTGACAGTTAAACTGTCCGATTCCCACCTGTTGATCGAGACTGCGCTAACGATGTTGGTGTAGAGCAGTCGGATCCAATTGCGGATGCCCTCCCGAGCCCCAATTTGGAGAGGACGTCCCTCATGTAAGCGTGAGAGACCCTGTCGAAGGCCTTCTCCTGGTCCAGGCTGACGAGGCAGGTGTCCACCCGCCTGTCCTGTACGTAGGCGATCGTATCCCTGATGAGCGCGAGGCTCTCAGCGATCTTCCTGCCCGGCACAGCACAGGTTTGGTCAGGGTGAATCACCGACTCCAGGACAGACCTGACCGGGTCGGCTATGACCTTGGCCAGGATTTTGTAGTCCACGTTCAATAGTGAAATGGGACGCCAATTCTTAATTTCTTCCCTCTCCGCCTTCCCCTTGTAAATGAGGGTGATGATGCCCTTCCTCATGGACTTGCACATTTCCCCTGCCTGAAGCGCACTATCGTACGCCTCCAGCAGGTCCTGGCCGACCAGGTCCCGCAGAGCGGAATACAGCTCGACCGGTAAGCCGTCGCTCCCGGGAGTCCTATTCCTCTCCAAGGACTTGAGGGCTCTGGTCAGCTCGTCCAGGGATATCGGCCGGTCCAGCCACTCCCTTGTGCCATCATCTATGACCTCCGTGATAGACGGCAGGAACGACTCGGAGGCCATGCTGTCCGTGGGCTTCGCGTCGTACAGTCTGGCATAGAAGGATCTGCTGATCCTCAAAATGTCGGGCCGAGACAACGTCACCGAGCCGTCGTCCTCCTTCAGCCAGCTAAGCACAGAGCTCTCTTTGTGCACCTTCTGAAAGAAGAAACGCGAGCACATCTCGTCCTGCTCCACGGAGCGGACCCTGGACTGGAAGATTATCCTGGAGGCCTCCGCTGCGAAGAGCGAGGCTTGCTGGCCCCTCACCTCGCCGAGGTCCTCCGTGACATCGACCCCCATCAACTGCAGAAGGAGCAGGTTCTGCACCCTTTTCTGGAGTCGCGACAGCTTTCCCCGCCTCTCTCTCGTCTTCCGAACACCCTTGAGGACAAAGAACCTCTTGATGTTCTCCTTCACCATCTCCCACCAGTTGTCCGGAGACTCAAAGAAGGGTTTCACGGTTCTCCAACCAGCGTACTCCCTCTTAAGCTCCTCGATGTTCTCTGGGGTCAACAGAGTTGTGTTGAGCTTCCACGTCCCCTTGCCGGCCGGCTGGTCATCCTGTAAGTGACAGTCGGCCAGCAGGAGGCAGCGGTCAGAGAAGAACACCGGCTCGACGCCGGTGGACCTGACCGAGAACGCCCGTGACACAAACAGGAAGTCTATCCTTGAGCGAATAGACCCATCTGGCCGCGACCAGGTGGACCTCCGCTGCGCTCCGTCTGCAGGGCTGCTGAAGACGTCGAGCAGCTTGGCGTCCTTCACCGTGCCCATCAGGAATCTGGACATGACATCCAGTTGACTCCCCCCACCCGCTGTCCCCACGCCGGATCTTCCATCTGCATCGATGATGCAGTTGAAGTCTCTGCCCAGGATGACCGGCCTGGACGTAGCCAGCAGGGTGGAAGCCGCTGCAGGATGGCCAACCGCTCACTCCGTACCGCTGGGGCGTACACATTGATCAGCTTCAGGGGTGTGTTCCTGTAGGTAACATCAGCCACTAGGAGGCACCCCCCCACCACCTCCTGAACTTGAGAGGTGCTGAAGTCGCGCCCCCGCAGCAGAATAGCTAGGCCCGAGGACCGACAGTCGTTACCCCCGACCAGATCGAAGGCCCACAGGTTCTGGCGCTGGACCATTTCCCGTACCTGCCGAGGTGCAGTATCCCGCACTCCTGCAGAAACAGGAGGTCTGCCTTGATGGTGGTCAGGTAGGCCAACGTTGAGACACATCTTGCGGCGGACTTGACACTGCGCACATTAATGCTCGCAACTCATACCCCCATTGTGGGCAGTGACCGCAGTACCCTCCCCAAGTCCAAGGTCCAGCCCCTCCATCTGTCCCTTCATGCCCATTGCCCGGGCTAACTGTTGGACGCTCTCCGGGCTCAGGAAAGCATCCGTGCTGCCTTCCGGGTGGCATCCCCCCATCGGGGGTACGGAGGCAGGAGAGTCCGGCTCTGGGTCAGGCTGGGGACGCGCTGTTTCCTCCTTCTCGCCTGGAAGTTCCGGGGGGCCCTCCAGTGCCCCAGCGGCACGTGACTGGGTGTCGGAGGGAGCCTCAAGACACCTCCCGTCACCTGGAAGCGTGGTGCTGCTTTCCTTCTCACTTGAGATCTTTAACTTCTGCTTCGGGTGGGCCCTCTCTGAAACCCCCTCGTCAGAGGAGCTCTTATAGCCCCCCCGTAGCTGCCTCTTCCTGCCTGATGGTTGCGGTTCCTGGGCCCGCCGACGCACCTTCCTCCTCGCTTTCCGGACCGTCGTCCACTCCCCTGGGTCGCCTGTTACCGCCTCCATCGACTCCAGGTTGTCAGTGGGGAGCGGAGCCTGCAGGGGCACTTTGCTGGCTTCGGGCCCTCCTGCACATTAGTGGGGTCCTTGCTGGGCCCTGGTGCCTTCCTCTCCTCTGGGGGGGGCTGGCTCCGCATTGCCCCTGCCAGCGAGCTGGGCAGAGGTGGTCCCCCTCTGCGGGTATGCCCTATACAGGTGGCCCGCTTCCCTGCAAAGGTTGCAGCTTTTCTCTTGTGGGAAATCCTTTGCAAGGTGTCTCTCCTCCCTGCAGTTCCTGCTGATGGTGGCTTTGCAGTCGGCCGCCACGTGACCTGACCTACCACAGGCATGGCAGACTTTAGGTTGCCCTGCATAGGTCAGGTAGCCCTTGCTCCCGCCGATCGCGAAGCTGGACGCTGGGTGTACGATGTTCCCATCTGCGCCCATCCTCAGCGTCACCCTGCCCTGCCTCTTACTGGTCCAGATCCCGAAGGGGTCCATGATGTCAGTTAGATCCCCTTCCACCTTCACGTACCTTCCAAGGAAGGTCAGGACATCAACTGCTGGCACATGCGGGTTGTACATGTGTACAGTCACCATACGGCTCCTCTGCGCTGGCATCACAAACAGCGGGACAGCGGTCAATACAGAGAGGGGGCCCTCACCTCCTTTCTCCTTGAAAACCTCCAGGATGGGCTCGCAAAGCTTGGCACTCCTGAAGGTCACATCGTAAAAACCTCTTCCGGGGAAATTCTGCAGGCAGTAAATGTCCGCAGCAGTGAACCCACAACAGTCCAACAGGACCTTCTTCACGAAGAAGGTGCGGTCCACAGGTGCACCTTCATCCACCTTCTTTACGGAAACACGGATGGTGTTCCGGACCCCCTGACCTGGGGCACGAGCACTTGCCGCAGCCATCGTTGCAGGTTGGCTGCTCCCCTGAACCAGTGTTAGGCCGAAGCCAGCATTAAGATCCACTGGTTGCAAGGGTGCACAGCCAACCCGACATCTTCCTTTCACCTCCAACACAGCGCTCTCCTCCTCTCGGTCCACAAGAGAGTGGGTCTTTATTTTGTTCCTGATGTAAGCTGGTTCACTGGGCTTGAAGGTTTGTTCCCAGATGTTTTGTCACCTTTTTTTTTAATTTGAAAAAAATATACTTTATTCATAGAAAGTACAAAAAATAAAACATTTATACACCTACCCAGTCATGCAAGCCACTCCGGGTTACCCGGGGGTCCGTACACCAACTAAAGGGAAAAAAAAAACAAAACAGAGAAAAAAAAACAAAGCAAAGAAACCGCCCCGGCAGTCGTCACCCCGCACAGTCCCAGTTGGCCCCCTGACCAGTTGGGGAAGGCGCCAGCTGGGCCCAGTTACCAGATAGGATTCTTTTCCCTTTTCTGGACGAGGGGGCTCATACGGTGGTCTTTCCCCACCGCGCCTTGGCGGCGGCTGCCCCAAGCTTAAGCGCGTCCCTCAGCACGTAACCCTGGACCTTGGAGTGCGCCAGTCTGCAACACTCGGTCGGGGTCAGTTCTTTCAGCTGGCAGACCAGCAAGTTGCGGGCAGACCAAAGAGCGTCTTTCACCGCATTGATGGTCCTCCAGGCGCAGTTGATGTTGGTCTCGGTGTGCGTCCCCGGAAACAGCCCGTAGAGCACGGAGTCCCGCGTCACGGAGCTGCTCGGGACGAACCTCGACAAATACCACTGCATCCCCCTCCAGACCTCCTGCGCATAGGCACACTCCAGAAGGAGGTGATCAACAGTCTCGTCCCCCCCGCAGCCACCTCGAGGGCAGCGTGCGGTGGTGCAGAGATTCCGGGCATGCATAAAGGATCTCACTGGCAGAGCCCCTCTCACCGCCAGCCAAGCAATGTCCTTGTGCTTGTTTGAAAGTTCTGGCGATGAGGCATTCTGCCAAATGACTTTGGCAGTCTGCATGGGGAACCACACGACGGGATCCACCCTCTCCTTTTCCCGAAGGGTCCCGAGGATACTACGTGCTGACCACTGCCTGACGGCCTTGTGGTCAAAGGTGTTTCCTTTCAAAAATTTCTCCACGAAGGACAGGTGGTACGGAACGGTCCAACTACTCGGAGCGTTCCGCGGCAACGAGGCCAGGCCCATTCCTCGCAACACCGGGGACAGGTAGAACCTCAGTAAGTAGTGACACTTGGTGTTTGCGTACTGAGGATCTACGCACAGCTTGATGCAGCCACACACAAAGGTAGCCGTCAGGGCGAGGGTGGCGTTCGGTACGCCCTTTCCCCCATTTCCCAGGTCTTTGTACATGGTATCTCTGCGGACCCGGTCCATCCTCGACCCCCAAATGAAGTGGAAGATGGCCCGGGTGACCGCAGCGGCGCAGGTCCAGGTAATAGGCCAGGCCTGCGCCACATACAACAGTACCGAAAGCCCCTCGCACCTGACAACCAGGTTCTTACCCGCGATGGAGAGGGACCGGAGCGTCCACCTGCCCAGCTTCTGCTTAAATTTGGAGATACGCTCCTCCCAAGTCTTAGTGCATGCCCCAGCTCCACCAAACCAAACACCCAGCACCTTCAGGTAGTCTGTCCTGACGGTGAAGGGGATGAAGGCGCGGTCGTCCCAGTTCCCGAAGAACATGACCTCGCTCTTACCCCTATTGACTTTGGCACCCGAGGCCAGTTCAAACTGGCCGCAGATGTCCAACACCCTACTCACCGACCGACGATCGGTGCAGAAGACGGCGACATCATCCATGTACAGGGAGGTCTTGACCTGAAGGCCTCCGCTGCCTGGGATAGTCACGCCCTTCAGGCTCACGTCCTTCCTGATGGAGGCGGCGAAGGGCTCCACACAGCACACGAACAAGGCAGGAGAGAGCGGGCAGCCCTGCCTGACTCCAGATCTAACAGGAAAACTGTCTGATTCCCACCCGTTGATCGAGACTGCGCTAACGATGTTGGCGTAGAGCAGCCGGATCCAATTGCGGATGCCCTCCCCGAACCCCAATTTGGAGAGGACGTCCCTCATGTAAGCATGAGAGACCCTGTCGAAGGCCTTCTCCTGGTCCAGGCTGACGAGGCAGGTGTCCACCCGCCTGTCCTGTACGTAGGCGATCGTATCCCTGATGAGCGCGAGGCTCTCAGCGATCTTCCTGCCCGGCACAGCACAGGTTTGGTCAGGGTGAATCACCGACTCCAGGACAGACCTGACCCGGTTGGCAATGACCTTGGCCAGGATTTTGTAGCCCACGTTCAAAAGTGAAATGGGACGCCAATTCTTAATTTCTTCCCTCTCCCCCTTCCTCTTGTAAATGAGGGTGATGATGCCCTTCCTCATGGACTTGCACATTTCCCCTGCCCGAAGCGCACTATCGTACGCCTCCAGCAGGTCCTGGCCGACCAGGCCCCACAGAGCAGAATACAGCTCGACCGGTAAGCCATCACTTCCGGGAGTCCTATTCCTCTGCAAGGACTTGAGGGCTCTGGCCAGCTCGTCCAGGGATATCGGCCGGTCCAGCCACTCCCTCGTGCCGTCATCTAAGACCTCCGTGATAGACGACAGGAACGGCTCGGAGGCCGTGCTGTCCATGGGCTTCGTGTCGTACAGTCCGGCATAGAAGGATCTGCTGATCCTCAAAACGTCGGGCCGAGACGACGTCACCGAGCCGTCGTCCTCCTTCAGCCGGCTAAGCACAGAGCTCTCTTTGTGCACCTTCTGAAAGAAGAAACGTGAGCACGTCTCGTCCTGCTCCACAGAGCGGACCCTGGACCGGAAGATTATCCTGGAGGCCTCCGCGGCGAAGAGCGAGGCTTGCTGGCCCCTCACCTCGCGGAGGTCCTCCGTGACATCGACCCCCATCAACTGCAGAAGGAGCAGGTTCTGCACCCTTTTCTGGAGTCGCGACAGCTTTCCCCGCCTCTCTCTTGCCTTCTGAACACCCTTGAGGGCAAAGAACCTCTTGATGTTCTCCTTCACCGTCTCCCACCAGTCGCCTGGAGACTCAAAGAGGGGTTTCACGGTCCTCCAACCGGTGTACTCCCTCTTAAGCTCCTCGACGTTCTCTGGGGTCAACAGAGTCATGTTGAGCTTCCACGTCCCCTTGCCGGCCGGCTGGTCGTCCTGTAAGTGACAGTCGGCCAACAGGAGGCAGTGGTCAGAGAAGAACACCGGCTCGACACCAGTGGATCTGACCGAGAACGTTCGTGACACAAACAGGAAGTCTATCCTTGAGCGGATAGACCCGTCTGGCCGCGACCAGGTGTACCTCTGCTGCGCTCCGTCTGCAGGGGTGCTGAAGACGTCGAGCAGCTTGGCGTCCTTCACCGTGCCCATCAGGAATCTGGACGTGACGTCCAGTTGAATCCCCCCACCCGCTGTCCCCACGCCGGATCTTCCATCTGCATCAATGATGCAGTTGAAGTCTCCACCTAGGATGACCGGCCTGGACGTAGCCAGCAGGGGTGGAAGCCGCTGCAGGACGGCCAACCGCTCACTCCGTACCGCTGGGGCATACACGATGATCAGCCTCAGGGGAGCATTCCTGTAGGTGATGTCAGCCACTAGGAGGCGCCCCCCCACCACCTCCTGAACTTGAGAGATGGTGAAGTTGTGCCCCCGCAGCAGAATAGCCAGGCCCGAGGAGCGACAGTCATTACCCCCCGACCAGATCAAAGGCCCACAGGTCCAGGCGCCGGACCATTTCCCGTACCTGCCAAGGTGCGGTATCCCACACTCCTGCAGAAACAGGAGGTCCGCCTTGATGGTGGTCAGGTAGGCCAATGTGGACACACATCTCGCGGTTGACTTGACGCTGCGCACATTAATGCTCGCAATTCGTACCCCCATTGTGGGCAGTGACCGCAGTACCCTCCCCAAGTCCAAGGTCCAGTCCCTCCATCTGTCCCTTCATGCCCATTGCCCGGGCTAACTGCTGGACGCTCTCTGGGCTCAGGAAACCGTCTGTGCTGCCTTCCGGGTGGCATCCCCCCGTCAGGGGTGCGGAAGCAGGAGGGTCTGGCTCCGGGCCAGGCTGGGGACGTGCTGTTTCCTCCTTCCCGCCTGGAAGTTCCGGGGGGCCCTCCAGTGCTCCAGTGGCACTTGACTGGGTGTCGGAGTGAGCCTCAGGACGCCTCCCGTCACCTGGAAGCGGGGTGCTGCTTTCCTTCCCCCTCGAGACCTTTAACTTCTGCTTCGGGTGGGCCCTCTCCGAATCCTCCTCGTCAGAGGAGCTCTTATAGCCCCCCTATAGCTGTCTCTTCCCTCCTGATTGTTGTGGTTCCTGGGCCCGTCGACGCACCTTCCTCCTCGCTTTCCGGACTGTAGTCCCCTCCCCTGGGTCGCCTGTCGCCGCCTCCATTGGCTCCGGGTTGTCGGGGGGGATTGGAGCCTGCAGGGGTGCTTTGCTGGCCTCGGGCCCATCCTGCAGGGCTGGGCCCTCCTGCACGGCCTGGCCCTCCTGCACATTAGTGGGGTCCTTGCTGGGCCCTGGTGCCTTCCTCTCCTCCGGGGGGGCTGGCCCCGCATTTCCCCTGCCGGCGACCTGGGCGTAGGTGGTACCCCGCCGCGGGCATGCCCTATAGAAGTGGCCCGCTTCCCCGCAAAGGTTGCAGCTTCTCACTCGTGGGCAATCCTTTGCAAGGTGTCCCTCCTCCCTGCAGTTCCTGCAGATGGTGACTTTGCAGTCGGCCGCCATGTGACCTGACCTACCACAGGCATGGCAGACTTTAGGTTGCCCTGCATAGGTCAGGTAGCCCCTGCTCCCACCGATCACGAAGCTGGACGGTGGGTGTGCGACATTCCCGTCTGCGCCCATCCTCAGCGTCACCTTGACCTGCCTCTTACTCGTCCAGATGCCAAAGGGGTCCACCATGTCAGTTAGGTCCCCTTCCACCTTCACATACCTTCCGAGGAAGGTCAGGACATCAACTGCTTGCACATGCTGGTTGTACATGTGTACAGTCACCATACGGCTCCTCTGTGCTGGCATCACAAACAGTGGGACAGCGGTCAATACAGAGAGGGGACCCTCACCTCCTTTCTCCTTGAAAACCTCCAGGAAGCGCTCGCAAAGCTTGGCACTCCGGAAGGTCACATCGTAAAAACCCCCTCCGGGGAAATCCTGCAGGCAGTAAATATTCGCAGCAGCAAACCCACAACAGTCCAACAGGGCCCTCTTCACGAAGAAGGTGCGGTCCACAGGTGCACCTTCATCCACCTTCTTTACAGAAACACGGATGGTGTTCCGGACCCCCTGACCTGGGGCACGAGCACTTGCCGCAGCCATCGTTGCAGGTTGGCTGCTCCCCTGAACCAGCGTTAGGCCGAAGCCAGCATTAAGATCCACTGGTCGCAAGGGTGCACAGCCAACCCGACGTCCTCCTTTCACCTCCAAGACAGCACTCTCGTCCTCTCAGTCCACAAGAGAGTGGGTCTTTATTGTGTTCGAGATGTAAGCTGGTTCACTGAGCTGTAAGGTTTGTCCCCAGATGTTTTGTCACCATTCTAGGTAACACCATCAGTGAGCCTCCGACGAAGCTCTGGTGTTATGTCCTGCTTTCTATTTATCTGTTTGGGTTTCCTTGGTTGCTGATGTCATTTCCTGTTTTTTTTCTCATGGGACGATAGATTGACTCCAAATCAATGTGTTTGTTGATGGAGTTCCAGTTGGAATGCCATGCTTCTAGGAATTCTCATGCGTGTCTCTGTTTGGCTTGTCCTAGGATGGATGTGTTGTCCCAATCAAAGTGGTGTCTTTCCTCATCTGTATGTAAGAATACTAGTGTCCTTTTGTGGCTAGTTGATGTTCATGTATCCTGGTGGCTAGCTTTCTGCCTGTTTCTCCAATGTAGTGTTTGTCACAGTTCTTGCAAGGTATTTTGTAGATGACGTTCGTTTTGCTTGTTGTCTGTATAGGGTCTTCTAAGTTCATTAGCTGCTCTTTTAATGTGTTGGTGGGTTTTTGTGGGCTACCCTGATGCCAAGAGGTCCAAGTAGTCTGGCAGTCATTTCAGAAATGTCTTTGAAGTAGGGGAGAGTGGTTTGGTTTCTGGGCCCGTTTTGTCAGTTTGGGTTTGTTGATGAGAAATTGACAGGCCGTGTTTAAACAGCAGCTAATGAACTTAGAGACCTAGGTGACGGCAGATGGTAGAATCTGAATTAAATCAAAAATCTGGAATTCAGAGTCTGATGATGTTAATGAATCCATCATTGATTGTTTGAAAAACCCACCTGGTTTATTAATGTCCTTTAGAGAAGGAAACTGCCATCCTTATCCAGTCTGGCCTACATGTGACTTCAGTGTAGCTGTTTCCTCAGTTCGCAAACCTACTGTGATGGCAGATTTCACCTTCAATGTATTGTGAAGGTGCACCATGCGTTCTGATGTCACAATCTGATTGCTCAGTTGAAAGGATATCGCCTGGAAATTTTGTGTTGGACAAACACTTGGACTTCAAATAGGTTTCAATAACTTATTATGCTGGACTGTGATAATAGGTTTCAGGGGATCACATTTCAGAGAACAAGGTGCAAACAACAATGAGTATCTTTGCATCTTGCCATTAATATTATGTATTTCTACACAATTGCAGCACAGGAATGGACCTTTCAGCCCTTCAGCTATTTCAATTACATCATAGCTGATCTTCAGCTCAAAATAATAAGCCTGTCTTGAATCTATTGCGTAATATATTTTTGAGCATTTATAATCCATTTGAACACTTGAGTCTGTCTTGCTGTTTAATTAGAACATTGACGATCTGTATCTTATCTGCAGCTACTGTTTTTCTTTCATATCCCACAATAACGTATCTGACATAAATTTATCACTCTCTAATTTTCATGTTTTTAAACAGACCTAGTTTCAATTGTTTTTATGGGGTTGGGGTTAGGAGAAAGCGGGCAGGAAAGGAATTCTTGGCTTTCACTAAGCTTTCTACAATAATGCATTTTCTTACATCACCCTTGAACAAGTTAGCTTTCATTTTAAGATAGTACTCATGGTTCTGGGTTGCCTCACCAGAGTAATTAATCTCTCCCAATCTATTTCATTTACTATCATAACTTGATTAAATCTTGATAATATTACCTACATTAAATTGAATTGGACTGGACTGCACATTAACATGACTGTCTCTACCATACTGCTTATATTGCTCATTATTGTTTTCAATATTATACAAAATAACTATGTTGGGTCAAACCTTTCTACATCTGCAGTCTTCTGTCTGATCTGCAACTTTTCTGTGCTGATGCTTATTTCAGAAAGTAAAGATTTTGAGACTTTCTACCCAACTGCATTCACTCCAGACATGTGCACTAGTTGGTTAGTACACCTCCCTCTCCTTCATTTAATGTGGCTGTGCAGTCTTCTGCTTTAAATTTATCCAATTGACAGTCCAGATTGTAATGCCTGATCTCACTATCATGTGCTGTGTGAAGGTAAAGCTTGCCCTGTGATTTCATGGATTGACTCCTCCAGTTAAAGAGGCATGACTTTTAAGAAAATGGCTGCAAGCCCACCTGGATTGGAAAGGATAAGTGACTCAATCCATGAGAGAGGAGGCTCCAGCAATTGCTAATCATTAGGCTTTCAAAGGGAAAGATCATTGGTCATCAACTCATGCATTCAACAGGACACAGGCATCCTCTGTGGCCATTGTGCAGCATTGAACCTCTCTGTATGTTGCACCTCCCAGGTGCAGCCAATGAAGAACAACTCATTAACAACTACAGCTTTGCACGGAGCTGAACAATAGGGATATTAAACAAGGTAGACAAAGGTGTCATTATAACTCAATGCCATGACTACAAATTGCCCTCCCTGTTTTCAGATGGTGCAGTTATCTCACAGATCGGGTGCCTATTCAATAAGCCGTGGCATGATGATGATGAAGAAGCCTGATACTGTAACTTTTTCCGGGCCTACACAGAGAGGTTAACAACTACATGTATGGTTAAAGCACAAGCATTTATACAAACTGAGTGCCACATTAAACCCATTGTCACACGTGCCAATAAAGTCCCCTCAATAAGTTTTCTTCTTCCACTTCCTTCCATTACATCTGAGCGTACTCCTTTGTTCCACAGCTGGGATGGATGGAGCTCACATCACAGTGGAGCCTGATGCTCCTTGGGATGTTGGTTTGGTGATCTGATTCTGCTTGTGTCTTCCAAAGGTCAGGAACGTGTTGGCAGTGTGAAGGCTGAGGGCCCAACCACATCTGAGGTGCTCTGGGTGGAAACTGCCAAGGAACTTGCATGTAATTTCTCCTCTGCTGTGTGTCACATGGCACTGCCCTGAGGAAGGTGCACTTGCACCAGGGTCATGATTCACTTGTCTCCTGTTGACATCTCCCTGTGACCATGCCTTCAGTCTTGAGGACCAATGGTAGGGATGATGGAGTGTAGGTTAGAGCGCCTCTCAAGTAGTCCCTGAGTTTGCTGGGCTTGGCTCTGTACGGAGCCAGCCAGTCAATCACATGACTTGCTGCACATCTGCAGCTTCTAAGCAATGAGGGTCATTGCATTCCATATCATTGTCTGATGCTGTTTTTTCCTCCCTGTGCATGCAGATGAGGTCCCTCAATGCTGATACCACAGGGTCCTCTGCTGCCTGAGGCTGAGTGGGTTCCTGGACTCCAACAGCCCTCCAAGTGCCATTAGCCTGAGGCATTTCTTCCTCAGCCAGCTGCAGAGCTGTTGCAGTGTGTTTAGTAGCATGGGCTCCTATAATCTCTAAGCCTAAAATTCATAATGAGGTGCCCATATCAGAGTTGTAGTGGGTGACAGTCTCATCCTCAGAAGTCCAGCATGTAGCTTTTTGGATGTAGCTATTTCTGGCCATTCCCTTACAGCATATAGATGGCACTGATTGGACCAGGCTGGCAGCATGTGGAGGAGTAGTGTCCATTGCCAGTGCTCCAGGAAGAGGAATCTTTCCCCTTGCTCCTCACTGTCCTCCAGGATCTCCAGGTCCTTGTCTTTTGAATTGGTTTATTATTGTCACATGTACAAAGATAAAATGAAACGTATTGCTTTGCGTGCTACCCAGGCAAAACATCTCTTACATAAGTGCATCAGGGTAAGAGCACAGAAACATTAGAGAATTGTCAGAGAATTGCAGCAGAATCATCTTGTTCTCCGACATGTTCAGGCTCCGTCCATGATTGAGCCTTTTTACTTTATTCATTCAGGGGATGAGGTGTCACTGGTAGGCAGCATTTATTGCTGATACCTAATTGCCCGCAGGGCAGTTAAGAATCAACCACATTGCTGTGGGCCTGGAGTCACATGTAGGCCAGACCAGGTAAGGATGGGAGTTTCTTCCCTAAAGGACGTTAATGAAGCAGGTGAATTTTCCCAACAATTGACAATGGATTCATGGTCATCATTAGATTCTTAATTCCAGACATTTTTGAATGAATTAATTGAATTCAAATTCCACCATCTGCCATGGCAGAATTCGAATCCAGGTCCCCAGAATGTTATCTGGATCTTGGGATTGACAGTCCAGCAATAATACCACTAGGCTATTGCCTCCCGAACAGGGCAGCTTCAGGTACGGTTGCTTTTTAAAGACAGCGCAGACAAAAGGAGTGCTAATGTTTCAGCAGATACCCATAGAGTGGCTAGCTGTTCTGGGAACAGCTTGTGGTAAGCTGGCGCAGAAATCAGATGTGACTTATGCCATGGATGGCGCAGGTAGTTAATACAGTGAATCTGGTAAAAATGCCAAGAAAACATGAAGCAAAAAAACCTTCCAATACACTCAACACAATTACTAAAATCTATAGAACTCACAATTTAGTTCACCAGTCCTACTTCAGCTCAACAGCTATTATACAATTTTTATAATAACAAGAAGAGGGAATGATTTCCTTTTTTCTTATTCCAAATTTGGTATGTCAAACTTTCCACTTTGTTTTTATGTATGATGTCACGATATTAGGCAAAGTTTCTTCTGCAATACCTTGGACACTGGGCTCCCAGAGCAGCACCTCACACAGAGTGACTTAGCCACGTCCTCCAGCCGTTAACCTTTGGTTTTAATGTAAGGGAAGCATTTATAGAATCAATGAAGGTTAGGTATTTCTTTTGTTGCCTGTTGATGCATCAATCAATGCAACGAATAAACTGCCTGTTTCTAAAACAGCAAAGTTTTCTTTTCAAGATGCTACAAACTGGAAATGTGCAGATAGTTGAAGTTCCATTACTTCTTACATACTTCACAGACTTCTAATGAAATCTTTGTGGTCTAGAAGCATAATCCGTTTCAGCAATATTTGGGCAGAAAATGCTAAAGTTGTGGGTTCTCAGCATATTTCTGCATCTCAACCCACAGAATTATCTACTTTTCTCCTCCTCTGCCCACGTTAATTCCTAATGTACTTCAAGTGGAAAATCTCTTTTATAGTGACACGTTTGTGGTGTCAACTTTCAGTTGCTAGAAACTGCCATGCAACCTTCCAAGTGATTTCACTTTTTAATGCATTAAAGACAGACAGCAACTATCCCAGCCAAAATTGTACACTACACTCCAGGAATGAAAGTATGGTGTACGCATCAACCGAGACACCTACTTTATAGAAAGTGATTTCAAATATTCCAGTTAATGCCTTTGGCAACTTAAATACTGATCCTGTTTGCTGCATTTAGTTTTAGGGCCAAATTTTGGTGCGGCAGGACATCCACCGGTCTCAGTTAGAATTGCACTTGTATACTTAAGGTTCTATATATTTTATATGAAAGTCAGACTTGATAATTGCACAATGTCGGAAACAGGACATTCAGAACTTGACTAAACAGGGCAATAAAATATGTACATCCTCACAAATCAGGCTAAACAAAGACTGTAAATTATGGTGTAAAAATTCTGTGCGAAATCAGGTACAGAAAGTGAAATAAACAGCAGGAGAAAAAGATTGGATCAAAAGAGAGTGAAATATGCTGGAAAAAATGATGATGTAAATTGAAAATTTGACATTTTTATGTTCATCTATGATTAAAACCAAACAGAATGCAACTCTACATCTGGTCTAATTAGTTCTCAGTATGAGGATGATCGTTTGACTGTAGACTCATAGTGTCATAGAGGTACACAGTATGGAAACAGGCCCATGCCAACCAAGTTTCCTAAACTGAAATAGACCCATTTGCCTATGTTTGGCCCATATCCCTCTATACCTTTTCTATCCATGTACGTGTTCAAATGTCTTTTAAATGTTGTAATAGTAGCCATTTCTCTGGCAACAGGTTCCACATATGCACCACCATCTGTGTAAAAAAGTTACCTCTCAGATCCTATTTTAAATCTTTCCTTCTTACATTAAACTTATGTCCTCTAGTTTTGGATCCTCCTACCCTTGGATAAAGACCTTGACTATTTACCTTATCTATGACCCTCATAGTTTTATAAACCTCTATAAGGTCACCCCTCAGCTCCCATGCTGCAGCAAAAGTAGTCCCAGCCTATCTAAGATAACAAAGTGTGGAGCTGGATGAACATAGCAGGCCAAGCAGCATCTTAGGAGCACAAAAGCTGACGTTTTGGGCCTAGGCATTTCTGATGAAGGGTCAGCTTTTGTGCTCCAAAGATGCTGCTTGGCCTGCTGTGTTCATCCAGCTCCATTCTTTGTTATCTCGGATTCTCCAGCATCTGCAGTTCCCATTATCTCAGCCTCTCTAGCCTCTCCTTATAATTCAAGCCTTAATCTTGGTAACATCCTTGTAAATCTTTTTTGAATCCTTACCAGTTTAATAACATTCTTTCGATAGCAGGGCAAGCAGAATTGTATACAGCACTCCAAATGTGGCCTCATCAATGTTTTGTACAGCTGTAACATGACATCGAAACTGCGGTACTTAATGCGTCGATCATAAAGATAAACAAGCCAAACATCTTCTTCATTACCCTGTCTACCTGTGATGCCACTTTCAAGGAACTATGGAGCTGCACCCTTAGATCTCTCTGTTGAACAATACTCCCAAGAGTCCGACCATTAACTGGATAAATCTTGCTCTAGTTTGTCTTACCAAAACGTAATACATTGCATTTATCTGAATTAAACTCTATCTGTCATTCTTTGGTCCACTAGCCCAGTTGTTCAAAATCTTATTGTATTCTTAGATAATCTTCTTCACTATCCACTATAGTATCATCTGTGGTGTTATCCGCAAACTTGCAAACCATGCCTGCAACATTGTCATCCAAACTGTTATATGAATGATGAACAATAGTGGATCCAGGATCAATCCTTGCAAACATGTCTGGTTACAAACCTCCAGTCTGATAAACAACCCTCTACTACCACTCTGTATCCTACTATTAAGGCAATTTTGTATGCAATTGGCTAGATGTCCCTGGATCCCATTGTGATCTAACCTTATTAGTCAGTCTACTATGTGGCCCCTTGTCGAAGGCCTTGCTAGGTTGATGTAGACAACATTTATTGTTCTGTTATCATGTATTTTCTTGATTACCTCTTCAAAAAACTGACATTTCTGATATACAATTTCCCATGCACAAAGCCATGCTGACGATCTCTAATCAATCCTTATCTTTCCAAATGCTTGTCATCCCACATTTTAGAATCTCTTCCAAAAACCTACCTACCACTGGCATTAGGTTCACCAGTCTGTGGTCCTCTGGCTTTTCCTTGCAGCCTTTCTAAATAATGGTACAGCATCCAGTCTTTCTGTACCTCACCTGTAGCTGTCAAGGATACAGATATGCTAGGGACCAATAATTGTTTTCCCTAGCTTCCCACAATGTCCTAGGATACACTTCGTCAGGTCCTTAAAGATTATTACATCAAGTACCTCCTCTTCTGTAATGTGGACTCTTTTGAAGATCATGCTATTTACTTCACTAAGTTCTCTAGTTTTCATGTCTTTCTCCATGGTAAATACTGACAAGAAATATTTGTTTAAGATGTACTGTTCTATATCATCCATCTCCTGTGGTTCCACACATGGACAACCCAGCTGATCTTTAAGGTGCACTATTCTCTCCTTAGTAACTCTGTTGTCCTATATATTCTTTGTAGAATGCCTCTGGATTCTCCTTTACCCTGTCTGCCAAGGCTAGCTCATGGCTCCTTTTCTCCCCTCCAGATTTCCCTCTTAAGTGTACTTCTACAGCTCCCATACCCCACGTCATTAGAGCCCAGGGGATTAATTTGATCCGAGCTGCCTATATTTGACATATGACTCCTTCATTATCTTGATCAGTAGTTCTTGTTTCCTACTCTTGCCAGACTTGCCTTTCCATGCAAACAGGGGCATGCTGGCCCTGAACTCTCATTATCTTTGCAAGCCTCCCACTTGCCAGACACCTCTATACCTGTGAACAGCCTCATCCAATCAACTTTTGAAACTTCCTGTCTAATACCATCAAGATTGGCCTTGCCCAAATTTAGAATTTTAACTTATGAACTAAAGCTATCCTTTCCCAGAACTAGTTTAAAATGAATAGAATTATTGCCATTGGTCCCAAAGTGCTCCCCGACTAATGCCTCGGTCACCTGTCATGCCTTATTTCCCAAGAGGCGGTTGGATTTTGCCCCTTCTCTAATTGGGTGATCTACATATTTATTGAGAAATATTTCCTGAACGCTTAGCAAATTTCTCCCTAACCAAGCCCTTAACATTATAGTAATCCAAGTCTTTGTAAAGCTAAAATCCCCTACTATTCCAACCTTATCATTCATTAGGGCTGTGGTCAAGACTTATCATTAAAAGGGCATTTAGATCAAAATGGATAAGCCTTAACTTTCTGTATCAAATTATGTTCATATCTGTTTTACAAAGAACTTAACATTATTCAACAAATTTCAACAAAAGGCATATAGCAAAATGCCACTCCCACAAAGTTAACAAGTGGAACTGGAATATTGGATTCTTAAGTTAATTCATATATCTGCCTCTTACTTGAATTTGCAGTACCATTTATGCACAATAACAGCAAGTACTACTGTACTCAGCACTACTTTGACAGAAAAATCTGGATTATTTGACTTCTATATGTGGCTCCCTGATTGGACCAGATTAACATCTCCAGTCAGGAAACTCATATTCTAGGTGTCACCTAGCTGATCTCATTACAGTCACTACATGACTTCCCCTCTTAGTCTGAGGACATAGACTTTTTTTTAATCGCTCCTCCTGGGAGTTTAACACCGGTTTGGATTTGTCCAGCTCTGTCTCTGAAATGGTGGCACGTAATACACAGTAGCTTATGTTTTGTGCCTGGAGTTTCTCAGAAGAAATTCATGTTCTTCTTCAGGTGGCAAAGGCATTGATGCAGTGACACTTGCCGTGTCCATCTCAGATTCTGTGGTAACTTCAACACATGACAGAGAGGGAGTACCCATGGGGAGCAGATCTGTCGGAAAGGATCAAACTCCCTGCTGGTAAATGATGGCCTGTTATCTGTGACCGATACTTCTGGAAGTCAGTGTATTGCAAAAGATGTGTGCAAATTTTTTATCATTGTCCCCACATTTGACGAATAAACTCTATGCACGTCCAGTCAATTTGAGTGAATATCTGCAATGATGAAGAATGTTGAGCCCATGAAATGACCTGCCTAGGTGATGTGTCACTGAGTCCATGGATTACCCAGCCATTCCCATGAAAGTGTGGGAGCAGTAATTTTTGTCCTTGTCGGCACTCTAGGCACTGCCCTACCAAGTCAATTCTGTCTGCATCCAATCCTGGCCACCAGGCATAACTTCTCACCGACATTTTCATTTTGGTAATGCCCAGATGACCGTGGTGGAGTTCAGCCCATACCTGGCAGCAACCTTTGCTTGGGACAATCACCCTTGCTCCCAAAATAATATGATTTCTGCACCTGTGAAAAGTTTCAATTCTAGTTGTGATGGCCCTTTTGTTTCCACAATCACTACCAGCCGATCCAGTTTTGCCAGGATTGAATCTTTCTGTGCCCAAATTCTGATAGTGTCAGCTGTGGCTGGAAGTGTACCCAGAAAATTTTAAACTCTAATGGACTCTTACAGTGACAGTACCATTGATCGTGTATCTGCTAGCGGGTGGTGGCTCCACGCATCTGCATTTGCTACTTGGCCTCCGGGACAGTGTTCCAAATTGTAATTATACGCATTTAGTATTATAATCCACTATTGAATTTGGCCTGAAGCCATAGGCGGTACTGCCTTGCCGTCTTTAAGTAGACCTTAAGTAGCGAGGGTTTTGGTCTGTTATTGTCTCAAATTTACATCTGTAAAGGTATTGGTAGAACTCCAATATATCAATATGGCTGCCAAACCTTCCTTCTCTATATGGGCAGATTTACGTCCTGCATTAGCCAAAGTCGTGGATGCATATGCAATTGGGTGTTCCTCTCCTTGAGGTAACCTGTGAGGTCATACTACCTCCGATGCCATATGGAGGCATTGCATGTCAATACCAAATCTTGCTTGGGATCTTTAGTGTGCCAATACCTTAGAGGGTGATAGCTGTTTCTTCACTTCCCTGGAAGCTCTGGCTTGGCTATGTGACCATATCCAAGGCTGACCCTTTTTTAAAACTTATTGCAATGGTGCCAGGATGGATGCTACATATGTATGAACTTTCCATAATAATTCACCAGCCCAAGGAAAGATCTAAGCTCTGCTATAAATGTAGGAGCCAGGGTAACTTTGATTGCCCCTCGCTTTATCTTTGAATGGGTGTAAGCCGGTCTTGTTGATTCTGTAGCCCAAGTACGTTATTTGGGGTGCTTGGAACATACATATTTCCCTTCTAAGGTGTAAGCCCACCTCGGAGAAATCTCTAACGACTATGTCCAAGTTCTCTAGGTGCTCCTTATTAATCTTCGCTGTTATTAGCACATCATCTAGATAGATGGTGACCTAGGGTAGACCTTGTAAAACGTTCCCCAGCATCTGCTGAAAAATTGCATTGGCTGATGATACCCCAAATGACAGCCTTATATATTGACACAGACCCTTATGGATATTAATCATGGCATACTTCTAGGAATCCTCATCTAAGTATAATTGCAAGCAGGCGTAACTCATGTCCATCTTCGTGAAGGACAGTCCCCCTGTCAGCTTTGCTTAAAAATCCTCTATGTGAAGGATTGGGCATTTATCCAGTTGCAAAAGTGGTTTATCGTTTGTTTAAAATTCCCAAAAAGGCAACAAATGCATCTGGCTTCACAATGTATATGACCAAAATGCTGCCCATTCCGCAAACTGGACAGGCTTGAAGATTCCTTTGCTTTCTAGCCTCTTGATTTCTGCCTCTAATTTTGCATGCAAGGCATATGGCACTGGACGAACTTTGCAAAATCACAGAATTGCTTCCTGGTCAATATGCAAGGTGACCTTTTGTCCTTTGATAAGCCCAATAAATTCCTGAAAAACCTCCAGGTGTTTAATTAGGACTTCACTCAGGCACCCATTTTTAAATCAAAACATGTTGAGCCAATCTAAATGAGTATTTCTCAACCAATTTCACCTCATCAAGTTTGGGCCTGAGCCGTTTACAACAATCAGTGGTAACTGAACCAGCTGCTTCTCTCATAAGAGATTTGAACCGAAGTTTACCCTTAATCTGTAAATGCTCCTCGGTACAGGCTCTCAGTCTAGTTGAGGTCTTGCACAATGTTAAGGGTTGGAGTCCAGAGCTAATGTTGTTAAAGACTAGTTCTGTCATCACTGTTATGGCTGTGCCACTATCGACTTCCATTTGAACTAACCATTTAACCAGATATATATACTGATTGGTTCTGATTTGGATGTTGCTAAGCAATTTAACTGTTCCAAAGCAGATGCAGGACGACTTTGCAGCATGTGCACTATTCTGGATACTGGCCAAAGAGTAATCTTACTCAGTTTAGGTCTTTTTTTCATAGAATCCCTACAGTGTGGAAACTGGTCCTATGGCCCAACAAGTCCACACTGACCTTCAGAACATCACATCTAGACCCATCCCCCTATAAAGCAACTAATCTACACATCCCTGGACACTACAGGAAATTTAGCATGGCTAATCCACCCAGCTTGCACATCTTTGGACTGTGAGAGGAAATCAGAACACACAGAGTAAACCCACGCAGACATGGGGAGAACATTTAAACTCCACACAGGTAGTTGCCCAAGGGTGGAATTGAACCGGGGTCGCTGGTGCTGTGAGGCAGCAGTGCTTACCACTGAGCCACAGTGCTGCCCAACTGAATTATTCCTTCACTAATTCCGTCAAGTCTTGAAAGGCTTTAGTATCTGATGCCTCAGGGAAAGTTAGGCTCCTAATAACAGAAAAAGCTATGGGTCCACAAGCTGTCAGGAGCATTATTCAATGCTTTTCATCTGCCCCAATGTCATTTGCCTGGAAAAAAAATCACATTCTTTCCAAATACTGGGCTCAATCTTTTTCAGCAGGATCAAACAAATCAAACTTCCCTAAAAGCAGCATAATGCTACAAATACATACCCCAATTCAAATATGCCTGTTATAAAGTCATAGTGACAGAGTAATATAGCAGAGAAACAGGCCCTTCAGTTCAAACTGGTCCATACTGTTCATTGTGCCCATTCAGCTAGTTCCAATTGCACACACTTGATCCATATCCCTCTAAACACTTCCCATCCAAGTACCTGTCCAAATGTTTTCAACTTTGCTGTTGTACCTGCTTCAACCACTTTCTCTGGCAGCCCATTCCATACATGCACCACTCTCTGCATGAAGTAGTTGTTCCTCAGATCCTCCTTAAATCTTTCCCCCCTCATATTAAAACTATGCCCTCTAGTTTTCAATTCTGAGAAAAAGACTATGTGCATTCAGCCTATCTGTGCACCTCATAATTTTATACTCCTCAGTAAGGTCAGTCCTCATTCTCCTACATTTCAAGGAATAAAGTTTGATCCTGACCAACCTTTCCCTATAAGTCAGGTCTACTAGTCCTGGCAACATCCTCATAAATCTTCTTTGGACACTTTCCAGTTTAACAAATTTTCCTATAACAGACTGACCAAAACTGCACACAGTACTCCAAGTGCGGCCTCACCAATGACTTATATGACTGCAATATGATCTCCCAACTTCTGTACTCAATGCATTGGCTGGTGAAGATCAGCACGCTAAATGCCTTCTTCACCACCCTGTCAACCTGTGACACTGCTTTCAATCAACTATGTACTTGTACTCCTCGATCCCTTTGTTCCACAACACTCCTCAGGGCCTTACCATTTACTGTATAAGTCCTACCTTGGTTTGACTTTCCAAAGTGCAACACTGCACACATCTGTATGGAATTGCATTTGTCAATCCACAGTCCACTTCCCCAGATGATCAAGACCCTCTGTAATTATTGATAACCTGCCTCGTTTTCAACAATACCTTCTAATTTTGTATTATCCGCAAACTTACCAATCATGCCTTGTACATTCACATCCAGGTCATTTAGGTAAATAACAAATTAACAAAGGCCCCAGCACCAACCCCTGGCACACCACTAGTTACGTGCCTCCAGTCCGAGAAACAACCTTCAATCACCAACCTCTGCTTCTTACCATCAAGTCAATTTTGAATCCAATTAGCTAGCTCTCCCTGGATCCCATGTGAATAAACCTCCATGATTCGTCTGCCGTATGGGACCTTATCAAATGCCTTACTTAAATCGATATAGACAGCATCCACGGCTCTACCCTCATCCATCCTTTCGGTTACTGTTTCAAAAAACTCTAAAAGATTTGTCAGACATGACTTCCCACGCACAAATCTAAGCCTACCGCATCCCAAAACCAGCCCAACTCATCCCCGTCTCTCTAACCTGTTCTTCCTCTCAACTATCCCCTCCTCACACCTCAAGCCGCACCCCCATTTCTATCTACTAACCTCATCCCGCCCCCTTGACCTGTCCATCCTCCCCGGATTGACCTATCTCCTCCCTATGTCCCCACCTACACTCACCTTTACTGGCTGAATCCCTGCCTCTTTAACTTGTCTGTCTCCTTTCCACCTATCTTCTCCTCTATCTATCTTTGATCTGCCTCCCCCTCTCTCCTTATTTGTTTCAGAACCCTCATCCCCTCCCCCATTTCTGATGAAGGGTCGAAGCGTCAGCTTTCCTGCTCCTAAGATGCTGCTTGGTCTGCGGTGTTCACACAGCTCTACGCCTTGTTATCTCGGATTCTCCAGCATCTGCAGTTCCTATTATCCCTAATCAGACACTGACTATCCAACTGTTGGATGATCCTGTCCCTCATTATCCTCTCTAGTAACTTGCCTTACTGGCCTATAGTTTATTGGCTTGTATTTACTACTTTTCTTAAACAACGGAACAACATTAGTGTCACCTTCTAGTCTTCTGCAACTTCACATGTTGGTTAAGGATGAAGCAAAATCTCTGCAAGGTTTTTCGCAATTTCTTCTCTAGCTTTCCCCAACATCCAAAGATGGACTTGATCAGGCCTAGGCAATTTATCTGCTTTAAGGCTGGCCCTAAAATTTGTCCTGCTCCAGTTCAGTACCTTAATCTGAGGATCTGTCCTATCTTTTTGCAAAACTATGTTAAAACTAAAAGGGTTTTGGCGACTGGACCAGAAGTGTTCTCCGACTGACACATCAGTCACTTGCCTGATCTTGTTTCCTAAGAGGAGTTCCAGTGTTGCACCCACCCTCTACATATTGACTTAGGAAAATTTCTCAGACACATTTGACAAATTCCACCCTGTCTGGGCCTTTAATTCTCTGGGTGGCCCAGTCAAAACAGAGGAAATTAAAATCTCCAACTGATAGTACTCTATTATTCCTATCTGCAATCTCTCTATATATCTGTTCCTCTAGTACCACTAGCTATATAATACAGTCCTGACAGAGTGACTATCCCCTTTTTGCTTCTAGGTTCTAGCCATATGGCTTTATTTGATGACCCCTTAATATCCTCTGTAAGCACTGTTGTTATGTCCTCCCTTATCAAAAGGGCAATACCTCCTCCTCACTCACTTGTACTTTCTGTCATGCTTGTAGCTTTTGTATGCTGGAACATTGAGCTACCGGCCTTGCCCTTCTCTCAGCCATGTTTCTGTTAAGGCTATATTATCCCTGAGGCTAGAGCCAATCCATGCTCTGAGCTCATCTGCTTTAAGAGCCAGGCCTTGTGCATTGAAATAAATGCACTTTACACCAGGTCTTTTCCATCCCTTTACTGTGCTCCTGGTTATCCTGAATAGTAAACTTGGTCTCGATGGCTAATTTACTTTCTCCTGCTTCTTGATAGCCCCTCTCTTATTAAGGGTCCCATGCCCACTGCCAAACTAATTTAAACCTCCTGGGTAACACTAGCAAATCTATAAGATATTGGACCCCTTTGAGTTCAAGTGCAACCTGTCCCTCTTGTACAGGTCACCTCAACCCCAGAAGAGATCCCAATGATCCAAAAACTGAAAACTCTGTCCCATACACCAGCTCCTTAGCCACACATTCATCTTGCCTATCTTTCTAATTCTCTCCTTACTGGCACGTAGCACTGGGAGTAATCCAGAAATTACTACCCTTGAATCCTGCTTTTTAACTTTTTGTTGCGAGTGAATTTCTATAGGAGAGTACTTTTCTCTAGTAGCCTCTGAATTAACTTCACAGAGGCTAGTATCCTGTCTCCACTTCACCCTTTATTTACACACGGAGAATCCTTCATGCTGATCCAGCTCCCTCAGTGCCAGCTCTCAAAGTGAACCGGATGTCTGACACTCCTGTTTCTATCAGCCCAGGCAACCTGACTGGACCAGATCAACAGCCCCAATCAAGGAACTCATATTTTATTAATTCTACCTAACTAACCTTGTTATAATCACTACAATTATGACATTTGGCAGACAGAATGTTCAAATTGTTCAGGTACAATTAACCTCTGATGTTCCAACAGTCTGATCTATATGACAAGAACAATGTGGCTATAATCAATAAGGTATACTTTAGAATAGATGCCAGTTTGTTGAATTATGATGGAGATTTGAACTCTCTAATAGATTTCCTGAATCAAATCTACAAGAAAGATGATCTGAATTCTCATGTGGCCTGGTCAGAATTTGATGGATTTTCTAAAATAATAGGCATTCCAGTGGAAGAATTAATCATGGACTACAAAACAAAAATTGACAAAGTGTAATTTCAGGTTCTCTAGATCAGCATTTGTGCTTGTTACTGGATTGTGCAAAGCTTAGCACCTGATATGGATAATCAACTAGTGTCGGTTCTTAGAGGAGAAGATTTTTTCACATCAGATGTCTGTTGTCTCAGAACAAAATCACAGGGAAACAACTTCCTTCGAACTTCATGGAACAAATGAGACATTCCAGCGATACAAAAAAGGAGCACCTTCATGATTACGAGATGGTAATATAGTCCAGATACGGGGCACAGGTGTTAATTGTAGGTGACAAAAAGATATGCAGCAAACTCAGTTATATTGACAAGAGATGAAATTGAAACAATAATAATGGATTAAGCCAAGGAGTGGTCATGAAAAGTAAATAAATGATTTAGATAATAATGTTATAATTAGATGGTGAATTATTAAAACAGGATATTTGAAATGACAATGAAGAATATTGTTTTAAGGCAGAAGGTGAAGGTAATGGTGAATCTGAATATTTTACAGCTGGTCGCAAGACATTTTAATCCTATGATGAATAAATTAATTGCAGACTCCTTTAGTGGTTTGGTCTTAGACTGTGTGTGCACTTCAAAATAATATGAGGTAAACAGGTTACTGTGATTCACTAGTTTGAGCTAATTGACTTCTTTTTACATACATGCAATGTGTTGCTGGTTGGGCCAGAATTTACTGCCCTTTCCTAGCTGTCCTTCAAAACAATAAATATTAAAGTATTAATTGCTTTTGGTTTGCTGTAAATGACACATGAAGATCATTTAAGGGGGGTAATTCTGTATAATTCCATGGTTAAATCCATTTTCTCTCATTGATATTTCTAAAACTTCCTTAACAGTAAGTATTATGGGGACCATATTAAACACTCGCCAGTCTTCTGGCAACAGACCCATTTAACAGAGCCCTGGAACACAATGTTCTCCAGAAGTCCCAAAGTGCTTCACAGCCAATGAATTACTTTTCATGTGTAGTCACTGCTTTTTAGACAAACAGAGTGGTTAATCTGCACACAGAAATGACGTAAAAGAATAGACTCTATTTGTTAGTTTTGACTGAGAATGAATGTTAGTTTTTTGAATGGTTCAATGAGAGTGTTCTATTAACTGGAGCAGGCAGTCAGGACCTCAGTTTGAAATCACATCTGAAAAATCACCGTGGACAATATAGCTCTGAACTGTCGGCTTAAATATTTACTGAAATTCTGGAGTGGGCCTTGAAGTCTCAGCTTTCTGAAAGATAATAGATAATAGCTAAGCTGTTACTTAGAAAACAGAATGTAATATCATTTCCTTGTAATCATTAAACATCATGTAACAGCAATTAGTTTATTATTGACAGTTCACCTCCATCTATGCTCATAACTGCTTTTATATATATGTGCACCATATCTTTGCTTTACTGAAATGCTAATGTACCTGTTACTATCATTGAGAAATAATGGGCTGCTGAATTTAGTACAGGTGATGGATTCTACCAGGAAATTCCCAAGGAAGGTGTGTGGGATTGTGCAGTGTAATGACAGTGTTCCTACTGCTGAGCCAGAAGACTCAGGTTCAGGTCTCACCTGCATCAGTGTCATCACATCTCTGAACAAGGTGATTTAAAAATGTCTACAGTTACGGATTTTTGTGTTGCAGTGGTAGCATCCCTTACTCTGAGTCAGAAACCTGGGTTCAAGTCCCAGGATGTGTAATAATATTTCTGAATAGGTTGATTATTAAATATCTGTAAACAAGAGGGAGATAACTTTGATGGTGCAATGGTAATCCCCCCCTTTTCTGGGCCAGCAAGTCTTTGTTCAAGTCTCAACTGTTCCAGAAGTGTGTTATAACATGTCCGAACAGGTCAAGTAGAAAACTGCACACAGTGCTTGGGAGTTAAGCCCACATTGCTGTTATTGGGATCTGGGCTATTTCTTGTCAGTAACAGCTAAGTAATTATTTATTTATGATACCCTTATTAAAGTCAGTGGTCAATTCCCTGTTATTTTTACACCTTCTGGGTAAATGCAGTGGAAATCAAGCCCCACTATTCTCAAAATCATCACAAAAGTTAAGGATTTTACAAGAAAACACAAAATTACTCAATTTATTTGTCTTATACAATCGGGTTAAGAGAATGCAGAGACTAGATTTCTGTATTTACCAAGGATTACTGATTGTTTAGCTACAGGTAAAAAATAATAATAGATTGTCAGTATACAGGCAGCACGGTAGCTCAGTGGTTAGCACTGCCGCCTCAGAGTGCCAGGAACCCGGGTTCGATTCCCGCCTCGGGCAACTGTCTGTGTGGAGTTCGCACATTCTCCCTGTGTCTGCGTGGGTTTCCTCCGGGTGCTCCGGTTTCCTCCCACAGTCCAAAGATGTGCAAGTTAGGTGGATTGGCCATGTTAACTTTCCCGTAGTGTTCAGGGGTGTGTGGGTTATAGGGGGATGGGTCTGGGTGGGATGCTTCAAGGGGCGGTGTGGACTTGTTGGGCCGAAGGACCTGTTTCCACATTGTAGGAAATCTAATCTGTCCAGTCATCCTAGTTAAAACTCTAACCCATCTTATAAAATGTACATACAGATGCAGACACACACAAAAAAAGGGTGTTGTGCTGAAAGAAAGAATAGGAAGGCAGCAGTTTAATGGTCCCTGTTCACAGGGTTCACCAAATGATCGCGTTGCCTTGTCAGGGCATGTTGTTCCTTGACCTTTCTTCTCCTTGTACTTTCACTTGCTTGCTGGAGGAAAAGAATAACTGGTTTACACTTATAAAGTATCTGACCTACTGGTCAATAGCCACAGCTTAAAAGAATTGAAAAGGTGAAATAAATTGGCTTTCTTCAGAATTGAGTCGCTTTTTACGGCTCAGAGAAGGACAACTCCTTCCTCTCTGGAGGCCTGGTGGCTTCAGACTAATCATTCACAGTCACAACCCGTTTAGCAACCTGGAAGCCAATCACACAATTGTTGGGCAGAAGCCCTTCGTTGTTGACAATGGATCATGATTCGCTAGATCAATCAGCTATTTGTTGCTGGCTCAATCTCCATCAGTATGCATATCTTGGCTCCCACTCGTCTGCTTCTAGACTTTCCCCCAATGCTTGAAGAAACAGCAACATAAACAGCGTTTATGGTACGCTTTGGGTAAATTACTTCTAAAAAGTGCAGCAATTCCTTCTATGTCCTTAGTCTTAAAAGAATCCTTTTTCTACTTAGAACATAGAACTTAGAACAGTACAGCTCAGTCCAGGATCTTTGGCCCATGATGTTGTGCCGAACCTTTACCCTAAATCTAAGGTCTATCTAACCTCCACCCTACCTTATACTAGTATCCATATGCCTATCTAATAGCTGCTTAAATGCCCCAAATGAGGCCAACTCTAATATCCTCTCCAGCAATGCATTTCATGCCCCTACCACTCTCTGAGAAAAGAACCTATCTCTGATGTCTCCCCATATCTACCATCACTCACTTTAAAATTATGACCCCTCGTAATAACTACCTCCCCCCACGAAAAAGTTTTTGGCTATCCACGCTAACTATACCTCTGATCATTTTGTACATTGCTATCAAGTCACCTCTCATCCTTCATTGTTCAAAAGAGAAAAGCCCTAGCTCTCTCAAACTTTCCTCAAAAGCCCTTCTCTCCATTCCAGGCAACATCCTGGTGAATCTCCTCTGCACCTTTTCCAGCGCTTCCACATCTTTTCTGTAATGAGATGACCAGAACTGGACACAAACTCTAGATGTGGCCAAACCAGGGTTTTTTACAGCTACAGGATAACTTCACAGCCCTTGAACTCAATACCTCTATTAATGAAAGCTAACACACCATATGCCTTCTTAACAACTCTATCCACCTGGGTGGCAGATTTCAGGGCATTGTGGACATGAACCCTGAGATCCCTCTGCTTCCCCACACTGCCAAGAATCTTTCTGTTAACCCTGTATTCTGCTTTCAAATTTGTCCTTCCAAACTGAATCACCTCACACTTTTCAGAGTTAAACTCCATCTGCCACTTCTCAGCTCAGCTCTGCATCCTATCATTATCCCTTTGTAACCTAGAACAGCCCTCCGCACTATCCACAACTCGACCCACCTTCGTATCGTCCGCGAACTTACTAATCCACCCTTCCACTCCTACATCCAAATAATTTACAAAAATCACAAATAGAAGAGGACCCAGGACAGATCCGTGTGGCACACCACTCGTAACTGAGCACCATGTTGAATATATTCTGTCCAGTTCATAATCAAAAATACAGTAAAACAAAAATTGTTTCCATGCTGTATGACTCTATGCCTATAACTCTATACAGTCTTTATAATTCTTTGATTCTATGACTTTCTTTTGTTGGACTTAGTTATTGATGTATAGAATCGTGGAATGATTACAGTAGAAAGATATTCACTGCCACGTGTCTGTCATTTCTCACTGAGAGAACAATTTACTTGCTCACACTCCCCACCTTCTTGCCTATGAATTCTTCCTCTTTATATAGAAATTCAATTCCCTCTTGAATACTCCACAACACTCTCAGACAGTACATTCCAGACATTAATTATTTGCTATGTAAAAAGTTGGTACAGAAGTGACTATTGCCGATAACGACGTACGCCAACAAAGCATTTGTCTTGCACTGTTCAAGACAGATGTAAGAAAACCAAGAAGATAACAATTTATACTGCATGAGATAGGACGTCAATTGGTTGACACATGGAGTCTGAATATTTGCGGTGTTGTTATGGAGAATGCTCCAGAGAACAGACCCCATGCTTCTAATAAATTAAACATATTTTGTATTGTTCAATAAGTGCTATCCAATCACTGGACCACATCTCATGTTGAACACTAAGTACTGAGTTTTGCAAGCATGTTCAAGTATGGTCATGACTCCGTCTGCAAAGAATACCCAAAAGTAGTTAGTTTTTGATACAAAGCTCAGAGATCATTAGTTTCATGTTGTTTCACTATGGTAACATTTTGACTGACGAGAGGCCAACTGCCAACAAATCAGATGCTTTTATCGCCCAGTATAAATGGTGTCCTTTAAAATGCGGTATTCTTGTGTCTATCCTGATGAGGACAAAATGAAAACTTTCAACAGCATGTGCCTTTTTTCAACAATAAAAAAGTGTAAACCATGTTTAGCCAATTATCTCAATCTGTTCCCTTTGGCTCTCAATCATTCCAACAATTGTAAAGTTTTGCCCAATCTATTTTGTCCAGATACCTCATGACTTTGAACTCTTCTATCAAAACTTCTCTGATCTTTCTCTTCTCAAAGGACAACAGTCTCAACTTCTGCAATCCAATTGCTAACTGAAGCCCTCATCTTTAGGAACTATTCTAGCAAATCTTTCCCTCTCTGATGCTATCTTTCCTAGCACCTGGTGAACAGAACTGAATGCATTACTCCAGTTGAGTTGTAACAACTATTTTACAGAAGTGTAACATAACTTGCTTATTTCTTACTTTATGCTTCTATTGATAAAGACCAGGATGCTGTATTCTTTATTAACCACACTCTCAACCTGTCCTAGTAGGTTCAATGATTTTGCACATATAGACCAGGCCTTTCTGTTCTATCATTCCCTGGCACATTAGCACTACAAATGTTATTCCCCACTTGTTGGTCCAAGCTCAAGTGTTGTTGAGAGCTTGATGCATGTGAGCACAAGATTCCCTTGTCTTCCGTGGAGTTGTAAATTAACTTTAAACTATGCAATTACCAGTAAACATCTCTGTATTGGATCGAATTTAGGACGAAATCACTGATGAAGCACCTAAAGATTTTTAGGCCTAGGACAGTACCCAGAGGAAATTAGGGCTCTTGTAGTGCACTGGTGCCATTCCTAACTCTGAACCAAGAATTCTGTGTTTAAATCCCACTTGATCCAGGGGAGCGTAATAACTCTCTGAACAGGTTGATGAAAAATATCTCTCCAGAGGAACTCCTGCAACAGACACTTGGGTTGAGATGATTATCTTTCAATAACAAGAAAAACCTACTTTTATTTATAGCATGCTGCTTCTGATGTTTAGTATGCTTGCAGTCTGCTGTTGTGGGGATGGCATTTTTAAGTACATTGAGTGCTGATTGCTCTTTTACACTGCACATTGAACCAGGGTTAGTTGCCTGACTTGATGGGATGAAAGAATGAGGGATATACAGGTCGCTGATTATGGTGGAACAAAATTCTGCTGCTGATGATGACCTACAGAATTGATTTCATCTTACATCCAAAATTCTTGCATCATGGAATTGCAATAATTTGTAACAAGTCAAATGTGAGGGTGAAGGGTCTCATGTCACAATTACTTTGGACTACATGATGCAAACATAAGAAGCAGGTTATATGGCTCCTCAAGCCTGCTCCATCATTCAATGATATCGTGGATGATCTGCTTGAATTCCAAATTCCACTTTTCATCTAACCCCCTATAACCATTGATTCCACCGCCTAGCAAGAATTGATCTATCTTTGTCTTAAAGAAATTTGATGACCCCATTGCCTTCTGAATCAGAGTTCCAACAGGCTGCAAGAAATGATTTCTTGTCATTCTGTCCTCAGCCCCTAATTTTAAAACAATGTCCTTCGTTTTGGACTGAACCACAACAGGAAACGTTTTTCCATATCCATCTTGTCCAAATCATTCAGGGTCTCACTCATTTAAACTCTAGTTGAAGCAAGTCTAACTTACACTATTAACTTTTGCAACAGCATTCAAAATCCTCTTTCAAAATCATAATATTTTCAAAATTTCAAAAATGTGAAGAGCTGGAATTTTTATATTCCTATTGTTACAAGAGAATTGACTGTCCCAATGGCTCAGATTTTAAACTTATCCACTAAATTAATAAATAAACTAGTTATGATGGGCAGCATGTCAGTGCATGTTTGGAGAGTTGAAGGGCCTGTATCTCTTTTGTAATTTTCTTTGCTGTTAAATACAGACATGCATCAGTGCCAATTTTACTTATTTTCTCTGTGACAGTCTTTTAGAACTGTATTGAAATGATTTTTTATTCATACAATATTTTGTCTTGGGGCTGGACTTCCCTCTGCAACTTGGTAAGACTGAAGAAGTTTGACTCTACCCTTTATACTCTACCAGGATCACTGCTAATTGTGCTTTTGCTGCCTGCATTAAGAGTGGAATAGGCTAATGAGCCAAGTTCGAGGATGAAACTATGTGGCCAATTGTGTTCAGCCCAGCAGAGGCATGCAATAAGTAGATAGCATACCTAGTTACATATAATTTAGGGCAACACAGTGGCTCAGTCGTTAGCATTGCAGCCTCACAGCACCAAGGGCCCGGGTTCAATTCCAGCATTGGGCGACTGTCAGTGTGGAATTTGCACATTCTCCCCATGTCAGTGTTGGTTTCCTCCGGTTTCCTCCCTCGGTCCGAAGATGTGCAGGCTTGGTGGATTGGCCATGCTAAATGCTAAATTGCCCGTACTGTTCAGGGGTGTGTGGACTTTAGGGGGATGGGTCTGGGTGGGATGCTTCAAGGGGCGGTGTGGATTTCTTGGGCCCAAGGGCCTGTTTCCACACTGTAGGGAATCTAATTTAAAAAATAACTGCAAGCTGTAGTCTGAGCTCTTGATTAAGCCTGTGTTCTAGTAAACTGAGTCAATGGTACCTAATGTATATTCCTTACTAATACAAGAAATACGACAGCAGCCACATGTAAAAGCTTGTGGTGATGGAAGACACAGCTTGCAGGACCATTCCATCATTCGCTGCACAGAGTGAAAGTTGGCAGCAGGCCAATAAATCAACAGGGACAATAAATCCATACACTTTCATAAGATACCTCCACTTCTGCATACAGCAGGTAACTTTTGAAGGCCTTGTGACAATGCACCGCTGCCAGGGTTACACAGTTTTTGAATTCCACTTGGCAGCAATCATGCAGACGATTTGCCCTTTTAGGGAAAGTGGTCTTGGAATGGGGTTTTAAAGTTCAGATCTGTATTTGAAATACTGCAGATGTTGAAAATTCGGAAAACAGAAAATGCTGCAAGTATTTAGTTGATAAGACTGCATCCATGGAGAGAAACACAATTCATGTTTCAGTTTGATGATGACCCTTCCTCAGTTGCAGCTGTTGGTGGTCAGTCATCACAGCTCTAGGTCATTTCTGCAGGAGCTCCTTAAGGTAGTGTTCTAGGCCCAAACACCTTCTATAGCTTCATCAATAACCTTCCCTCTATTAATTATACAAAAATGGCAGAACCCTTAGAAGCACTGACATCTAGAGGGATAACAAAGTGTGAAGCTGGATGAACACAGCAGGCCAAGCACCAGAGGGAAGTGGGCATACAGGTCCATAGATTCCTGCAACACAGGCGGATAAGGTGGTCAAGAGGCATTCAGTATGCTTCCCTTTACCAGCCAAATATAAAAGTTCCAAGCTATGTTATAGCTCTACAAAACTTTAGTTTGGCCAAATTTAGAATATTACCTGCATTTCTAGTTGCCACACAACCAGAAAGGCATGGATGCTTTGAAGGGGGTGCAGAGAATGTTCACCAAGATGTTGCCTGGTTTGGAGGGTTTTAGTTATGAGGTTAGATTAACCTGGATTGTTTTCGCTGGAAAGACAGGGGCTGAGAAGCGACCTGATAGAGGTCTACAAAATTATGAGAGGCATAGATAGGGTGGATAGTCAAAGACTTTTTACCAGAGTACTAAGATCAACTACAAGACAGCATATATGCTCAAGGTGAGAGGGGGGAGAAGTATGCAGAAAATTTTTCACACAGAGGATGGTGGGTGCCTGGAATGCACTGCTAGTAGAGGTTGTGGAAGCAGGCACATTAGCAATGTTTAAGGTTTATCATGATAGGCACATGAATGGGAGGCAAACAGACGGCTAGAATTGATAAATGGAAAGTGATATAATAAGTAGCATTTTCAATTAGAATTAGAATTGGTGAAGGCTTGGTATTCCTCTGCTGTTTTGAATTGTATTTTATTGAATTGCATAAGGTTAGAAGTGGGGTTGTTTGTCGATTATTCGAGACTCCTCAGTTACTGAAGTAGCAACAAGTACAATAAGACCTGGACAATATCCAGGCTTGAACTGACAAGTAACATTCACACTACAGAAATGCTTGGCAATTATCATGTCCAATGAAAAACAGTCTAACTACTGCCTCGTGACATTCAATGGTGTTACCACCATTGTAAATCCTACTATCAACATCTTCAGGAGTTTCCATTGATCAGAAACTCTACTGGACTCACCATATAAACATAACGGCTGGACAAGTTCAGCTCCAACAACACTCAAGAAGTTTGATAGTATCCAGTCTGCATGATTGGCATCACATCCACAAGCATCCACTCCTTCCATCACCGACACACAGTAGCAACTATCTGTTTACTATCTGCAAGACGGGCTGCAGAAATTTTCCCAAGATTCTTAGACAGCACTTTCCAAACCCAGAACACTTTCAACTAGAAGAACAAGAGCATCAGATACATTGTAATACCACAATGTGCAAGTTCCCCTTGCAGCCACTCATCATCCAGACTTGGAAATATATCACTGTTCCTTCGCTTTTCCTGAGTCAAAATCGTAGAATTCTCTGCCTAATGCATTGTAGGTCTATCTCAGCACACAAACTGCAGAAATTCAAGAAGGCATCTTGCTACCACCTTCTCAAGGGCAAGTAGGGTTGGGCAGTAAACGCGGGCCAGCCAGCGATACCTATGTCCCACAAGAGAGAAAAAAAATGTTTTAACAAAGGGTCATTGTGACATGAAACAGACAGAATCTTGTGGATATAACATGGATCAAAGCTAGCTGGGGAACATTGCCTCTTTTCTGGAATGCCCACCATCCATTATTGCACTCAGGCAATTCCAGACGTGGAATTTTTCCTGGGATCAAAGCAACACTCCCTCTAAGATGTGCCGTCACTTCAAGAGCATACACATGTTGATCAGTGATCCAATGGAGATATACAGCACGGAAAAAAGACCCTTTGGTCCAACTCGTCCATGCTGACCAGTTATCTTAAATAAATCTAGTTACAGTAGCCAGCATTTGGCCCATATTCCTCTAAACGCTTCCTATTCTGTAGAAATCCAAAGAATCTCTACAATGTGGAAACAGGGCATTCAACCCAACAAGTCCATACTGTCTCACCAAAAAGCATCCCACCCAGACTCACCCTCTTTAGCATTTCCCTGTAACCCTGAATTTACCATGGCTAATCCACCTCACCTACACATCTCTGAACACTATGGATAATTTAGAATGGCCAATCTACCTAACCTGCACATCTTTGAACTGTGGGAGAAACTGCAGCATCTAGAGGAAAGTCACACAGGCAGTTGCTCAAGTCTGCAATTCATGTAACCATCCAGATGCTTTTAAATGTTGTAATTATACCAGCCTCCACCATTCCTGTGGCAGCTCATTTCATACATGTACCACACTCTGTGGACAAAGTTGGCCCATAGGTCCCTTTTATATCTTTCTCCTCGCTCCTTACACCTACGCTCTCTGGTTTAGGCTCACCAACCCCAGGGAAATGACCTTGTTTATTAACCCTATCTTTGCCCTTCATGATTTTAGAAACCTCTATAAGGCCACTTGTCAGCCTCCGACACTCCAGGGAAAACAGCCTCAGTCTATTCAGCCTCTCCCTATAGCTCAAACTCTCCCACCCTGGCAACATCTTTGTCAATCTTTTCTGAACCCTTTAAAGTTTCACAATATCCTTCCTATTGCAGGGAGACCAGAATTGCATGCAGTGTTTCAACAGCAGCCTAACTAATGTCCTGACAGCTCAACATGACTTCCCAACTCTTACACTCAATGCACTAACCAATAAAGGCAAGCATACCAAACACCTTATTCACTATCCTGTCTTTCTGTAACTCTACTTCCTACTAACAAACTGTACTCCAAAGTCTCTTTGTTCAGCAACATTCACCAGGACATTACCATGATGTGTATAAGTCCTGCCTTTCCAAAATGCAGCACCTCACATTTACCTACAGTAAACTCTATTTGCCAATCCTCGGCCTATTAGCCCATATGATCAAATTCCCATTGTACTCTGAGGTAACCTTCTTTGTTGTCCATTATACCTCCAACTTTGGTGTCATCTTCAAACTTACCAACCATACCTCCTATGTTCACATCTAAATCGTTTATATAAATGACAACAGGCAGTGGACCCAGCACCGATCCTGATATGATCCACCGCTGATCACAGGCCTCTAGCCTGAAAAGCAACCCTCCACCACCACCAGCCTCTGTCTTCTACCTTCGAGCTGGTTCTGTATGCAAATTGTTAGTTCTTCCACTATTCCATATGATCTAACGTTGTTAGTCAGTCTACAATGAAGAACCCTATCAAATGCCTTACTGAAGTCCACTCTGATCACGTCGACCGCTCTGCCCTCCTCAACCCTCTTTGTTACTTCTTTATAAAGCTCAATTAAGTTCGTTAAGACAGGATATCCCATACACAAAGCCATCTTGACTATCTCTAATCAATCCCTGTCTTTCCAAACACATGTAAATCCTGTCCGTCAGAATTCCTTCCAGCAACTTGCCCACCACTGTTATCAGGCTCATCAGTCTATACTTTGCTGGCTTCTCCTTAACACCTTTCTTAAAAAGTGGCACCACGTTAGTCAACCTCCAGTCTTCTAGCATCTTGCCTGTGGTTATCAATGAAACAAATATCTCAGCAAGGGGCCCAGCAATCACTTCCCTAGCTTCCCACGGAGTTCAAGGGTACACCTGATCATGTCTCAGGGATTTATCCATCTTTATGCATTTTAAGACATCCAGCACCTCCTCCTCTGTAATACAGACATTTTTCAAGATGTTGCTATTTATTTCCCCATGTTTTCTATCTTCTATTTCCATCTCCACAGTTAACAATGATGCAAAATACTTGATTAGTATCTTATTCATTCGCTGTGATTCCAAACATACATGGACTTGCAATCTTTAAGGAGCCCTATTCTATCCCTAGTTATGCTTTTGACCTTAATATGTTTGTAGATTCCCCTTGCATTATCCTTAACCCTATTTTCCAAAGCTATCTCATGCAACTTTTTTGCCCTCTTGATTTCCCTCTTAGGTATCCTCCAGTCACTTTCTCTCATGGACGCGGCAGCTGCAGAAATAGAAGGGACCATTGACCAAGGTCTGGGGTACCAAAAACCTATCTGCTCAGAATTTCCACCCAGTTAGAGGTTGGCAGCTCTTCCATTCTCAGGATCACAGTCAGCTAGGCAGTAGTTACAGATGGTACCACACCCTCCTTTAGCCTCAGATCAAGGAGGAACTTAGGCACAGGCACATGATAATAGGGGTGGCAGTTGTTTGGAGGCTGTTAGAAACAGGTTATGAAGAAGAAAGAGTTTGGAAGCATTTGAAGGATGCTGGCTCTCAGGTCCCCATCTCTTAATACAGGGCAATGATGAGGTGGTGCGCCTTTGAATAAGCCTCATACATGATCTACTGCAATGGGTGGGGCATTTTTCTTCATGCCTGATATAAGACTCCTTAAGCTAGTGCTCTATCTGAGCTTGATAATGGTAAGTAATCAATAAGAAGACAGCAGTAATGCTATAATGACACCCTGTAATAAACACACCACCCCCCTACATGCGAGAATTACTTGCCCTGGGATGCACAAAGTGAAGAAACAGCATTCCAGAATGCACCACCCACTTTGATCGTCAGCAAGTGAATCATGTCAAGTCTGAGCACAAGCAGCAGAAAGAGGGCATGCCACCCACTCAATGCCTCATCAAAGACCACCTGCCCCACCTGTGGTAATCTGAGCCATAGAACCCCTACGGTTCGGAAACAGGCCCTTCGGCCCAACAAGTCCACACCGATCCACAGAGCATCCCACCCAGACACATTCACCTACAACCCACCTAATCTACACATCCCTAACCACTATGGGTGATTTAGCATAGGCAATCCACCTATCCTGCACATCTTTGGACCGTGGGAGGAAACCAGAGCTACCGGAGGAAACCCACACAGACACGGGTAGAATGTGTAAACTCCACACAGACAGTTGCCCAAGGGTGGAATCGAACCTGGGTCCCTGGCGCTGTGAGGCAGCAGTGCTAACCACTGAGCCACCATGCCACCCATTGTTGTTCTGTCAGTTGTTCCAAGATTGGACATTTCAGCCACTGTGGAACACAACCCGTGTAGAGTGTAAGCAAGTCAACCTCAGTTCTGAGGGACTGTCAATGAAGAAGAAAATTTGTCTGAGAAGTGTAACCTTCCTCACCTGGAAGTCTGAAGTGGCAATAATCTGCTAAATGCAATTAAGAGCCATATTCTGAATGTGAGTTTGCTCACTGAGCTGGAAGGTTAGTTTTCAGACGTTTCGTCACCATTCTAGGTAACATCATCAGTGAGCCTCCGACGAAGCTCTGGTGTTATGTTCCGCTTTCTATTTATCTAGTTAGGTTTCCTTGGCTTGGTGATGTCATTTCCTGTTCTTTTTCTCAGGGGATGGTAGATTGGCTTCAAATCAATGTGTTTGTTGATGGAGTTCCGGTTGGAATGCCATGCTTCTAGGAATTCTCATGCGTGTCTCTGTTTGGCTTGTCCTAGGATGCATGTGTTGTCCCAATCAAAGTGGTGTCCTTCCTCATCTGTATGTAAGGATACGAGTGATAGTGGGTCATGTCGTTTTGTGGCTAGTTGATGTTCATGCGGCGGCTGCGGGGAGGACGAGACTGTCGATCACCTCCTTCTGGAACGTGCCTATGCGCAGGAGGTCTGGAGGGGGATGCAGTGGTATTTGTCGAGGCTCGTCCCGAGCAGATCCGTGACGCGGGACTCCGTGCTCTATGGGCTGTTTCCCAGGACGCACACCGAGACCAACATCAACTGCGCTGGAGGACCATCAATGCGGTGAAAGACGCTGTTTGGTCTGCCCGCAACTTGCTGGTCTGCCAGCTGAAAGAACTGACCCCGACAGCGTGTTGCAGACTGGCGCACTCCAAGGTCCAGGACTACGTGCTGAGGGATGCGCTAAAGATTGGGGCAGCCGCCGCCAAGGCACGGTGGGGAAAGACCACCGTATGAAACCCCTTGTCCAGAATGGAAAAAAGGGCCCTATCTGGTAACTGGTCAGGGGGCCAACGGGGACTGTGCAGGGTGACGACTGCCGGGGTATTTTCTTTGCTTTGTTTTTTTCTTCTTTTTTTTCCTTTAGTTGGTGTACGTAGCCCGAGTAACCCAGAGTGGCTTGCATGACTGGGTAGGTGTATAAATATGTTTTTTTTTGTACATCTTATGAATAAAGTTTATTTTTTCAAATAAAAAAAAGTGATGAAACGTCTGAAAACTAACCTTCCAGCTCAGCCAGCAAACTCACATCCAGAACCTCAACCTGAGCTACAAATCTTCTCAAAACTCGCTAGCCATCTTCTGAATGTGATAACTGTTCCTAACTTGCCCGAGATCAGAAACTCACATTGTGGGTATTGACATGGTAACGTAACAATACAACAAACATTGTTTTTGCATTTTTTTTCTTCAATGTCATTTACTGTCACTAATGGTGACTATATTACAGGCTTCTGTTAGCTTTGGCATAACTACTGCTAATTGGATGACCATGTGTTTTCTGCAGTGCAAAAGCAAATCTACTAGTTTCCACCATCTATTCAAAAAGTCTGCTACTTTAAAGTGATGATAGAAACTGCAGATGCTGGAGAATCTGAGATAACAAGCTGTAGAGCTGAATGAACACAGCAGGCCAAGCAGCATCTTAGGCGCAGAAAAGCTGAGAGTTCGAGCCTAGAACCTTCATCAGAAAACGTCAGCTTTCCTGCTTCTAAGATCCTGCTTGGCCTGCTGTATTCATCCAGGTCTACACCTTGTTAACTATGCTACTTTAAAGTGCTGTTTCCTATGAATCAGGGTTAAACTAATCCAAGTTAAACACTATTAAAGCTGACATTTTATCTCTAAATTTCTAGCTAAGTTGTAATCCAGCATTACAGATTGACCTGCGGGATGTAATTATCCAAATTTACTACTTTAACTAAATAAAAATAAAAACATAACACACTATCCTATGATCCTAGAATCTGTGTTATTATATATACTGTTGAATTGGCCTTAAAACAATTCCACCATTTTATGTATCAAAGGCTGGTTGTGCACATTTCATACACGTGTAAGAGATAATCAGTTACCATGCTGAAGCAGGCAAAACTGTTCTCCATGACAGGCTCTCTCCTGGAAAAAAAAATATTTGGAAGTAAAAGAATTTTTCAGAGACTCAAAAAGAATAAAAAGTCAATGTAATGGGTGAGCATTAATATGTTGGTGATGTTGCTGAAGCTGCAAGTCAGATTCACAGTATTTCACCATTTATGTGTGTATAATAAAAACCTAATTTATTAAAATAACGTGAACATTTTGGAATTCCATCAAGTCATTCAAATCATTCTGCAAAATTGTACATCACTTTGAACACTGAGCAATAATGATGTTGATAACTAAATTGAAAAAAGGCAACAAAGATAACAAGCACAATTTGCAATTCATACAGCTGTTAGAATAAATGTGAAAACATCTGGCAATATTTATAAATATTAATCTTGATAGCAATCAAGTAACATACAGATAATCTACAGAGCACATTCAGGAAGGGTTTTAATACAAGGTACACAACTACTGGTTACAAATAATTTTTTTTTAGTTGTACATATTCTTATACATGCATTCAGAACACACAATACAAGTGAATACTCAAAGTAAAAAGGCATTTTAATTAATACACATATAAAAAATTAACACTAAGAACCACTGTTTCTTGTTTCAAGAAATGTAAGTGATAAATAAATTTAACTGGAATACATATGTATCAGATACTTAGAGTTGTTAGGAAAGCTCTTATGCACAATGCAGACATGTGGCTGTTGCCATTTTGTAAATCTTTCGTCCCACTGTAAATTCTTATTTTTGCCAGAGTAATACTTGGTATTTCAGATATTCATGCTGTGGATTAATCAAATATTTGCTTGTATTTATTGAAAAATACAATTATGATCTCTTTGGGAACTGTGGATATAAATATTTCCATTCATGTGATATTCATCAGGACCAAACCAAAAACACGCAAAAAAGTGAATTTTTTCCACAGAACAAATGGTTTATGCCTTGAGATCTCTGCAAGATTCATTCCATTATACACAGTCCACATTTAAAAGAATGCCAATAATGCTTTCGTAGGAATGTTTGATTGGTAGAGTAGGTCTGTCATACAGAGGAAAATTGTGACTAACATGACCCAATCCAAGTGCATCGAATAAACTGCTTTTTCTGAATGCTCATAAGCTCATGTGTGAACACAGAACTATGCTATTGTATGTCATATCAAACTGTAGTGACGATTCTTACATTTCAGGTAGCATGTATTGATTACTGGACCTCAACATACACTGTCCAATAAAGTATACTTAAAAAATTGGAATTGATTTTCATTGCCTTCATCTGGTGTTGGCAGGATGGTAAAAGCCTATAAATCGGCTTGGTAACTTAACTTTGTGTTAATGCAGCTGGTTCATAGAGTTTTGTGTCACTGTATTATATTTCAGGTTCAATATAAAAACAAGTTTACTCTTGGTGGCTCTATTTGGAAAATGTCACCAGGTGTTCAAAATATTTGCATATTCAAGGCAATAGACTCCTTTTTAATATGGAAATTATTGCATAATTAGGATGGCTGACTGATTTTTTTGCCAGGGCTGGTGGGAGCCAGCTGCACCAGGCAAACTCCAACCACTTCTACATGAAAACTGAAGAAACATGCATCTAATTATTCTTGTGTGAAAGGTAAGAGCCTCTCCTGTCCTGACAGTCTCATCCTCCACAGTTCAACATTCCCTTCACTTTACAATTTACCAGGCTAGTGGCTGCATCAACCTGAACTTGAGTCTTTAATTTGGTGGGCTGAATCAGAATATTTATATGGAACTTCTAAGCTCATCTATCAAATAGTATTGAGGCAAGGGTTCATAATTATGTGGGCTTCCACTGACTGGTGTGCAAAAGGCAAAATTAATACTATTCCCTCGGCATGTTAGGTCTATAGTTTCATCTGGTCACTTTTCTAAAACCATACACTGCTGGTAATATGCAAAAACAGTCTTAGTTTGTGTTTTATATCATGATTTTTACAGCAGGTTTTCAATCACAATTATAAAATTTATCTCAGGATAATGAGCAGTGAAATTCATTATTTTCCTTCTTAGAATTTAATTGTGCACACTGCTTAAAATATTTTAAAACATAACTACAAAGAGTCTGCTATATTTTTTGTGGTTATTATAAGAATGCTTATTAGGTATGTCCATTAGTTTGCACAAATAACTGCATACATTGTAAGTCAAACAGAGAAGTTCCTCTTGTGATTGTTTACTGCAGGCTACACTTGAATAGAACTTTCAAATCAGGTTTCAATTAGCATATACTTTTCTCTTTTACAATGAAAAATGAGGTGTTTTACTTTAGGCCAAATATACAAATTAGGAAAACTTTCTCCAAGAAACACCTAGTCTGATATGGGTGGTAAATTCAGACACATTGTGTCTGCTGCATTGTCAGAACCTGAAGTATAAATCCGAACCAGTAACAGATGACAACAGCCTGATCACTATTACAGAAACAGGACATAAACTCTTACAAAACTTGAACTTAGAATTAGTTTTATAACAATTTTTAACACTTTTAATAGTCTTCCTTTCTCCATTGTTCTCCTAGGAAGCTTTCTTTATTGTTGCCATCATTGTGATGCTATGTTAAAATATGACAATCTGTAAAGTTACACTTTCTTGTTTTAAGGTACGTCTTCTGGGAACTGCCACAACACAAACATGGTACTCTCAAGATCAGAGAGTTTGAGTGCCAATTAGAAGTGGAATAGTGACTCGGACTGAACATGCAAAACTTCACCAAGCCATCTGAATTTTACCATGAATTAACTTAGAATAAATGGTTTATTCTTTCTCCAAAATTTCAGAACCAAACATCCCACCTACATTGTGGCTTCCTCATGAAATTAATTTGATTCTTCAAACATTTTCAATGCTCTTAGGGCTAAGAGCTTTCTTCAGCTTCTTTCTTACCTTTACCAGCTTGAATTTCCAGCCATGAAAATAAATCAAGCAGATCATGGGCATTTATTTTAACTTTCAACAGCCTGATTGGTCTACACCTTAGTTTACAATTGGCCTATCTTTTTTCTGGAGTCAAGTCTGTACACAGAGCTAAATTCATATCTTTACAAAGAAGTAGAACATTAGACACTAAATACCAGTTCACTAAGCCTGAACAAACTATGTCTGTAAGAATATCTTTGATTCTCAATGTTGATGAATGAAATAAAACCTGCTGAGAAAGGAGAAGAAGCTGGGTAGCTTGTGTTGAAGAAGTGAAACACAGAGACACCTTTATGAATTGTAGGACTGTGACAAACGTGATTTCTTATCCCTCTTGGGAATCAGGTTTGAATTGGAAAGCAGCTCTATTAGGATCCTGAAGTTACTATTGCTGCTTCTCAGCAATCGTCTGAAGAGGACTTTGATAAGGAACTGCCCTCACAGGTGACTATTGAAAGCATCTGAAGTTTAAGAAAAACCTCACAATGGCAGTTGCGAATATTTCTTAAACTGACTTTCCTATACGGTATAAGAAGAAAAGTTAATGGATGTAAGTTTGCTCGCTGAACTGGAACAACCTGAGCTACAAATCTTCTCAAAACTCACTAGAAAAGTTAATTTTGTGTTTGGAGAGTATATGCATGAAAATATAACTTTTTTTCATACATTTTACTCTACTGAACTACAGGTGGTGTTGGAAATGAGGAACTAGTTTCTCTGATAGACTAGCTGATGTTGGCAAATAAAACTTAGAAAACAAAATTATGCTAAGTATACTTAGAAACTACCATTTAGTGACAGGGCAGCATGCACTTGTTATATTGACTCTAAGGTGTGAATAGATTAGGAAGGAAATGCTATAATCATAATGATTACAGTGAGAAGAAGATAATCTGACATAAGGATTTTGCAAACTTGAAACAATTTGCTAGAATTTATATATTCTAAAGCACCTGATTTGATGGTTGAAGCATCGCATCTTTCCATTAATTAATACTACATGAATAATGATCTGGTGTTGAGAAACGTAGAATATGGATTTCATGGTAGTTGGACCACAAGACACAACAGATTGTTGCGTTTTATAAAATGGTGAGTACAAGGTTGAGTTCTTCTGAGGTGTCATTTTCGTTGGGCAAAAAAAACATAATATTGACATGCAGAACCTGAAAAAACCAACCTTCACTGTAGATTCATAGTGTCCCTGAAGACACAACAGGGTAGAAGGTATTCAGTTGGTTGTCAAATCCATAGATGATTCAGAGCACCAAAATAAATTTTCTCTATTTCACATTGTCAAAGGAAAGATTTAGTGTTGTGGCTTGAAGACGACAATGTGTGCTGATGATTGCATCTGAGATATTAAGCAGTTTGGTACACGTAATTTAAGATCAGTTCCATTATTTGAAGAAAAGTTCTAACTCCAGGAGTCTTCCATCTGTGGGCACTGTAATTTTAAGAACGAACAGTAATGCTGTTCTAGTAATAGTACCCCAAATGAGAAATCTCTTCCTTGCCTCATAGATGTCAGTCTTAGGGTGAGTGGTAACATGTAGCGTGCATGCCTTTGAGTCAAAAGCAAAAGGTTCAAAGCCACTCCAGGGGTGTGCATACATAATATTGGCTAACATTGCAGTGTAATAACCGAGGAAGTGCTCCACTCTCAGAGATGGAGTATTTCTGACAAGATGTTAAATTGAGGCACCACTGGCTTCTTCAGGTATAAAAGACCATATGGCCTGATTTGAAGAATAGACAATTGAATAAGAGGACGGATATCTTTATTGATCTTTTAACTCAGAACAGATCTTTAATCTAGGAATATTTTTTTTGTGAAGCAGGTGTTAATATTGGCACTGACGTGGAAGTAGAAGCAGTCGTTCAGGTCAGAAGGTCCTAGTATCAGAAGGAAGGTCTATGGTGAGTTGGAAGTCGTCAGAGTAGAATGTAATAACATGGCCTGCAAGTCTTGCCATGAGGAATGTTGGACAGTAAAATACTTCCCAAATATACTCACAATGAATGTAAAACAGCTTCCACGCCTCCTCTTTTGGAGGACTACCAAAATACCATATGTTTTGGGGATAAGGCAGGAGCAGGATACTGATTGTGGATGATCAGCCATGATCATAATGAATGGTGGTGCTGCTCCAGCACCTATTGTCTATTGTCTATTGTTTTCATGCCAACCTCAGTTTAATTGACCATTATCCAGAATTAGCAAACAAGGAGGATTGTGATTTGCTGATCGATGCATTGAAGTCTAGAACCTGGTTCATCTTATACTGTAGGACGCATATTTTCTTTAGTTTCCAAATTATTCTCATCTTGAATTTGTTTAGAATTCAAAACCTTATCCTGAGAGAAAATAGCGCTGGAAGGTTGAGATTTTGCAGTGAAATTCCAATGTGGGAATGAAGCAGGTGTGCAAGAACAAGTGTTTAGTTGACAAGTCAACTGAACATTGCAAGCGTTCCTGTAAAAGCCAACACTAATGATGCATTTTATTACAATACTATTAATATTTTCCATATTACAGATATTTTGTCAAGGAAATTGTTAATGGCACCAATGGTAATGAACCTCAATTATTCCCTCTGATAAACGAAGGTAAAGCTAAAACGCCTACCTATATCTGTGAAAACATTTGAAAAATAACAGAAATGTAAGAAAATTGAAGGGGAAATATCACTGCATCGCATTTTACCATTGAACTGTTTGAAAAGGCCAAAGGCATTAAACAATTTTCGAAGAACACGTCCTGAGTGCTGTCAGATTAAAGTGTTTATTAATATCGTACGCTGTTTAAAAAAAATGAAGGGGAGTCAGAGATATGCCATTTAAGAAAAAACTTTCTCCTGTGCTTTTTGTGCCCTGATGACCTTAATCATTCATCATACAAATGGGAGGCATGGTGATAAACTCCCACATGTCCTTCATTACTGTTCTTGAGCTGCCAGCTGATGTCTCTACCTCCAGATTCCTTGCCTTTTCCTCACTCTTCCACTGGCAAGAATCTTGCATCTTGGTGCTGGGCGATATCAGGAATTGTAACTGCTTCCGAATTCATGCGACACCAGTATCCATTCTACAATACCATGCCATTGTATACTGTAGCACCAACGTATCATTCAATGCGTATTATTCTTAGTCTTCCAGTTAATTGCTCACATATGATGTTAACTTGTCAGCCTGTATTATGCAAATTTTCATTGAAAGTGTACAGGCATGAATCTACAATCACACAACTGGGAACATACACTCTCAATACGTTTTTTTTAATCAGTGTCAGTAAAATCAAAAAAATTTGAATGCATCTCAATCAACAGCTTATGAAATTATGAAATGTTGACAGATTCACAAATGTTAATTTCTCCTGCAGTTAAGTGTCCTTATGGTGTGCTTTCAATGTACAGGTACTCAATTGGCATGATAAAGAAAATACTGCAATTTGTACTGCTAACAAAAGATTTTTTTTCTGTTCTGCAAATGAAAAGGCACTGTAAATGAAAGGGAGTTAAAAGTGGAGGGAAGCACATGTGGAAGGGTTGACATGGTACCGCAAGATTGTATACTGCAAAAATCTATACTTCACCACAAACCACATGTCTCTACTTCCAGTTACCTAAATAACAGCTTTTCAGAATTTTATATTGCACAACTACATTTTCAAATGCTTTAAGAATTTTGCTGTGAGAAATGATCCTCTTCATTTTGTATTCAGACATCTGTAAATAGCAATTCATACTAAGTAACTTGTAATGAAATTGATGATGTTATTCTTGGTGAGATGATGTGGTTCAAGAAATGGTTTTAATTAAATTCATGGCAAGCTTAACTAACACTGAACAGCTGAGAATAAAAGGGAACAATGCGAGGCAGCTGGAAGTTTTACAACGCACATGCAACCTGTTTAAAGACATTAAACAAAAATCTTGGCAAATGTTTTACACTATGTCTTTCAATACAATATCAAAATTTTTAAAAAATCAAAATTGTGGTTTCTACAGTTCTATAACACTTCTCTGTGTCATAAATTACTTGGCAATTTGATGGATTTTGGCACGCGACAACAGTTTGTAATCCTCAAGGGGTTTGTTGTTATGAACAAGAACAAGTGAAGAGCATTGGCTCACTTGGTATATGGCAAATATTTCTTTCTTAACCTTTGCTTTAGTTTTAAATTGACATTCCAGAAGTTTTTTCAAACTGCAGCTGTCGTACCACAGAGAAGATTCTTCTCATTATTGTAACTGCATAATGAGAACAATACCACAAATACTGGATCAGAATTTAAGCTTCAAATAAAAATTCAATAAGCATGATTTCTCGAAGTTTTAAAATTAGCAGCATGACTTAGTGAAACATTTTATGTTTAATTATAATACAGATTAGTTTAGGTTCATCAAAGACTATGTGCATATACTCTCATGGCAATAAAGACAGTTTTATGCTCAGAGATAGGAGAAACAAGTTGCCTACATCCACATGCATGCCATGTGGGTTGCATTTGGTCCACTGGTGTTGCTTTTGAGGGTATGAAATATTTGCATCTGCTAAACTCACAAATTTCAATTTTACCTAGTAGATTTTAGCACAACAATTGTAAGTTATTCTGCAGTTTGGGCTTCATTATGATTATGTAATAACTAGGAGGTTTTATTAAGAAAACAGATGAAGAAAAATGAATAAGATATTGATTATTTATATTGGTTACCTTGGCAAGTACTTTGGGAGTGTAAATATAAAATTTAAAAGGTGGAATAAGTAAAACTACACTACTAATGACAATAAAGATGAACAATGTGACATTTAAAAATGCAATGAAAGCAGCCAATTGCTCCCTTTGCTTAATGTTATTGCCCAAACTATAGCATCATCTTCCAAATGTACACTCTTTATACATAAACCTTTAATTTTTTTAAAAAGAATTTTTAGGCAAAAATATCCTTGCCGAGTTT